>NC_137916.1:29142348-29212348 GCF_963457725.1 Sprattus sprattus | reverse complement strand
AGTAACCCGCCGGCGTCTTGCCGAAGTCCTCGAGGTCAGCCATTGTTCTTGCCTAGAAGGCTGCTTGGGTGAGAGAGAGGGAAATGATTTCTTCTTTCGACAGAATATCCAAATACAATATCTTATCTGGGAGAGTAATGATGACACTTATGTTAACGAAGAAAACAAAACACAAAGTAGATTAAGAAAATAAAAACTTTATGCCTGAATGATGAGGAATATTATTCTGTATGACAGTCAACAAGCAACGAACAAAGCAACGAGCAACAAGCAAAGTCTGCCATGAATGAAATATTAATTAAATTAACTAACTTAATAACCTGGCAAAATCTAATCAGATCAGTGAAATGCTCCCATATGCCACATGATAGCCTTATTCATACAATAAAGATTTTGCTCACTAACTGCACAATTAAAAAATAACACCCAGCTACAAAAATCACGGCATCAACCAAGAAAACAGATGTTGATTTTCTTTCTGGCATTGCAACCGATAAAAATAGATTCAAAAATGACAGAATGATTGAGTCAATTCTTCACTTTTAGTCATCCAGCAATGACTGACTGACGTCGGTGTCCTTCTTCATTGTGACTTAGAAAAAACACACAATGTAAATGATTGGCATGGCCAAACTGCCCCAGCAAACACAAAGAATGGAGTAACAATCTGCTTTGCAAAGCGCCATGGCCTTGAATGTTTCTTTGCTTTCCAGATGGATTGACACACTCCAAGGACAGCCGTGTCTCTCTCGTCTCAAAGACATGAAGAGGTGGGAACAGATCATTTCATTATTTTTGCTCTCAGAGGTCACAGAAGTACTGAGAGGGAGAAAGAGACATATGGAGGTTGAGAGAGAGAGAGAGAGACACGGAGTCAGAGAGAGAGAGAGAGAGAGAAGGAGAGAGAGAGAGAGAGAGAGAGAGAGAAGGAGTCATAGAGAGAGAGAGAAGGAGAGAGAGAGAGAGAAGGAGTCAGAGAGAGAGAGAGAAAGAGAAGGAGAGAGAGTGAGACAGAGAGACATAGAGAAGTAGAGCGAGAGAGGGAGTCAGAGAAAGAGGGAGAGAGAGAAGGAGAGAGAGTTAGACAGAGAGACATAGAGAGAGAGAGAGAGGGAGACACAGAGAGACATAAAGAGGGAGAGGGAGAGAGAGAGAGACAGAGAGACATAGAGAATTAGAGCGAGAGAGGGAGTCAGAGAAAGAGGGAGAGAGGGAGACACAGAGAGACATAGAGAGAGAGAGAGAGAGAGACACAGAGAGACATAAAGAGGGAGAGGGAGAGAGAGAGAGAGAGGGTGACAGAGAAAGATGGAGAGAGAGAAGGAAAGGGTGAGACACAAAGACTCAGAGAGAGAGCCTTGACAAAATATTTATAATTCCCAGTCCCCAAGACCATGAGCTCAAAGCAAAATGCAATCTCAGACCTCCAATGTAATGAGCACACACTGTGAAGCTCGGGCGCGAGACGAATTGATTCTACCGGTCTTCTGTACGCAACATGGCATTGCGCGACACCTCTCCCGTATCTGACTGTGTTTAAACAGCAGACACCAACAGCATGAAGAAAGCAACTCCTGATCCGACCTGTTACCCGTGATCCATCAACGATGAAACAATCACACGTACGGGAAACAAATCTTCAGTTTAGGAGGCTGCAGGACATAATTGAATACACGTGAGTTATGAAAGAGGTTCTCTGTGACAAGCCCTACGTGTGTCCGACTCCTACCCCATGCTCTGTCTTTGTAGACCATGTTATACATCTGATCTTCAGCCACAGCAAGGGCAAATGTGGTCATAGAGAGAAGGATGTGGCCACCTTAAGCCACCTTGCACACCACCTGCCAGGGCAAAACCACCACTCATGGGTCTCCAGGTTGTGTTAGCAGGCTTTGGGTGAGGGGACTCTCAGACAGCAGAGTCACAGCTCGTTATGCTCCATTGCCTAACATGAGTGGCGGGGGGGTGGTGGTGGTGGTGGTGGTTGGGGGGGGGGGGGAGGGGGGGGTGTGGTTGGTTATGTTCAACACCCCCCTGACTTTGATCATCAGACGCCTTAGAAGTCTTGCACTGATTTGCTCTCTGACTTGCAATCGCGAGAATGGCATTGTTTGATTAAAGAGCGATTCGTCTCACTCCTCAATAATATGAGCTGTCATGGATCATGCTGTGAGGAACTGGGCCAAACGCTCAGTCAAGATGCCTGTGGAATAGCAGAGCTTCGGAGCAGGACTAGTTGAATATGGAAGATGACTTGGAAAAATTCTTGCCAAAACCCCAGAGTAAGCCATTTCCAAACAAGAACAGCTGTAGGTGATTCTATTGAACAGCAAACCGCCCGAGGACGGAGGATACCTTTGGGACACTGATATAGTCTGACAGCCTTTGAGAGGGAGTATTGACGTGTCAAGAATGTTTGGGATTTTATCATGAGAAAGAAGCTTGTTTTGTGGTCTCCTCTTGGCAACTTAGAGAGACCTTGATCTCTAGCTGTTCAAATTTCTGTAAGGGGTAGCAATTATTTTCAGTAAGAAGTGAAATACTTGAATAGGACCAAAACGTGTTTGTCTGTTTGTTCTTTTTCATGTTTGGAATGATTTGGACGCGATGATTAATCATTTATTGGCTTCTAGATCTTTGTGTCTTCCTTTACACGCATGTGTGCCTAATTTACCTACAGTGCAATGTCTTGAAAGTAAATTCAAATAATTACCTAGTAAATTACGTTGAAACAAAAAAGATCTCATTAATTTAAAATGCAATTAAAATACCAGAACTGTATAAAGCTGTGCTGTGTATGAGTATTATAAGAATGTTGTTAACTGATAAAGGCATAGCTGTGCTGTGTATGAGTATTATAAGTATGTTGTTTACTGATAAAGGCATAGCTGTGCTGTGTATGAGTATTATAAGTATGTTGTTTACTGATAAAGGCATAGCGATTTGACTGAAACTGACTTCATACGGACCTGAGCATCTACAGTACTAAAGGCTCTGTGCTCGGGTCAGAGGAGGCAAAGCACATGTGACAGAAGCAGAAAGGACGAACTAGAACAACATGCACAGCACTCACCAGGTCCGTGGGTCTGCGGTCCAGTGGATTCAGCTCCCAGATTCATAGCCATGTTGGGATGATCAACCCTGCTGGAACAGGCAGCATGTGCTGCAATGCTACTTCACCAGTCTGCTTCCCTCCTCCGTACTCACTCCTCTGACAGTGCTGTGCTGCCTCCCTCTCTCTCTCTCTCGCCCTCCCTCCCTCCCTCTCTCTCTCTCTCTCTCTCTCTCTCCCTCGCCCTCCTCTCTCTCTCTCTCTCTCTCTCTCTCTCTCGCGTCCTCCCTCCCTCTCTCTCTCTCGTCCTCCCTCCCTCTCTCTCTCTCTCGCCCTCCCTCCCTCTCCTTCCCCCACTCTCTCTCTCTTTCCCTCCCCTCTCTCTGTCTTTCTCTCCCTCCTCCCTCTCTCTCTCTTTCTCACTCTCTGCCTTTACCCCCCCCCCCCCACTCTCTCTCTCTCTCTCTTCTCACCCTCCTCACATTACAAAGCTCCTCCTCCATATTCAGTTTAATGTTCACACTTCAATGCAGGCAAGATGGCAGTGTAAAGGAACACACTCTATATCAGAGAGGCATCCTACACACAAGAACACAGCCTATATCAGAGAGGCATCCTACTAAGAACACAGCCTATATCAGAGAGGCATCCTACTAAGAACACAGCCTATATCAGAGAGGCATCCTACACACAAGAACACAGCCTATATCAGAGAGGCATCCTACTAAGAACACAGCCTATATCAGAGAGGCATCCTACTAAGAACACAGCCTATATCAGAGAGGCATCCTACTAAGAGCACAGCCTATATCAGAGAGGCATCCTACACACAAGAACACAGCCTATATCAGAGAGGCATCCTACTAAGAACACAGCCTATATCAGAGAGGCATCCTACACACAAGAACACAGCCTATATCAGAGAGGCATCCTACACACAAGGACACAGCCTATATCAGAGAGGCATCACACAAGAACACACTACACAGCCTATATCAGAGAGGCATCCTACACACAAGAACACAGCCTATATCAGAGAGGCATCCTACACACAAGAACACACTGACCTGGATGGCAACAGAAAATAGACCATTTCTGAAAAGCACCTGTTGTAATGTAATAATTGATTCCATAAACAAGACATATGTCTGCTGCATTAAAAGTTTGATTTTGATGATCTCTTCATTAACAAAAGTTTATTAGAAGATATACTACAAGCTATAGAGGATAGGTTGCTCATCACGTTTGGCTACTGCCATAGTCAGTAGACAATAATCATTTCATTGGGATATTTATATTGTCTTTTTTTGTATAGTGTAGCTGTAGGGGACTTCTAGCTTATTTTGAGTTCTACCGAACGAATGGCAGAATACAGACGTATCAGTTCTTCTTCAACAATTCGTCCTAACATTGGCATAGAGCTTAATTTAAATTGATCTTATGCAGCTTTTGTACACATGGAATTTGCTCTAATTTGCATAAAGTTTTTAATTAGCCTATTATTCAATTGTCTGCGTAACAATTACCAACCAAACTAACTAACTATGAATACCTTATTACCTGGCTGTGTCAAGGACTTAGATTTTTTTTATTTATTTATGTATTTTTAATAAAAAATGTAGCTCTGTAAAGAAAAGTCTTTTCCCCACCTACCAGAAGGATTTGATAGTGTCAAGGTTAGTAGTTCCAAGACGCTCATTTGCAATTGGTGCAAAAGAGCACAACCTCTTGTCCTCTTTCAGTGTGTTTGCTTATTTCTGCAGGCCATCGATCAGTTGCTGTCTGACTGTGAAGCATACTTCATGAATTAATTCATGAATGCAGTTCGAACAGTACATGAAAATCATACCTATTTAATCAGCTATACACAATACTATTAACTATTATTATACCACATTAGGTTTAATTTGTTTGCCATGTATTTAGAGTAGGTCTGAAGAGACAACGTAAAATGATGTTGATGAGTTGATGACAATAGATTAAGGAAGCAATTGATGAAGCATATGTTAAGAGGGTTGGATATGAAATAGGTTCCAGGAACCACGTAAGAAACGAACCTCAGCAAGGTTTGTTTTGGATTTATTTTGCATTTATTGTTTGCTACTTTGTTGTGACTTAGCGAAAAAGCAAAAACTGGAGAAGTTCTCTCAGACGCAAGTTCCGAAGAAGAACGAGTTTAGAGTTAGAATAAGAATATAATTAATCACAAGAGGTAGGTTTCAATGTATATTTTTTGTATTTTGTGCAATAATTTTTAACGGTTGTTTATATGATACAATTTCACAAGCATTTCATGCTTATATGTGACATAACAACAAAATAAACATTGTTTTTGGTCATTGCAGTACTTTAAGTTGAGTAAAAATACAGCATTTTTGCCTGTTTCCCTCACAAACTAGATTAAGAGTGGCAGTGATGTTTCACACAGTGCAGTGAAGGAAAATTACCTGCTTCCTACAGGAACATCCTTGATCTATTCTATCGTGTGTGTGTGTGTGTGTGTGTGTGTGTGTGTGTGTGTGTGTGTGTACATCCTTGATCTATCGTGGACGAAAATAGAAAACCCTTCCTCCTGTTGTTGCGTCGATGACTGTGTAATTGGCATAAATTACGGAACAGAAAATGAATGTGCCTGGCAGGATAGGCTACAAAACCATGACAACATGCAGCATAGGAAGACAGTTACTGTTATCCAAATGTTTCAAATAAAGCTGTGTGTCCAGCCACTGCTGTGCTGTTAAAAATCTGCAAAAGAACCATCTGACTTTAAATCAACTTGAGAGGATATTGGGCTTTGAAACATACTTGGCTTGTTACATAAAGCCCCTTAAAATGTTTCAGTTTTGTAAGACATGTGGACACCTCGCCATGGACAGACTCATCCTTCACACACACACACACACACACACACACACACACACACACACACACACACACACACACACACACACACACACCATGGACAGACTCATTCATCTCCGTCAGTCCAGGCCAGACTCCTGTAATGGAGCCCTGATGGTACGCTCCTAAAGTGCCCCTTAACTCTTGGTTGTAGTGTGTGAGTGGTTTCATATGTTCCAGACGTGTCGTGGCACACAAACCCCGAAGGATTCAATCGTAGGAGTTAAATCGTACAGGTGCCACAAGCACACATGGTTAGGAGTTATCGTGTCTCCAACAGTCATTTCGCTTTGCTACTTCAACCTTCCATGCGAGGTGGACTTTTACTATGAGAATAAAGAAATGGTGTCTCAAGCCGCAGGATTGTTCTGTGTGTAATGGCCTGCGAGACCCAGAAAATGACCATGCACAAAGCCCTTCAAATTGAGGGGGTATTTTATCTAGCATTGTTGCCAGATACGTACTCACATGACATCCCCCTCATTCTGGTAAAGATCACACCTTTTCACTAACACAGACAAGCTCTTCTGAGGTGGCAGATTGATTACCTTTGATTACCTTCCTCCAGATTGTTCATTGTGGCCCATGGTCCATGCTGGCATTTTGACTAGCATTGTATTGATTGATTGATTGATTGATTTAGGCCTCGGAAGACACATTGAGGAATTAAATCGTCATTTTCAATGGTGCCAAGGGTACAATGAGAGTTAATACATAGGATAAAAATAAAATAAAATAGAAATAAAATAAAATAGATAATATAAATATGCATATAAAATAGTCCAGGAGTACAAGGGAACGGTCATAAATAACATTTTATTCAGTCAAACATGGGCTGCTTTCACACATGACTGACTACCTTACACATCTTCACCCATTACTGTTAAGTGTATGCTCCCGCTCGGAGTTTGAGCTCCACCATTTTGAATGTGGCCTATAACTGTGGATGGATGACGTGACCCCAGAGTGACCTATGACCTTTGACCTATAGGCAGGTGCACCAGAAGCTAACACACCGGTCACACGTACGCGCTGGAATGCGTTGATGCGTCAAGGTTAACGGATCCCCATTCACTTTGAATGGGGTGACGTCATCCTTTTGCCGAACTGAACGGAGCCACAATTCAGTTCGGCAATCCGTTAACCCTGACGCATCAACGGGAACACGCGACCGGTGTGTCAGTGTTCTGTCACAACTCTACGTTTTAATTAAGATGGCATCTCACCTCAAGCGTTCAAGACCCACCAATCAGAGCTCACTAATAGGATTGAGACGAACAACGGCATCAAACAACGGAACCTGGTCTGACAATTGACAAGGACGTCATTCTGTCACGTTTCAATTACTCCAGCGGAGTGTCTCGAAGCAGATGGCCGGTTCCGCAGCCTCCTGGGTTAAGAGAGACCCTTTGCCATTTTGTTTTTAATTGAGGTAATTGTTATGTAGGTATAGATTGTGATCAGGGTGAACAGTAAAGGAGCTTGTGGATGCAATATGTAAAGACTCCTGTTGTTTCTCACTAAATGTTACCTCAGAACACTGATTTATCTTGCTTGAGATAGATAATAGCATGATTTAGGTACACAGTATACACAAATACTTATAGTAAGACATATACCAAGGCATTCAATCCACCAATATAATTTTATTTCTGCAAATAAACTAATTTCAAAGGGCCTCCTTACCATTCAATCGACAAAATGGAAAAAAATGGACTTACATAGTCATTGTTACATTGTTGTAAATGATCACAGAAAAGATGATTAGAAAATAAATCCTCCATTTGAGCATCTTTCATCAAAAGGTCTGTACCATGGCTGTACCGTCTCTGCTTTTATTATGCATAGGGAATGAAAAAATGTGTTAATTTATTTAGCAGGCAGGGTTAATCTAAAACGTGGGTACATATGAAATTTCACAAAGTTCATTCCGACCCTGCACCCTGTGCACATTTGAGAAAAGGATCTGTCCATGAAATATGCAATGTGTTCATAGAAGTGTAGCTATTAACAGTCGATACATGATTTGCCTGAACTTGCTTTCTCCTCACTAAAGCCTTGGCCACCTTCAGAACTGGTTTTGAAAAAAAATAAAAAACAATGATGAAATGGGAATGGGTGAAGAAGTGGACAAAGTACACAACTCCTGGCTCCTGGCCAAATCAAAATGTTGAGCTGTAAACTAAGTTTACTGAACTGTGTGTAACACGTTTATTTATAAATTACCCATTTAGTTAAATATTGGCATTTTATCGGATATGGCCGTGGGTGCTCTGGTCAGAACAGCATTTGTCTTTCAATATAATTATATAATTAATAATCAATATTCAAATAAAGTACTGAAACTAAACTACCTCAAGTAAATGTAGACTACTTTGTTACTGTCCACCCCTGACTCCACCAGGAACTGACCTTATCCAGCTACAGCACACATCCTCAGACATGCATATTGAGGAAAGATGTCCACGTAGTCCTGTAGTTCAGCATTATGTCATTCCATTCGACCACGGCTGAAGGGATACTTGGTTACTAGGGATACGATCCATCTGCTTTCGCATTCCAGTATCGACCTTAATGCCAAAGAGCCTGCAGGCTATCTTTACTTGATCACTGCCATTATAAATAAGTGTGAAAGTGAATGTTACGTCTAATAGAAATCATTACTTACTGGGCCGCTACCGTGTGTTTCATGCATGTTCACAGATGTACCATTAATTCAGCAGTCCCAATAGGCAAGGGGAATGGAAAAAATATTCAATTTCCTTTAATTTTGCTATTTCGACGGGAGCTATAAATGGGCCAGCACTTCCTCCACCGGGCTCCTTGACAACAGGATGCAATTAAAATCCTCCTGGGTTTCAGTCCTCACATGTAATAATACATAATAATAATTCTTTTTTTTTTAAGGCACTTTTCATTCAAAAGAATACAATCACAACTAATACAAACAGAAAACAAACCCTTATTTTTGGACATGATGACAGTAATAACTGACTCACCAGTGTTACTGCAATTGTGTGGAAGGTACAGCATTTTCTCTGGAAACTTCTACAAGTCTACAAAGGCCTTTCAGAGGGTCAGACTGACATAAAATAAGCTTATTATTTCCATGAAGTAAACATAATTAGATTCATTCCACATTTTTGGGGACTACATGCACAAAGGGTTTGTCTAGCCAAAGCCTTTGCCAAACAAATTTGTTCTCATCCTTCAGCTAAAAGATCAGATGCCAATTTCACTTTGCCATGGAAACACATTTTAGGCCTCCACTGATGTTTGCTCTTAGTGAAGTAATTAAGTCATTTCTTGCGAGGGGTAACAGAGCTCAAACAAGAGTGGTACTTGATTGACAATAAACGTTGGCTTGATAAAAAAAAATGACTAGCAGCAGATTGAACTGTTAGGGTAAATCTCAAAAGATGAGCAGACATTCCCTTATAAACCTGAGATGTGGTCACAAAGACTAGATGAAGCTCTCTAAAAATTGATTTCTTTAGTTCAGGTCCTCTCTTACTTTCATAATGGTCAACCAAGCATTATCTATTTTTGTACCAAATAGCTTAAAATAATATGATTTGGTACAAAATAATAACATTATATAATTTATAAAATTAACATAAAACTACATTTTCCTGAATGGTTTCCTGTGGTTATATGATTATGAATTATTAATCATGTTTTTCCTCAAAAACGCACTTGGACCTTGTTAATTCTCAGTTCATTCTTGCTTCAATTTGAAATGTATCCTATCCCACTTTCCGTGCTGTTCCACATATGCCAAGACACGAGACAGACAAAGTGAGACAGAGTGGACAGGAAGTGACCTCAGATGTTTACTCTGATGTGTGCCAGATGTGATCACTGTGGTGGCATGGCGTGTAAACACCACTGATACAGTTGGCACACAACGCCAGCAAACATCCTGTCTGGAATTTGGTATTTGTCCACGTATTAGACTGATGACTGGCCACTTCTCCTATTCAGATACAACAATCACATACAGATTGCATGCTGGTGCAAATAGAGACCTCTATTACTTAATAAGCACAGCAATATTGCCAACTGATTTGCAGATCTCCAACTCTTGTGTATGGTGTTTACAGGAGGAGGAGAGAAAAGTATTTTTCTTGACCAAAATGTATCGAGGGACTATCAGCCTTTGCTCTTTGGTGAGTCCTGCTCTGGAATGGACGTGTAACCTTTTTTATTCTTCATTCTGTCACTCAGACGACTCCAAGCTTTTCTCGGCGTTGAGCTGAATGTAACTGCTCTTGAGGGAGGTCAAAATGTCTCCTGTTCCCAACCGGTCATGTACTGCCACATTGTGAGAGATGCCAAAGAACCACTCCAACGGTTGCCCTGCCGACAGCAAGGGGTTTGAAAGGGCATTCTTTGGTTTAACATGGAGTGTACAGCATGGGAGTTTACGTCATGGCTCTCCACATCAAAGCACACGTACAGCACAGCATAGTATCCAGTATGTGGTGGGCATCATGTGGAATAGCCTCTAGGCCAGTCCTGGGCAAAGTGCATCCAACGTAAATACCTGTACTAATAATATAAGCTATGTCATATGTGTTTCTACTATGCCTGCACCACATTTTCATACCAGTAGCAGTGAATCAAAACCATACAATTTCATGCTTTTTATAAAGAGCTAACATTTATATTGAGCAGAATTGAGTTCAGCCTATTGGTCCGACCCTCTTCAAGTCCCACTTTCTCATATGGCCGCTTGGTGAAATTCATTGGCCACCCCTGGTCTAGGCCATCTACACAGCCACATGGCCAGTGTCCTGTGGAAGCGTCTACCTCAGAGCTTCTCAGAGGGAGACAGAGATGCTGCATTTAAATACATGCTGTTTTATGGTTCTCTAACTGTATTGTGAAAAGGGTGTAGCCAGTTCAGCTCCAGTGATAGTTGGGTCATGGAGAACCTAATGGAAACACTAATATGTAGTCAAATATATTGTTTACACGGATGTGATTTAGCCACCTGTTGTTCACTGGGGACATTTCAGTACAACTCTCATTTACCAAAAATGGACTTCCGTAGTTAAATATAGGAACCATGGTATTTAAATGATTAGGTTTTTTCACCTGAGCTTTGCACCAATCCATTTTCATTGTTCTGGCCTTTATTAGCCATGGGCCTGGGCATGGTGTGAAGGGCATTGTATGGCCTGGCAGATGTGAATGAGTAATGAAATGTAAATGTCTCACCTCTCCGTTGTTGCTGCACACTTTGTGACAGGTATAATATGTAATCATCAGAGCATACGCAAGCACACACACACACACACGCCGCACAAACGCACGCACGCACGCACGCACGCATGCACAAGCACGCACGCACGCACGCACGTACGCACACACACACACACACACACACACACACACACACACACACACACACACACACACACACACACACACACACACATGGCTCTGGGGAGTGTGCCCCAGCTGAGTGTGTAATTTGTTCGATCTGATTTGACGTGAGGACTTTAGAACGTGGTTTGGTGTGCTCTGTTGTGGTGCACAAAGGACTGTGGGCCAAGCCACATAAAGCATTCAAATGTCCAAGGCGCCCCTGGCCTCTGCTGACATCTTCACTCAACAATGACTTTGATTATATGAGCGTGAAAATTAAATGGTGGCAATTTGCCCAATGACAAGGACAGCATTGAAATGGAAATGAAGTAATGACCCTGCGCTTTAAGTGCTGAATTTCAGCCTCCTGCTTAAAGTGTGCTGATATCCATGCAAGGTGTGCGTCATTGTCCAAATAAAACGTTGATATGCCATCGAATATGTTGAGTGAGTGCCCCTTTGAAAGTCTTTTTTTTGGGATACTTTTTCTTTCTGTGATGGGAAGAAGCACCTTTGTGGAGCAGGATGATGCTGGCTGTGCTGATCATTCCTCGTTTAAAGTAATAGCTGTCTGCCGAAGCATCATCACATTCAATATCCTGGCACCCTGAGGTCTTTCATGTGACAGCTCCCAGAGACTGTACGACAGACATGTCAAATACAATCATGACCTGCAGTTCATCTCTGCATCAATGTTCCTAAAAAACTATAAACAATAAGAACCTCACACAATATATAAGTCAATCAGATGGAGAGGTTTACTGACACCTCAAACAAACAGGTTCATTTAAAAGTTATGCTTCATCAGAAGTTCCGTGATTCAAATTGTGATAAAATCTCTTAAGACTCAATTCCAGGGGGATTTATGTTCGTGGGTAAATGGACGTATGTAGGCTATTATTGCAGAGATGGAATTTTTCTTGCAGGAAAATTCACATACCAACAATCCACTCGAACAAGCGTCTTGATGTATAATTAACTTGACAGGTCTTCCTCCATACTCCAATAAATGTATGCAAAGTCACAACTGTGCCCGTGACCCCAGAAACTGGAATATCAGATGTATCATCTGACCACTCTCTTGTTGTCTTTGACTTACGAGTGCGGTGGCTAATTCCTCTCTGTGATTCTGAGCATTACTATGAACTCCGTTAATAAGCTGTGGACTTCTCCAAGTACCTGACAATGAGTTCATGGAAATAAATGAATTGAGGGGACATAACAAGCGCACATCTCAGTTTAAGCCTGTAGCAATAATATGGACCTCACCAAAGCAGATTTGACACAGAGTGCTGTGAGCCGTTCCAAAGCTCTCACACCTCTTAAAATAATTCAGCATTAGAGCCCCGTTATTTCAACATAATGTCTTAGGCAACACCCCGGGTTCCTGTCCAACATACCAGTTACCTGATAAACTGCCATGTCTGGGGTCAGAATAAAGACTAAAACCCAATTACCCAAGACTGAAATGTTTCATTAAATTGAACTGAGTGAAATTATATTTTCTGAAGTCATTTTAGTGAGAGATCTTAATTTCAGTTTAACGTTGACTTTGCTTTAATGAATGATCCAATTAAATCTGTTCAACATTCACCAAAGAAAGGGACCAGACAAGCAGTAGGTCACCAGGAGACAAGCTTCGCTCTATTAGTCTCACTGGACACTGAGAGGCAGCATCACATCCTGTCTAACGTGTTCACTGGGCAGGCCTACGCATCACATCCTGTCTAACGTGCCCGCTGGGCAGGCCTACGCATCACATCCTGTCTAACGTGCCCGCTGGGCAGGCCTACGCATCACAACCTGTCTAACGTGCCCGCTGGTACCTGAGAAGACTGAGAATGAGGGATTTGTCCCTGATGTTTTATCTTGACTCTTGCACAACTTCACAGCTTGATTATCCCCCCACCCCCCATGGACAGTGAGTGATGGTATATAGTCATGTGAAAGGCAGACACACCTGTCATTCCTTGTCGTCCTTAGGCTTTGCACTATGCAGTTCACTCTGCACTATTGGATATGCACTATGCAGTTCACTCTGCACTATTGGATATGCACTATGCAGTTCACTGTACTATTGGATATGCACTATGCAGTTCACTCTGCACTATTGGATATGCACTATGCAGTTCACTCTGCACTATTGGATATGCACTATGCAGTTTACTCTTGGATACGCAGTTCACTCTACACTATTGGATATGCACTATGCAGTTCACTCTGCACTATTGGATATGCACTATGCAGTTCACTGTACTATTGGATATGCACTATGCAGTTCACTCTGCACTATTGGATATGCACTATGCAGTTCACTCTACACTATTGGATATGCACTATGCAGTTCACTCTGCACTATTGGATATGCACTATGCAGTTCACTCTGCACTATTGGATATGCACTATTCAGTTCACTCTGCACTATTGGATATGCACTATTCAGTTCACTCTGCACTATTGGATATGCACTATGCAGTTTACTCTACACTATTGGATATGCACTATGCAGTTCACTCTGCACTATTGGATATGCACTATGCAGTTCACTCTGCACTATTGGATATGCACTATGCAGTTCACTGTACTATTGGATATGCACTATGCAGTTCACTCTGCACTATTGGATATGCACTATGCAGTTCACTCTGCACTATTGGATATGCACTATGCAGTTTACTCTTGGATACGCAGTTCACTCTACACTATTGGATATGCACTATGCAGTTCACTCTGCACTATTGGATATGCACTATGCAGTTCACTGTACTATTGGATATGCACTATGCAGTTCACTCTGCACTATTGGATATGCACTATGCAGTTCACTCTGCACTATTGGATATGCACTATGCAGTTTACTCTTGGATACGCAGTTCACTCTACACTATTGGATATGCACTATGCAGTTCACTCTGCACTATTGGATATGCACTATGCAGTTCACTGTACTATTGGATATGCACTATGCAGTTCACTCTGCACTATTGGATATGCACTATGCAGTTCACTCTGCACTATTGGATATGCACTATGCAGTTCACTCTACTATTGGATATGCACTATGCAGTTCACTCTGCACTATTGGATATGCACTATGCAGTTCACTCTGCACTATTGGATATGCACTATGCAGTTTACTCTTGGATACGCAGTTCACTCTACACTATTGGATATGCACTATGCAGTTCACTCTGCACTATTGGATATGCACTATGCAGTTCACTGTACTATTGGATATGCACTATGCAGTTCACTCTGCACTATTGGATATGCACTATGCAGTTCACTCTGCACTATTGGATATGCACTATGCAGTTCACTCTGCACTATTGGATATGCACTATGCAGTTCACTCTGCACTATTGGATATGCACTATGCAGTTCACTCTGCACTATTGGATATGCACTATTTAGTTCACTCTACACTATTGGATATGCACTATGCAGTTCACTCTGCACTATTGGATATGCACTATGCAGTTCACTCTACTATTGGATATGCACTATGCAGTTTACTCTTGGATACGCAGTTCACTCTACACTATTGGATATGCACTATGCAGTTCACTCTGCACTATTGGATATGCACTATGCAGTTCACTGTACTATTGGATATGCACTATGCAGTTCACTCTGCACTATTGGATATGCACTATGCAGTTCACTCTGCACTATTGGATATGCACTATGCAGTTCACTCTGCACTATTGGATATGCACTATGCAGTTCACTCTACTATTGGATATGCACTATGCAGTTCACTCTACACTATTGGATATGCACTATGCAGTTCACTCTACACTATTGGATATGCACTATGCAGTTCACTGTACTATTGGATATGCAGTTCACTCTTCACTATTGGATATGCACTATGCAGTTCACTCTACTATTGGATATGCACTATGCAGTTCACTCTACACTATTGGATATGCACTATGCAGTTCACTCTACTATTGGATATGCACTATGCAGTTCACTGCACTATTGGATATGCAGTTCACTCTTCACTATTGGATATGCACTATGCAGTTCACTCTACACTATTGGATATGCACTATGCAGTTCACTCTACTATTGGATATGCACTATGCAGTTCACTCTGCACTATTGGATATGCACTATGCAGTTCACTCTGCACTATTGGATATGCACTATGCAGTTCACTCTACTATTGGATATGCACTATGCAGTTTACTCTGCACTATTGGATATGCACTATGCAGTTCACTCTGCACTATTGGATATGCACTATGCAGTTCACTGTACTATTGGATATGCACTATGCAGTTCACTCTACACTATTGGATATGCACTATGCAGTTCACTGCACTATTGGATATGCACTATGCAGTTCACTCTGCACTATTGGATATGCACTATGCAGTTCACTGTACTATTGGATATGCACTATGCAGTTCACTCTGCACTATTGGATATGCACTATGCAGTTCACTCTGCACTATTGGATATGCACTATGCAGTTTACTCTTGGATACGCAGTTCACTCTACACTATTGGATATGCACTATGCAGTTCACTCTGCACTATTGGATATGCACTATGCAGTTCACTGTACTATTGGATATGCACTATGCAGTTCACTCTGCACTATTGGATATGCACTATGCAGTTCACTCTGCACTATTGGATATGCACTATGCAGTTCACTCTGCACTATTGGATATGCACTATGCAGTTCACTCTGCACTATTGGATATGCACTATGCAGTTCACTCTGCACTATTGGATATGCACTATTTAGTTCACTCTACACTATTGGATATGCACTATGCAGTTCACTCTGCACTATTGGATATGCACTATGCAGTTCACTCTACTATTGGATATGCACTATGCAGTTTACTCTTGGATACGCAGTTCACTCTACACTATTGGATATGCACTATGCAGTTCACTCTGCACTATTGGATATGCACTATGCAGTTCACTGTACTATTGGATATGCACTATGCAGTTCACTCTGCACTATTGGATATGCACTATGCAGTTCACTCTACTATTGGATATGCACTATGCAGTTTACTCTTGGATACGCAGTTCACTCTGCACTATTGGATATGCACTATGCAGTTCACTGTACTATTGGATATGCACTATGCAGTTCACTCTTCACTATTGGATATGCACTATGCAGTTCACTCTACACTATTGGATATGCACTATGCAGTTCACTGTACTATTGGATATGCACTATGCAGTTCACTGTACTATTGGATATGCACTATTCAGTTCACTGTACTATTGGATATGCAGTTCACTCTTCACTATTGGATATGCACTATGCAGTTCACTCTACTATTGGATATGCACTATGCAGTTCACTCTACACTATTGGATATGCACTATGCAGTTCACTGTACTATTGGATATGCAGTTCACTCTTCACTATTGGATATGCACTATGCAGTTCACTCTACTATTGGATATGCACTATGCAGTTCACTCTACACTATTGGATATGCACTATGCAGTTCACTCTACTATTGGATATGCACTATGCAGTTCACTGCACTATTGGATATGCAGTTCACTCTTCACTATTGGATATGCACTATGCAGTTCACTCTACACTATTGGATATGCACTATGCAGTTCACTCTACTATTGGATATGCACTATGCAGTTCACTCTGCACTATTGGATATGCACTATGCAGTTCACTCTGCACTATTGGATATGCACTATGCAGTTCACTCTACTATTGGATATGCACTATGCAGTTCACTCTGCACTATTGGATATGCACTATGCAGTTCACTCTGCACTATTGGATATGCACTATGCAGTTCACTCTACTATTGGATATGCACTATGCAGTTCACTCTGCACTATTGGATATGCACTATGCAGTTCACTCTACACTATTGGATATGCACTATGCAGTTCACTGCACTATTGGATATGCACTATGCAGTTCACTCTGCACTATTGGATATGCACTATGCAGTTCACTCTGCACTATTGGATATGCACTATGCAGTTCACTGTACTATTGGATATGCACTATGCAGTTCACTCTGCACTATTGGATATGCACTATGCAGTTCACTCTGCACTATTGGATATGCACTATGCAGTTCACTGTACTATTGGATATGCACTATGCAGTTCACTCTGCACTATTGGATATGCACTATGCAGTTCACTCTTGGATACGCAGTTCCCTCTACACTATTGGATATGCACTATTCAGTTCACTCTGCACTATTGGATATGCACTATGCAGTTCACTCTGCACTATTGGATATGCACTATGCAGTTCACTCTACTATTGGATATGCACTGTGCAGTTCACTCTTCACTATTGGATATGCACTGTGCAGTTCACTCTTCACTATTGGATATGCACTATGCAGTTCACTCTACTATTGGATATGCACTATGCAGTTCACTCTTGGATATGCACTATGCAGTTCACTCTACTATTGGATATGCACTATGCAGTTCAACCCGCGAAAATGTAAACAACATCCAAAAAAAACCACTATAATATATCAATCATATGCACTTTCTACATTGAATAAGGCCCAGCGAAACCTCAAGGCTCCGCTTGTATACACAGTATTCCCTTTGACTTGCCACCATGAAAGGCAATCAATGGTGCTCTGAAATGGCAACCCACGCAGCAGCGACCCTCAGAATGGATGAAGCTCTGATCAAGCCAAGGTAAGCTCTCATTTGTGCTGGAAACTCAGTCACTTAAAAAACAGCTCATTAAGCCTCTCCGCACGCCACCTTTGTTGATCTTAGTCTCAAAAGAAAAACAAATATGTTCTACCCCGTGTAACCTGCATGGCTCCTCATCTGATCAAAGGCGAATGGGGGATCTACTGAATATTATAACACGGGTAGATGGAATTATAACACGGGTAGATGGAATCCACCATTCTGAGAGTTAGTTCCGGGGTGTGCTATATTCTACGGTATAGTAACTGTACGACCTGTTTTCATCTACCTGAGCGTTCCATATCAGTACGCACTCAAAAGAAAACAAATATGTTCTACCCTGTGTAACCTGCATGGCTCCTCATCTGATCAAAGGCGAATGGGGGATCTACTGAATATTACTGACTAGTACTCCCAGCATGTCCAAGGCCTCGCACCGCCACACATGATGTTCCCGCAACGTGGATCTCTCTCGTGAACTACATTTCTGACAACACAAATCCTTGCTGTCACTCCCGCAGTCCTGCTACACACACACACACACACACACACACACACACACACACACACACACACACACACACACACACACACACACACACACACACACACACACACACACACACACACACACACACACACACACACACACACCTGCACCCAGGGGAAATGACATTAAATCCCAATATTTATCTTTGTGGTTAGACAGCTCTATATACCTCCAGGAACAGTTGCACAGTAAGCTCATCTGTCTGCACTGCTGGCTGTCTTTACAAGCGCCTGCCCTGGTGGAGCCTGCCAGCTGTGGTTTACAAAGACAGTTGTTGGTGCAAACCCTCTTTCCTTTCAGTACAAGCAAGCATGATCAACACAACCAATTCTTTCCTTACTCAATAAAAGAACACCGATTCCACACGCAATGGGTAGATTTCAGTATGAGCATTTCTCAAAGGGTTTTGTTGACTGCTGTTTTTCTTACCTATTTAACCACCAGCAGGCTCCCTTGCACTGAAATCTTAAACAGATCTGAGACCTGAGCTCAGCCTTCCATAGCAGTAAACACACACAGACACACACACACACACACCCTCAGAGCACAAAGCTCACCTTCCTGCTAATATCATACCTTAGGTGATGCCACAACCTCCACAGCATTAGTGGGCGTGCTTGCGGAGGAGGCTAAATGAGTAATGACTGCACTTAAGGCACACATACAATCACCCTTCACTCTGTCAGTTCTTTCTTATTATTAGCAGCTGCCGGTCACCGGTCTCTTCTACATTATAGCTACGCGCACACACACTCCCACACGTACCCTAGACATGAGCAATTTGTCACCCGGGGTCCCTATTGACAGTTTCTCCTTCCTTCCTTCCCCCTTTATTGCCACCAGCAGTCGGCTGCTTCACGGCACCTCTGCTGTGGCTGGCTCTCAGGCGGTGAAGCCTGGTCCTTAATGATTTCACTTTCTCACCTCTCCTCCACTCTGGAGCTGTAGCGGTATAATTGCCTGCCTCTATAGCCCACTGTTTGACCAACCCCCCCCCCCCCCCCCCCACACACCCCCCATGGACAGTGAGTGAATACAAGAGAAGCCGTGCCAAAGAGCAAAGAGCAACCCCCCTGTGGTGACCTTATTTCCGTCAGTAAATGGCATATCCATATCCTCCTTCCTAAACACCCTCCCCCCTCCATACTGCTGTCCTCCAAGGTGTGTAGTTTGTAATGGTTGTCAGCATTTATTTGATTTATTTATTTATTAAGTATTTTTCTGGAGGCTTTTTGTCCTGCTGCTACATCGGTTGCAACGCTAACATAACTTAAAAGTCTTAGGGATTTCTCATTACAGAACAGTGGGACACAGGCACTGAGAAATGAAATGTTTCACATTATTTAAAGTAATGGCCGTCATAGTGCACAGATAATTGAATTTATTACACTTAGCCTAAAACTGATTGCCTCAATATGTGCTTTTACCAGAACAGCATTGGCCTTTTTCTATGAAAAACCCATCTTTCATGGTTCGTCTCAAGTGTAACTGATGTTTTATTAGTGGTCTTCCATTAGGGCCCCGGGGTGAGTACTGAATGAATGGGACTGCATAAAGAAGTCAGCATGAAGTGACTTCAGCTGTAATTCTGTTGGAGAAAGTATGAATATATTATATCTCACATGTGAAGAAGACTATGAAACCTCAACGATCAGTGCCTATATTCAGAGTCATATCACCTCCCGTTGTACGGCGTGCAATGAATAAAAAACACAATTCTTATCAGGACAATGACCGGGTTGCTGTCAATCAAACATAGTATACTATTCATGTCATGGTAGTGACTTGATGTTGATGGACACAGCAGCGGAATGACAGAATGAAATATTCAGCTTTTGCTGTCAGCGGAAGGCATATGCAGAATGTGTTAGTTTCCAGACTGTTTGTTCCATTGCTCTAGCCGTACTTAAGCCAGGAGCCGAGAGCGGGTTTTGACACCGCTCCCCCAGAATCCGTCAAAGATGCCCGCGGGCCGCACATGATGTTCTGATAGAGAGCTCAGACCGAAGCACTAGAATACCAATAGAGCTGAAAGCCTGTTACGACCCTGTGGGTCTTCACATGTATTATTGCCGTGTTTCTGTTGCGTCTGTGTGCTTTGTGTGATTTCCAGGCGGATTGGCGTGCAGCAGATTGGGGCTCTGATCCTATTGGACGGTTGGAGGTCCCGGTCCTTTAAAAGCAGCACGGTGACATCACTCTAGCCCGTGCTTTTGGGAATCGCGCGTTCTTGTGGTCTGCCACGCCACTAACACCTCGTCGCCGCTAAACCCCAGCCTCGGGCTTTGGCTGCGCCACTACCATCGGGTGTGCTACTCGCCGGAGTGAGAGTTCGGGAGAGAGTGCCAGGCTGTGGAGGCCCGTTGTCGAGGCCTTGTGTTTTTTTGTGGATTGTTGAGTTCTTTTTGGCACCTTCGTTAGGTGACTATTCGTTGTTAAATAAATACACGATTATTTTCAGTCTGTTGTCGGCCCGTGGTTTGAAATGTTTTGTTACATCTAAAAGCCCTAGACAGGCTGTAACAAGGCCGCACATGATGTTCTGATAGAGAGCTCAGACCAAAGCACTAGAATACCAATAGAGCTGAAAGCCAGGGTGAGACATCTCCAGTGGTGTAGTCCAGGGTATACGCAGGTATACGGAGTATACCCACTTATTTTTCAGGCAGCATTGCGTATACCCACTTCTCAAAACAGGGCGTTTATCCTGTGCTGTATTGGGCTGCTTTAAAAAATTAAGAGTATACCCACTTTTCCAGGGACACCACTGGACATCTCGACACCTCATTGGTTAAATTGGAGGAAATGTTGGGGTGTGTTTTTCTTTCTGCGAGCTGTTCCAGACAGAGTAAACACAAACGCACCTTATAATGCAGCTCCAATAGTGCCTCCACCAGAGGGCCAGTGGACAATGTAAGGTTAGGACATTTCCAGAAACTATTCAAGCACGGCTTGTAGTAGAACAAACAGTCCTCTGGTGTCTCTGTGTTTGCCACCACCTCTCACTGTACATCACCTGGAAAACCTGAACAGGATGATTTGCATGAAAAACAACTGCTTGGGCGTAGACTGTGTCGGACTGGATGAAAGGAATGGAAACCAAAATGTAACTCAAAATGAGAAAAGTGTAGTTAATGGCTACCTTAAAAATACTGTGATCTAATCAGCTATCATCAGTGAAGCATAAAATAAACTCTCATTTTATCTGCAGGTCTACAGTAATTCCAGGTGTTAATCCCAGGTGTTAATCCCAGGGATCCAAGATACTAATGGGAATGTGCATCTGTACAATAAATCACTCCGTATAAAAGCGTCTGCTGAATGAAAAAATAGCATCCATGGCCTTGGTTGTCTGTTGAACCTGACCCAGTACTTTTAAAACTTACATACACATGCAGGGCCAACACGCACGGACAAGTCTGCAAGGACACAAAACCGTAGTGCTGTGCGGACTGACTCCACGGACCATCCTGGTGACAAAATTTGCGTCGTGCGCACTGGATTTCGTCGTGCGCACACAAGATTTGTTTTTTGGGCGTTTAATGCCTTTAATTGACAGAGCAGTGAAGATTGTGACAGGAAATGAGAGGGAGAAGAGGTGGGGAGTGGACAGGAGAAATGACATCCAGGCCGGATTCGAACCCGTGTCCTCCTTGGGCGTCAAGCCCGAATATGGTCGGGGCTACTTACTTTTTCCCAGGCTCCACCTGCAAGACTACAGCTAAACCCCCTTAGTGCATGCACAATGCGGACAGGGGCAAGGAAAAACTCCCTGTTAGGCAGGAAGAAACCTTAGGCAGAACCACGGCACATAAGGGTGGACCCATCTGCTTGAGGTTGGCCGGGTGGAGACAGGAAGGTGGGAAGGGGGTAAGGGGGAGGGTTGGGTGGCAGAAGGGGAAAGGAAGCAACAGAGGTTATACACAGCCAGCATACAGCTGTGGAGCCGGCCACACGGCTCATGGAGCATCTGGTGGTGATGCTGCCAGACAAGCAGGACTTAATTCGTGTCAGTCGGAGAAAAAAAAAACCAGACAGCTGGGAAGCCGTTCCATTTTCCTTTCAGAGTGCATAACCTTTCGCCCCAACTGCATCTGTGCCCTGCATTGCTTCCGTTAATCTTAGCAGACGGCCAGGGGCGCAGATAGCACTGGGGACTGGGGGGGGGACACCCCCAGATTCATAGTGACCCCGATCCGTCCCCACCACTCTCCCTACGTAAGGCGAAAATCATCAGTTAATAACTCTGCACAGCTGATAAGGCGATGTTAGCTTTAGTTTAAAAATCCCATCTGCACCGCTGCAGACGGCACCTCCTTCGGTTCGAGACGTCGCCACCCTTCCCCTCCTAGCAACAGATATTCTGAGGTGCGAACGTGAGAAGGTGCTGACCATGAGTAACAGTGAGCGAGCGCTCCTAGATGATGAATCTATTTTTCGTCGTTGTTATCACACCTTCAGAGAGACACACAAAACATGGGGGATTGTGGGTGTTGCTGGCCTATTTCCAATAAAAGGTATACGCCTGCTCTTGTTTTATTAAAATCAATAAAGTATCAATACAGACCTACTGTATATCCACTAAAGGTAGTACGCCTGCTCTTGTTTTATTAAAATCAATACATCAATACAGACCTATATCCGCTAAAGGTAGTTCGCCTGCTCTTGTTTTATTAAAATCAATACATCAATACAGACCTATATCAACTAAAGGTAGTACGCCTGCTTTTGTTTTATTAAAATCAATACATCAATACAGACCCATATCCACTAAAGGTAGTTCGCCTGCTCTTGTTTTATTACCATAATTACAATATCAATACAGACCTATATCCACTTAAGGTAGTATCCCTGCTCTTGTTTTATTAAAATCAATAAAGTATCAATACAGACGTAATGGGATTATGATGACACACCGATTATGGTGACACAAGGCCGCTGGAAGGATCATTTTTGTTGTCACATCATAACAATGCTGTTAAGGCCTGAGCGGTTTCCCCCAAAGATTCAAGGAGGCTTCGCTCTGGTCCATAATCTTTGGGTTTTACTACCGCTCCGACTGTTAAGGCTACCTGCCTTTCTCTGTAGAAAAACAAATCCTGCATGTGTGAAATGGGTTCATCGATAAATGTGTGAAGTGGTCAAAGATACCAAATTCTATGCATGTGCTGACTTCTGCACATGTGCAGGATAGATCGGGGGGCGTCATGACAGTAGCATTGACACGAATTCAGCAGTCAAGTTAAGAAGCGATTGGAACACGTCTGTCTATCTTAACCCAAACCCCGGAAGTCCCTGATAAATGGCACGAGAACTTAAACATCTATTCCTGTGTACAACTTAAATGAATAAAATAACCATGTCAGGCCACCTCCGCCACTCTTTCTACCTCTTCCTCTCTCTATTAGAATCAGAATCAGAATCAGAATCAGAATTTTTTTTACTGCCAAGTACGTAGGTTTTCACCTACCAGGATTTTTTTGTGGGACGTTGGTGCAAACAATAAACATACAAAATAAATAATACACATATTAAGTTATTATACACATATTAAGTTATTAATCATAAAAACTAAATATAAAATACATTAAAAAATGAACAGAATATGTTAAATTGAAAATGCAGGACTAGTGTGCAATTAAGAGTTCAGGATTATATTTTATTATACTATGTTGCTGATGAAGTGGCCAAATTATTATCGTTCTTTCGGGTGCCTAGGGGTGACCTGGGGTCGTATCCAGTTCCTACCCTTACCCTAACGTACACTGGAGGGGCTCGACCCCCAACCCCCCAACCCTTTCCCCTCGATAGGCTGTGGCATGCCATTGTAGAATGAATTTGACGTTTAAATAATTGGCAGTGCATCGTTTTATTTCTGTTCTCTCCCAAATAGTAGGACCTTAACCTGCAAAAGCTGATGGCTGTGTAAGGGATAACGGCCGACGAGCTGTCCAGTTCTACGAAGTTAATGGACGCTGCGGGGCAAAGAACACCACGACGCGGAGCGGAGTGGTGTTGGTCCGCAGAAGTCCATTAACTTCGTAGAACTGGACAGCTCGGAGGCCGTTATCCCGCTTATCTCCCGTTTACAACATCCAAAAATGTTTTTATTATTATTATTATTATTATTTAGAATTTCCTTTATCTTTAGGAAATTTAATATGCATAATAACCTGATGAATTCTTGATTTGAAGCCTAGTGCTCCCGTTAGAGAAAGTAGTGCGTTTTTTGAAGAAAAAAAAACCGTTACGTTGGTTGTCAATGGTAACCATTCATGAGCATTGATATGGAACGGCGATTTAACGTTTCTACTGGGACTACGTCCAAGGTGTCCGGTTATACGAACTTAATGTACACCCCATTAGCCAATCAGAAAACAGTATTTCGTTCCAGAGGGAGATAAGATATAATAATGATATATACACATCCAAGGCAACTCAGCTCTGTCCACTCACCTAGTCTCTTTTGTTCCCCTCCTACTCAAGGCTGTCTCCACTGGGAGATGCTGCTGCATTCTTTCCAACCAATCTACCTGCAGAAACCCTCTGCTTACAGCTGCACATTCACACCTGATCTACCTGCAGAAACCCTCTGCTTACAGCTGCACATTCACACCTGATCTACCTGCAGAAACCCTCTGCTTACAGCTGCACATTCACACCTGATCTACCTG
This sequence comes from Sprattus sprattus, assembly GCF_963457725.1. Lineage (NCBI taxonomy): Eukaryota > Metazoa > Chordata > Actinopteri > Clupeiformes > Clupeidae > Sprattus > Sprattus sprattus. The sequence continues at coordinate 29,187,108 of NC_137916.1, read as the reverse complement.
CAGAAACCCTCTGCTTACAGCTGCACATTCACACCTGATCTACCTGCAGAAACCCTCTGCTTACAGCTGCACATTCACACCTGATCTACCTGCAGAAACCCTCTGCTTACAGCTGCCCATTCCCACCTGATCTACCTGCAGAAACCCTCTGCTTACAGCTGCACATTCCCACCTGATCTACCTGCAGAAACCCTCTGCTTACAGCTGCACATTCACACCTGATCTACCTGCAGAAACCCTCTGCTTACAGCTGCACATTCACACCTGATCTACCTGCAGAAACCCTCTGCTTACAGCTGCCCATTCCCAACTGATCTACCTGCAGAAACCCTCTGCTTACAGCTGCCCATTCCCACCTGATCTACCTGCAGAAACCCTCTGCTTACAGCTGCCCATTCCCACCAAACTATTATGCACACATTCTACTCTACTCATAAATACATACTGTATGCCATCCTTTTTACCAGTATGCCATAGACATAGTTTTTCTGCTTCAATGCTCTGCTTATCCTTATACTGTAACAGTAACCTTATAATGACAATCTATACCCACTAAGCTGTTCTACAACCAGTACTGGCTACAACCAATGCTGGATGTCTACTATTATCAATTATTAATTCTGCATATTTCACGTATATATACCTTCTTTTGTGCTACATTGATCATGTGTGTATCGTGTATGTATGCCGCAGGTGTGCTTATATGTTTTATTCTGTGATATATGTGCATGAATCCATCTGCTTGCTCCTGATTCTCTCTTCTCCTTCTCTCTTCCCTCCCTTCTGCTCCCCTTCCTTTTCAATCTCTACCTCTCTCTCCAGCCAGCCACAGGCCTCTCTCTCTCTCTCTCTGTTTCTCTACCCCTCTCTCTCTCTCTCTGTTTCTCCACCCCTCTCTCTATCTCTCTCTCCAGCCAGCCACAGGCAGATGGGGCCCTCTCTCCAATGAGCTGAGGTTTCTGCTCAAGGTTTCTTCCTGCTAAAAAAGGGGGTTAAGGCTCTCGACTTTGTCAAGAGGCAATTCCAGTTGTTGTAGATATGTGCAATATGAAGAAAATTGAAAAGCTAAACATTGAGATAGAGAACACTTCAAACGTTCAGCCTTCCCCACGAAGACTGTGCATGGCCTGCCTAAGCCAATAGGGTACACTGCTGCGTGTGTGTGTATGTGTGTGTGTGTGTGTGTGTGGCCTGCATACACTGGTGAAAACTCATCAGAGGTAAAAAGGGGCACGAAGATGAAAACCCCCGAAGGATAGATAGTAATAACAGTAAGCCACACCATATGTAAAGATTTTTTTGAAAATATTCTTTTAAATAGTGTCCTCTAGTGGGTTTTAGGTGAGAAATTAACAAATGTAGATCTAAAATATGGCACAACAACATATTGAAGACATCTGCTGAGAGGTGCTTATTATACTGTAGCATAATCATTTCATGAAAAGAGACAGATTAGTTGCCTGTTTCACAGAAGACAATCAAATGAAATGTGACATTGTCTCCCAGCTATTAACATTGTTCTGTTATGTGTTCTAAGATAAAGATCCTAAAACATGCATATCTACCCCCGGTGAATTAATGAAAGCCAATTAATACAAGAATGTTAATACTGAAATTTTATTTAGTTGTATATAGAAAGATAAACTTTTTAGAGAAAACATTTTAAAATAACAGCAGCTGTTGTAAGAGAGATGAGGGAGTCAAAGATGTACGCCTTTATGGCTGATGAGGACAGAAATGGAAAGACTGAACTGCTGGCCCTCTGTGTCAGATATGTTTCACAGGATGCTGTTAGGGAAAGGCTGCTATCCCTTACAGAACTGACTCACTTTGATGCTGTCTCAATTAGCACTGCAGTTGAGGATCAATTAGTTGCTCATGGTATTGAGGACCTGAAATGTGTAGCTCAGACTTACGATGGGGCAGCTGTACTCGGCGGGCCTTGTTGGGTGTGTGTGTATTTACGATGAAACGTAGCCTACCTTGGGATAAAGGCAGTCGGAGAACTTTTCTCCGGCGCTTTCTCCTTCCAATCCTCAGTATAATTCAAACTATTAACATGGGGCGGCATCAACGGTTAACGTTGTAGGCTGGAATTCACTAGCTAGTTATATCTGGCTGAGCTACTGAGTAGGCTAGCATACCCACAGGATCAATGAACCGGCATGATCAAAAGACCCACGACATCTATAATAAACCCGCGATGATTTAACTATTTCGAAAATGGGGCTAGATACGCCCCTGACCCAGACTCTCCTTCTGCTCCTGCTACCGGTCTTTCCTCGACTTCCCTGTTCCATACCTGCTTCTCTGCTTGGCAGTGGCCATTACCAGCCACCTCTCCTCTGTCAAATTCCACCTGTTGCTGCAGTGTTGGGTAGGTTTACTGTAAGCCTACATGGTGAAGCTACTGCAGCCCCTGCAGCAAACCTGTTTGTTGTTTTTGCACATTTGCGTCATCAGCCGCTAAACTTCTTCACATCCCCCCAGCGCTTTGGTTTATCCATTTGTCACACCCACGGTTGTTCGGTTCCCCTGGGAATAGGCCATGATACCCCATGATGACGACAGAACATTGTCCGGGCTAATCAGCTTATCTGTGAATCACCATGAAAAATGCTTTTGCTGCTGAATAATAATTGATAATTTACCACCTGATGTAGTAACTACAATGGATATCTCATGTTACACACTTCGGTGACAAGTCATGAGCACCACTGCCAGTAGCCTATTACATACTGCTTTAATTTATGTTTTGTGATCACGTCATGGAATAATGAGGGGAAAGTGATTTGCGGGTGAGAGGGGCAAGCTTTTATTTCAACAAACATGATAGAAGCCGACTTGAAGTAAACCTAATAGGCGTATCAGCTTTTTTCCCCACCAAGGAACGGACTACTGTCAGCACTGAACTCTCAAGCAAAAGATGAAGTGTCATTCTCTGGTACACAGTCCATGTGAAGTGAGAGCTCAACCTGCCCCCTTGTGGTAAGTCAACAGAACTGACAAGACACAAACAAGAGCGGCAGTGTCAATATGACAACAAATCTGATGGATTGTGCACAAACAAAAATTAAAGACATACAGAAAGTGACAGAGACAAAACTATGTCAATATGGATAGGTGCCATGTCCACTTTGAAGAATAAAACTAAAAAAATTGCTCAAATCTGTGTCTTCATTTACTAAATAAAACAGAGCCTGAAGTATTACCTTAAAGGCTACAGGCAACTGTACACACAGACTATAATAGCATCACATTATCGATCAAGCCCTTAGTAAAGTGACCTAGGCTATTAGTCTATTCACATAAGTTGAGATAGAATCAGCATAAGGAAAAGGTATCTATGTAGATGCAATTTCAGTCTTAGCGAAGATATCCTGTTTATTCTGACAGATGAAGCCGTAGACAAACAAACAGCAGCTAAAAAGGCACCATTTGCAAGGAACATGGAAACACTGCACTGTTAAATTAAAAACAAAATTACAAGCCAAAAATAAACCTCTTTAAAATAATTTATTCAAGAAAAACCCTTCTATGTTGTAGATTACCATGATCATTATATAAAATATGTACATTTTGAGCTGTAGTTGTATAAATGTAGAGGATCCTGTCGAAAGTCTGAGAGCAGTTCCATTTCACGTGACTCACTCACTCACTCACTCACTCACTCACTCACTCACTCACTCACTCACTCACTCACTCACTCACTCACTCACTCACTCACTCACTCACTCACTCACTCACTCACTCACTCACTCACTCACTCACTCACTCACTCACTCACTCACTCACTCACTCACTCACTCACTCACTCACTCACTCACTCACTCACAGTACTAAAAGTGATTCAGACAGCTACGTTTTCTGTGTCTTGGTTTTGGTTGATTTGGGAAGATTCGGATGCTGGATCTGAGAAGTGGTCTGGTGACGCAGATTGCTGGAGGTGTTAGTGTGCACGAGGCAGATTGACTCAGCCGGTCCGTCCGTCTGTTCATTCGTTCGTTCGTCCCGTGTGCTCTCATGTTAAGAAAGGCGGCAGCGTTCATCCGTCCGTTAGTTCGTCCTGTGTGCTCTCATGATAGGAAAACGGCAGGGTTCATCCGTCCGTTCGTTCGTTCGTTCGTTCGTTCGTTCGTTCGTTCGTTCGTTCGTTCGTATGTCCCGTGTGCTGGCATGTTAAGACAGGAGGCAACTGGACTGTTTGGGTTCTCTTCCCTGTGATGGAGACAAACACGACAAATCAGCACCAACTAAAGGAACTTGGTCTGAACCTCTGACCGCATGGATACCTGCAGAGCACCCAGACACGTCCAAACATTTCACCTTTCACCCAGTCGTCAAGCATGGCAAGGCATCTCAGAGTTACCAAAGCATAGTCAGCCACAAGACCATCATACACGGTTTAAACTAGAAGCTGAGGTGTTCTACTCTGATCATATAGTATGGAGTTTTAAGAACTGACCGAGAATGGGCTGATGGAGTTTAGTTTAGTAACTCGGCATCAACACACCCCCACTAGGCGCCTGGGGCTGTTCTTGATTTGCTTAATAACTACAGGATACCAGATGATATCACAAATACCAGGTCCGCTCATTTTGCAAATAAACCTCACAGGGGGGATTAACCTCTGCTATACTGCAGACGCCTTCACAATCGCCCCAACTATATTGGTTATGAAAACAATATCATGTCAGGTCATGACTTGTATTCTACCATGATTTAATCCTGCTAATCGTGATGCGAGGCCATATTCCACTGAAGGAACTAGCTGGCTGTTTTAGGGCGGCCCACACCTTGGTGGGCGTTTCGAGAGCGGGAACCACTCCTGTTTGACCTTTTCTGAGCCGTTTTTGGGGAGAAATAAGTACCTACTCCAGAACAGGCACTTACAGTACCAGTCAAAAGTTTGGACACACCTTCTCATTTTTGGAGAAGTTATTTCTTTACTTTTATTATTTTCTACATGGTAGATAACCTTTTTTTTGTTTAGTACATCATTCCATATGTGTTCTTTTGTAGTTTAAATGTCTTCAGTATTAACCTACAATGTAGAAAATAATAAAAGGTAAAGAAAACGATTTTCAAAAAAATGAAATGTGCGTCCGAACTTTCGACTGGTACTGTATGTGCGTCCCTGAAACTGATGGGTGCGGCCTGCAGTGATAGCTGATGCTTATTGGTTTAACGCAGCACGAGGGAAAGACAACAACCAGTGCCATTTTTAAAACAAGTATTAAAAAAAAGGTGTGTGAAGGTTACGTGTTGAATACAAAAAGATGAATTATAGCTTATAGAGTTAACATAGAGGTTACGGTCACTAAATGAACACAAGCAAAACGTCAGCTGAAATGGAAGCTTTCATTAATCAACAACGGTGACGCTATCTTCATGTATCAAGTAATTGCAGCTGCCAAGAAGCCATTTAATTGAACGTTAGCAACTTTAGAGCAAAACTGAACAGTGGACCTTGAGGTAATCCTAATGTTAACAAGAAATTCTCTGGTTTAACAGCCTAATGTTGGTGTGGCCGCTGGAGACATGTATTGTTATTCTGTTGTGCTCAGAATTGACGTTGCAGTCAAAGAGCAAAATGATAAGACTACGTCAGCTTGTAGAGTGTTGAAAGTGTTGTGCTGTTTGTGCTAAGAATAAATAATTCAAGTGAGCCAGAAATCAAAGAGAGCTGTAAAAGAAACCCACACCAAACGTTAACAAAAGAAACGAGCTAAAGCAAGATCAAGATGAAGACTGAGAGTCTTGGAGGTTGTGTACCTAATGGGGCTCCTCTCGGCATGCTACTGACTGCTAAGCGAGCGGGAGCGGGCTACCTGTTGTCTCTGCTGCTGACGCCGGAACTCCTCCTCACTGGCAGCGAGGGCCTGAGCCAGGGCCAGATCCTCCTGCTCCTGAGGACTAAACACACACACACACACACACACACACACACACACGCACACGCACACGCACACGCACACGCACACGCACACGCACACGCACACGCACACGCACACGCACACGCACACGCGCACACGGTCACTCCAATTTGTAAAATACATTATGCCTCATTCAAACTTTGGACAAAAGCATCTGCTAAATGACTAAATGTTAAAGTAAAGGTTAATGCAGCCAAAATTCACTACCCAATGCCCAACAAAACATATTTCATTTGTAACAGGAACAGTGCATACTAATCATACACGCACACTTAAGGTAAAAAGACACTCACAAAAGGATATACATTGGTTACACACACACACACACACACACACACACACACCTTCATTTCAGGAGTAAACCTTCCTCAGGAAAAAAAGTGCAGTCTCTTTCTGACTATGCTGACCCTATCTTTCCCCTACTTCTTAAAGCCCAATCACTCACTAAAGCGCAGGACCTGGCCAGGAAACCATCAGACAGGAGAGAGAGGAGCAGTACTACAGACAGTGAGGGGAGGAGAGGAGAGGAGCAGTACTACAGACAGTGAGGAGAGGAGAGGAGCGAGAGAGGAGCAGTACTACAGACAGTGAGGGGAGGAGAGGAGCGAGAGAGGAGCAGTACTACAGACAGTGAGGGGAGGAGAGGAGCGAGAGAGGAGCAGTACTACAGACAGTGAGGGGAGGAGAGGAGCGAGAGAGGAGCAGTACTACAGACAGTGAGGGGAGGAGAGGAGCGAGAGAGGAGCAGTACTACAGACAGTGAGGGGAGGAGAGGAGAGGAGCAATACTACAGACAGTGAGGGGAGGGGAGGAGCAGTACTACAGACAGTGAGGGGAGGGGAGGGGAGGAGCAGTACTACAGACAGTGAGGGGAGGGGAGGAGAGGAGCAGTACTACAGACAGTGAGGGGAGGGGAGGAGAGAGGAGCAATACTACAGACAGTGAGGGGAGGGGAGGAGAGGAGCAATACTACAGACAGTGAGGGGAGGAGAGGAGCAGTACTACAGTCAGTGAGGGGAGGGGAGGAGAGGAGCAATACTACAGACAGTGAGGGGAGGAGTAGAGAGGAGCAGTACTACAGACAGTGAGGGGAGGAGAGGAGAGGAGCAGTACTACAGACAGTGAGGGGAGGAGTAGAGAGGAGCAGTACTACAGACAGTGAGGGGAGGAGAGGAGCAGTACTACAGTCAGTGAGGGGAGGGGAGGAGAGGAGCAGTACTACAGACAGTGAGGGGAGGAGAGGAGCGAGAGAGGAGCAATACTACAGACAGTGAGGGGAGGAGAGGAGCAGTACTACAGACAGTGAGGGGAGGAGAGGAGAGGAGAGGAGCAATACTACAGACAGTGAGGGGAGGAGAGGAGCAGTACTACAGTCAGTGAGGGGAGGGGAGGAGAGAGGAGCAATACTACAGACAGTGAGGGGAGGAGAGGAGCGAGAGAGGAGCAGTACTACAGACAGTGAGGGGAGGAGTAGAGAGGAGCAATACTACAGACAGTGAGGAGAGGAGAGGAACAGCAGGCATCTGGCAGCAGACACAGAGGGAGACTGGGGTGGAGGTGTGTGAGGTCAAGAGGGAGGCTGGGGTGGAGGTGTCTGAGATCAAGAGGGAGACTGAGGTGGAGGTGTGTGAGATCAAGAGGGAGGCTGGGGTGGAGGTGTGTGAGCTCAAGTACCTGAGTGCAGGTTGGCTGGGCGGTGCGGACTCTGCCAAAGACATCTCTAGCGCTCTCTGAAGAGCCTGCTCCTCTGTCTGAAAGGAGAAACACACACCATAAAATGGAGAACGGTCCATAACAAACAGGGCCATTAGTGAAACATGAATACAACAATTTAACAAAGTTCCCTCCACCACGGAGGTTGGGTTTTCGGTTCGGTTTGTTTCCTTCTCTGTCAGCAGCCTTAGGCAACAAACGCCCAGGCCGACTTCCATGACACTTGGTGGAGGGGTTTAGCTTTGGGCCATGGACGAGCCCATTACATTTTGGAGCGGATACCGGGGGGGGATCCACAAATTATTTTCCACTTTCATTAATTGCGAGAATAGCAGAGGTCTGCGCTCTACAAGTGCCCTTCTTGTGACCTCTGCCCGGGAAGTCCTGTTTTCAATTTGTTTTGTTTGTTTGTTTGTTTGTTTGTTTGTCAGCAGGATTACTACCAGCCTGATATTCATGAAGCTTGGTTGAGAGGTGGTGCATTGGCCAAGGAAGAACTCCTCAAATTTTAGAGATCCAGATCCAAGGACGGATTAGGATTTTTTATTTTCGATAACACTGCGAGACAGGGCATGTTGGTCTTGGTGGATGTCTGCGCTCCAGACAGACAGATACATCAGCCTCTGTACCCCAGCAAATGGCCGGTAGTGCCATTCAGTGGAGTTCAGTGATTACAGACTACATTTCCCACAATGCTTTGAACTTGTTTTGCTTTGAAACACGAGTAGACATCATGTAAACAGTAGACATCATGTAAAATGTAATTCCTCAAGCATGCAATGCAGGATGATGATGATAACCGTACTCCTGTCAAGCCTGGGAGTATTTAGCATTCAAGTGTACTTAATGTAAAACAGCACTAGTCTTTCGGTAGTTTTACTTTCAGTAGACACTCACCAGTCCTGCTTGAAAAGACACTGAAGGGGGTATTACATTCTGTGCTGCAGGAGGGGCCATGGGAGAGGCTCGAGTGTGTGTTCCTTGTGCACTGGAGAGAAATTAGCGTCTAATAAGTCTTTTGAAAGCGTTCTCAGAAAAGAAAAAAAATCCAAAGGAACAATCTGACTACATAATCAAAAAGGATTTAAAGCACGTTCCCAGGTCAGAGTACTCACTTGTTATGGGTTCGGGAATTCCCTGCCACACCGTTGGAGATGGAGCGAGAGCTCCCCCTACTGGAGGTACCGGCGGTGCTGCTACTGGAGGCTGCCTGGGACCTGAACAAGGCAGCGAACCTGCAGAGCAAAACATAAGCACTTCCATAAGACACACAGCTGCTGCTGGAGGCTGCAAACCTGCAGACCAAAACATAAGCACTTCCATAAGACACTCTTCTTTGTTTCTCAAGGCTTCGATTTCAGGCTCTAACAACTTAGTAGCAGCTAGCGATAGCATAACTGACTGTCTCTAGAACACATCAGTGCCTGTTTGTGCAGGTGAATGCTTTACGAAGTTGAGATCTGAAGTCGTGTGAAATTTTGCCTTCTTGTTATACCTTTCACATAATTTAATTGGCTTGATTCTTCTTTTAGTCACAGTAGGCTCTCTTGATTATCGGGTCAATACTGCACTACATTTTACGATGTCTGCGGCCAATAGAGTTCCTAAGAGCACAGAAACGATGCCGTAAACTGGACAAATAACTTGTGTCCATCTCAGTTGCCTTTTTAATGCTGATGGGGAGGGGAGGGACTGTGCTCACCCAGATTTCGAAACCGGTGGGGCCGGTTCCGTCTTACAGTCGTGGTCCAGCGGATGCCTGTGCTTCAGACAGTAGTTCGAGTGGCACTGGTCGCACGTCACGCGAATCATTTCCTTCTGTTTGCAGCCTCCCTTCGAACATCTATTAGTGAAGATCTGGGAACAGGGAAAACACAAAAAAAAAATGTCACTGGGCTGCTATTCTTCTTCTGACTGCGAGCAGTGATCATAGTAATCGCGCGACGTGTGTGACGTCAGAGGGTTTTACCTTTCTCTTCCTCTGGGCTGGGTCTGACTTGCAGTCCCGGTCTATGTGTTCCCCGACTTTGATGTCGGGCATCTCTCCTCTCTTGGTGGGGATAGGGGTGTTGCACAGCGGGCACACAGGGACCTGGACATCCTGTGGGAAAAGAACTTACTGACTCATCAACTTTATCTACATTTCCTGGAGGTGATATACTATACTGCAACATAAAGAATTGGGTTTGGGTGGGGAAACACGCAATGCACAAACCTTTTTGTAGGAGGAAGTGCACTTGTGATTGGCGTAAGTGATGTGGTCTTTGCAAAAGATTTCTTCACAGGCGTCACATTTCATTGGCAGGAAGTCTATGGAATAAAAGGTAACATGCGGTCATTATGGGAAATTCGATTAACTGACTAAAAGACTATTTCATTTCTTTGGTCACTCTGTGCTTACCAAAGCCCTTTCACTGCACCACGTAATGGATGCCTTATTCGTTATGAATAATTTAAGTCTAAACGGTGGAAATATCATGGTAATTCAATTTATCGAAACCGAGCAAGTATTGACTTTGGCAAATTCGTATTTGTGTCTATGCAATTGGTCAGCTGGGCCCACGAGGTTCTTTCAGGCTATCTGATATACCCACAGATTTGTGGTGACAATTATTAAGACATTTGGTTGCTTTTGTAAGAAAACTTGACCTCCAACAGACCTCATCTTAATATTCATGCACAAAACTTTCTCTGTGCATGCTAAAGTACATTAAAAGGGCTAAAACAGTAAAAGGGGTTGGTTAGCATATATATATGGTCACAACATTAGCAGAAATGCACACAGTTGGCCTGCTGTATACTGTCAACATTCCCAAAGGATCAGCTACCTACTGGTATGTTCACTCACCTAAACGTTTGCAGGACGTTTCGGAACAATGCTCTCCCAGATCTGGGAATTCCATGGCACTGTGGTGAATAGTCCCTGATCCGCTCTGCACAGACAGACACACAAACACACAAACACACACACACACACACACACACACACACACACACACAACAATCAATGATTGACATTTGTGGTTACCCTCGATGACAACCACTGCCTTATATTGTTCAACATTAGGTAAAGGGATAGTGGCCCCTGAGGTGTCCCGTTACACGCAAACATTAGACGAGGCAGAGGCAAGGAGTTTCCTCTGCGAAGTCCAATAGTTTCACATAATCGGGCACCTCGAAGGCCGTTATCCTGTTATACCCTGGTTGCCACACATGTGTTAAGGCATGCATGAACAGCGTAACGAAGGAAACATTTGGTTCAAGAAGCCAACCTGTTTAGTTTGTAGTGAGTTGCACTGTCTTTGGTCTAGGACAGGGATAACGTTTAGATAGTTTGCTTGATTACAATTGATGCTATTGTTGCTAAGCCCAAATTCTGTTTCTGATTTTATCTTTGCTAGTTCTTCAGATAAAATGATATTTCACCACCACATGTTATTTTATCACATTTACACATGATTGTTATACTTACTAATCAAAGTTCCCAGAGCATTGATATAGAACGGTGATAAAACTATTCCACCGGATCTACTTTATAGGTGTTCAGTTAGAGAGAATGAAAACAGTGGTTCTCAACAGGGGTCTTAAGATGATAGGAACTTATTGATAAAATATCCTAATTGAACTGTGAAGTGAAAATCACAACCATTTGTACTTAGAGTTTTTTAAATATACACTCAAACTCATTTCTATTTAAAATGAGATTAGAATGAGCCATGAAACATTTGGCGTTCATATTTTGTGTTTTAAGGGAATTGTGGCACCTATCACCTTCCGTACTCTGACACACTTGTAAGTATTGATTAATGAGGCCCAATACAGAATGTTTCGATCACGAAACGGTAAAACCAACGTAATATCAAACTAACATTAACAGCACAAATAAGAAATAAGTAAAAATCATACAACAATAGCCTTTATTGAATATTTCCTTGGACACAGAGGAAAACGAAACGTATTTCTCGTCTCCGGGATATAACAATAAATAAAAATACAAATTATTTCGCAAAGCATGTCAGCACATCAAACAGTAATAAGACCATTTTAAACAAATGATACAAATTAGCAAAATGCTGGTGAATAGTCTGACGTTCTAAGGGAAGCCAAATTTAGCAAAATCGGGTAATCTTTTAATGACTTTGCGATGTTGTTGAGCAGGGGATGAGTTTAGGTTATCGGCTTTCTGTTAGCTACAGGACTGTTACATAACTCCAACAATCAGGCCGGACAAGCACTAATTACGAGCTCTACTGTTGTTGTTCATCCTGCTGTCAATGCTGATTCATGGTTCACAGCAACCTACTCTATAGCTAATGTTAATCAGAGCAAGCGACTATCAGTCACTTGCTGGACACTTTGCTGTATAAATCCGTTAAAGTTAAATGTTACAACTGAACCTTATATACGTACGCCGTAACAAACAATGACGTTAACGACACAATATCACACTGAGTAGGAAACACTGTCACTTTTCCACTGATAGCTGTCTAGCTAGTCATCCCAGCTAACACTTGAAATAATACACAGTAGCAAGCTAACAATGCTAACACCAATGACTATTCACCATAGCTCACTAGTCTTAGCACGCTAGGATAATGCTACGTTTTCGAGTAATTAGCAATATATCTCATTGCATAAACATTACCAGAACACATAACAACAAGTTAGTCAGTTCATTTTTAATTTGATGTTAAAACCTGAAAAAGAGTGCATATCAGTGGCTTTACAATAGCTAGCACGATCAGATGACTAATGGCACTGCTCTGGAAAACAGCTAATAGGAAACCAGGTTTAACCAAGCAAATAAATATCGAAGCATAATTTATAACCGCACTTACCTCTAAAGTAGCAATACAACTTCTGTTATGTAGGCCTACCGATCACGCGTCGAAATCCTGTCATAAGGATAGACGTGTCAGGATTGATTTTTTTAGCGAACACTGGATGACTGTGCGGTCAGCTGCTGGCAGCCTCTTATTTATCTCAGTAGGAAGTTTGGGAGCTCACTGGGTAATCTGGGCGCGCCTCAGTGACTACGTCTGACGTAACCACGACAATGCTGGCTCCTTCCAGAAGTTGCCACATGTTGGCAGTGATGCAGCGTTTTTGCTTTTGAGGCCCTTGGAACATCGGCTTATTTATTTGTACGACTCGAAGTAGAATTTGGTTATACCATATTAGCAGCAGCCTATAACGTCCACTCAATAGGCATCACTTTTTTCAAGAGGAGAGAGGTGTATCTTTGGGAAAGAAAAGAAGCTTTTCTCAGAATACAAACTCTCACACAGCGCAACTCAGATGTTAATCTATGGGATTTGAAACTGTCTCTTTTGAGCAGTGTATTTGTCAGAGGGAATGTATAGAATTACACCTCTCTCACATGTGATGGTCCTCAGTTTCAGTATCTGTATTGAGGCCTTTTAATTTGGCAGTTGCTTTAATGGATGGTATTTTAGAATCAGGGTACTAGATAGCAGTTGGCGAAGGAGAAGCCAGATAATAAGACACAATACACTGTTGCCCATACATTAGGGAAAGTGGAGGCATAAGTCTTTTACAATCTTCAAGGACATGAGTCTTACAGATTGGCAGGGGTTAAAGTGGGCCGGAACGCTCCGGTACTCAGTACCGGCACCTCAGATAAATTAATAAATAAATAGATTCTTAAAAAAAAATTAAAAAAATGTAATGTTAAGGCCAGTCCACACCAAAGATCTAATCAAAACGTAATATCATCCCCTAGCCCCGCCTTGTTCATCCCTCTGACAAACACGCTTTGCGCGCAAAAAAAAAAAAACAGGTAACCTTCCTGTCAGTTCAGTTCAGAGCGCGACGCTTTGCGGTAAGTGTTTAGACTGTTCCAGTCAGAGCGAGTGCATGTTGGAGTCCAAGGTGAAGTAGTAAGCTAAAGTCTAACGTCTATATTTTAAATAGGGCAACAAACACAACTTAAAGAAAGAACCAGGCTTTTAGTTATTCGTTTTCTATCACTCTGGCCCTGACTGAGAATGACGAACATTAACAATGGTTAACTGCAACTAGTTGGTTATTGGCTAGCACGTCAGCTTGTCAGAAAGACAAAACATTTGAGTACCGGTACTTGTTTCCTTATTGGAAAACACGTTGGTAATGTTATGTCTTCATAATTTCCTTCTTAAAGATGGAGGAGGATCGAAATAAGAGAGGGTGAAAACGAAAAATAACTGATTATTTCCAAGGGTAAGAATTTGTCTGGAAATGGTGCCTAAACAGTCATTCTTTTTAGATTTTCTTTTAAAATCAAGCAATTGATAGTCTAAGAAGTCTACCAAGCATTGTTGCTATGTCATGTTTTGATAATTCATTTAACAGTAAAATATTTTTAATTTAATAACTGAAGTCTGCAGTGTTGTTTATTAATGGCTGTGTGAGTGGACAGTCCAGGCCATGGAACTAAGTAGGCACTGTGTAATTTGCGCTGTGATTACTGTATAAGAATGACTAAGATTAGGCCTGATGCAGAACAGATTTCAGCACTAATTGTTCATTTCCAGCTGGCCATCCCCAAAATGCACCAGAATACAGGAGATCATATTTACCAAATTCAAAATGTTCTCATGGAACCAAATAGGGGCCCAAAGGCTCATGATCCATCCCTGGTTTAGGTCTTTGGTTAGACCTCCTTATATCACTGTGATTAAAAAAATATAGGAATGGGTGATTTCAACGCTGCCGCCACCAGATCCACCAAATACCCCCCGCCACGGCCGCCGCCAGATCCACCAAATACCCCCCCCGCCGCCGCCACCACACCGGAAAATAGAGTACCCCCACCTACCAAATCCCACTTTAACCACTGCAGATTGGCACCTGTTCGGCTTTTCCTGTGGTATATCTTCCTCACCTGTGGGAGACTCAGGGAGTGTGGTAATGTTTACATTCCTTAATTCATTTTATATATATTTTAAGTTAGTTTAAGAGTGTTAAGAGGTACTCTACAGTCAGTCTGTATAAAATATAAGGGGTGTGGTTATAGGGAATAATGGTAAGCCTTCTATTGGGTGGAGCCAGATAGGAGGGAGTCATTTCATTGGGCTAGGAGTTCAGCCATACCTGGTGAAGGTGGGAGTGTCTGCTCATGTTTTTAAAGTCGAGCGTATGAGGGTTTCAGGCTCAGAATCAATTTGAATAGACTCTCTTATTGTTGGTGTAAATTGTGACAATAAATTCTACCGAGTATTCTACATCAGCTGAAAGCCACAAGCGTAATTCTTGAGTATTTTAGTAATATTCTAAACGGACGCAACAGGAGCACCTAGTGTTGTGTGTGGCCCCTGATATCTTCTTCATTCTATTTTTTCCAGACATTAATTCATTAAATCTTGACTGATTTGTGATCTCTTTCCAAAAGATAAAAATAATGCCCTCATGATTAACTTTTTAACTTTGAGATTGCCTATCCATATTCTCTCCCAACAAAAGTTTACACTAATGCAGTTATTCTACATATCTAGCACCATTCTGTTGATAGCCACTTTTAGCATTTCTAAAATTATCAGCAATAATCCTTTCAGAATTACAGTATGTAAACATATGTCTCTGAAAAGGAGTATGTCAATGCCAAAGAATATTAACAGCTTAATCTTGCGTCAGTGAATAAAGTTCTCTCACATATCTGTGAATGTGTGTGTTGCCTCATTCCCCTACAATGCCAACAGTTGTGACTGACTGATTTAACGGCAGAGATAGTGACACACACACACACTCTGAATTTAGTCTCTGCATTTAGTCTCTGCATTTTACCCATCCAGGGTAGTGAAGCACACAGTGAAGCACACTAACCCGGAGCAGTGAGCTGCCTTCAGCGGCGCCCGGGGAGCAGTGATTGGGGTTAGGTGCCTTGCTCAAGGGCACCTCAGCCGTGGATGTGGGCATGGGAGAGCAGTGCTCTACCACTTCCCCCACCCACATTTTTCCTACTGGTCGGGGATCGAACCGGCCACCCTTCAGTTACCAGCCCGAAACCCTAACCAGTAGGCCACGGCTGCCCCCTTTTTTTTTTCGAAAAAAATGTGGAACGCTTCACGAATTTGCGTGTCATCCTTGCGCAGTTGCTTACAGGTAGAAATAAACTGGCCCTGAGAGCTCAGACATTATTGTTTTCAATCATCAATAGTCACCTCATCAGTGACAACATCATTACCCATGGCCAAGAAATTAAACTTATTAAAAATACAAAGCTCCTGAAAGAAAAAACTGTTGGTCGAAACATAACAACAGAATAAGGTTGACATAATTGTTGGGTACAGTGTATTGTGCTGTTACATGTTTTGCACTATGCAGCTTTGTGTATTTTGCTATTTTTTACAGAGCTACTGCTCAGGGCCAGGCAGTATTTTTCCCTTTGTGTCCTACAGCTATTCCAAATCATTTGACATGTTCCTAATAGTTTGAGGCTTCTGCATAGTCTCCTCCCAGTCCACACCATTGAACTTCTCTAAAGTCACACTGCGCACTGTCCCTGAGTCCAAGCAAAAAATTGTGAAACATTCTTCTCTCCATCCAGTATCTTAAGCAATAATTTCTCTGTCCTTGAACTGCAAGTTAGGGCTTATCCCTGAAATCTGCTTAGTCAGTATATTGGCAGGGCAGTGTCCAAACACATCATCCTCAATCAGCCTATTTTTCCCTTGTTTGTTTCATTAGCTGGTTGAACATCACCTGATGAATATGTGTTATTACTTACCATAGCCATCTGGGTCGGAGCGGGGAATGGAGACCCTTTGTACACCGCAGGTTTTACAGAACATATGGTTGGCTTGTTGTGTGTTAATGTGTATGTAGTAAGGTTGTCCGACCCCTGTTAAACATTAAGAAGTTCATTAATTGAGTGAAAATCATTATGTTGAATGTGTGGCTTCACAAAAGCTTGCTGAACCTTTAGAAATGTGTGAAGTGGGCTTTTGGCACAATAAAATGGTGCTGCTGCTTTTTTGTAATAATAATAATAATAATAATAATAACTTAGTTTTATATAGCGCCTTTCAAGTAACCCAAGGTCGCTTTACAAAATGAGATGGGGCAGGGGAATAGGGGGAGAAGAGAAGAGGGGAGAGTGATTAGGGACCATAGGCCTCAGAGAATAGGTGTGATTTGAGGTGCTTTTTGAACGTAGCCAGTGTGGGGGCTTGGCGGATATGGAGAGGCAGACTGTTCCAAAGGGTGGGGGCAGCAACACAGAAGGCTCTGTCACCAAAAGTACAAAATGCTACAAATGTACAATATGCTGCAGCTGAAAAGTGAACAGAGAATACATCTACAGTAATGGAGCCACAGGCAGGATATTGATAAAGGCATATGTATATATATAAAGGCTAGATGTCTCGTCCGCGTTGCCGGCCAACGGAGTCGAACGTCCGCACATGGTGGCCATCTTGCTCCAGTAAACTCTCTCACCCATAACAATGTGTTGGTAAAATCATTATGTTGAATGTGTGGCTTCACAAAAGCTTGCTTACCTTTAGAAGTGTGAAGTGGGCTTCTGGCACAGTAAAATGGTGGTGGTGTACGTCTACAGTAATGGAGCCACATCCAGGATATTGATAAAGGGGTCTGAAGGACAGCACACACCTAAATCTTCTGCACATTTAACCACAGTACACTGCGGATTGGTCAGATAGCAAAGGTACTTACCTGCATTCAAACACAAGTAGATCAGGGTCACTCAGGACTTCAAAACGAACAATGCCACAATGACATCCCCCGGTTTGCTTGACCAGACACTCATTCGCCCTGTGTGAAAGTAGAAAACAAACTGATATGTACAACTTCTGTTTTTTCCAGGGGCTCCATTTCCTGGGAATTTGGGATCCTTTAGTTTTTCTGTGTACAACTACTTGGTTGGGGGGTTGATTTGAACGGGGTCAGATAGAAATTGTTTATTTTCTACATGGTAGGGATGTGGCCTCCCTGACCACTGTTTGTCTGTCTTTAGAATAGCCTGTGAGAACATGATTTAAGCATTTTTATCCACTGAAAAATGTCTGAGGAATGTAAGAAAGAAAAAAGGTAGAATTTGTTGTTGATGGCTGTAACATTTGCACCAGCAAAGTTATAAGTGGTGGAAGAGGGATGATTTAACCCCACAAAGGGTGTCTATCAGGACTCATTGTCAGGTCATAAACTGTGGCATAAAAATAATTTCAGACAGTTGTGTGTGTGTCTGTGTGTGTGAGTGTGTGTGTGTATGTCTCTGTGTGTGTGTGTGAGTCTGTGTGTACGTTAGCAAGTGTGTATATGGTTATATTATACAGTTGCTTTCGTATGTTGTGAAACAGGTTGCTTATCTTATGATTAATTATATATAGGATTCTTATTTCAGAACAATATTATACACCACAATCTTCTTGCTGAAAATATACAGCATTAAGGTCCGAGGTACAAACTGAAACTAAGTTGGGGGAAGGACTGACAGTTAGGAATTTCCTTAGTTTTCTCAGCATTGCGCAATGGCGGGGATTCCTGACATCTGAAATTAATGTGTTTTTGGCTCTTCTAGGGCTTTCAGAAAACTGGGAATTCCTGCATGTATCTGTATAAATAGTCTAGCTCTTCTGCCATATCTTCACATCTTCAGGCAAAGCGAGGCTTCACTCAAGCAGTCCAGCTCCCCTGAAGCAACTTAGCAGCCATGCTCTCCTTCAAGACAGCAGCTTGCCTGGCCCTCATAGCCTTGCTGGTGATGGCTGTTGAGTGCGGCAGTAGCAGTGGTGGTGGAGGTAATAACAATCCTGCTTGCCATAATTCTTCTGAATGTGACCTTGTCTTTTCTATGCAGTATTTGTGTGTATATTACATCCCCTGTGGACCATGTCTCTGTGATATAGATAACATTTTATGTAGTTTGTTTAGCACAAGACATTGCCTAAATTGAGATTCATAACTCTCTTGAAGTGGATATATTGTGAAATGTACAGCAATGTATTTGCTGCCCAGGATATGAAAATGAGAAACAATAATATTAATATAAAAGGGAAATACTGCTTGGTAAATTGAAAGTTGTCAGCAAGAAGCTTGGCATGTCATTGTCATGTGTAATGTATTACATGTTGACATACTTATATTATATTTACAGGAGGTGGTAAACCAGCCCATGACCTGTCCAACCCAGGGGACCTAAAGCACCTCTTGGGCTCTAAAGTGGTCAATGCTGAAGTAATGAAACGGCCTCTGGATGGCTTTAAGAAAGAGTACGGCATTTTGTCCCACTCTGGAGTCAGGTAAGATTAAGAAGGACCCCATGGGATGGGTAAACCAACCTCTGACTGAGCTTAGGCCTCCACAGCTACATAGTCCAGTATTGTATGTGTTATGTGTTATGAGCTGTGATATATCTTTAAGCCTGAAAAGTTTGACATAGGAACTTCTGGCTTGCTTATTTTCTGTATCACTGTTAAAACAACTGTATAGCCAGATCATTTTGGTCAAATTAAATGTGGCATTCACACACAGAAAACTGCTGTACGCAGATGTTTTGGCCAAATGAAAGATGTATTCTGTGCAGTGTCGTCTTGCCACTAATTGCGCTGCACAATTTCCTCTTATTCCAGGGTGACCTTACAAGATGGCTCACAGCATCTGATCCACAAGGGACGTGGGGTGGGGATCAGCTCCCAGACTGTAGTGACAGATGCACGCCACATGAGTTCAAGATGGAGGGTAAGAGTGTCCCGTGGTTGCTTGCGACAGTGTTCTTTCACTCAGCACTCCTGCCTACATACAGCTACAGTGCATCATATACAATCCATTTGACTTACAGATCTGTGATGACGCAGTACAACAGACTTTTGTTCACAACTAAATTTTACATTTACTGAAGATGTTTAAATGCATACTGAGACTAACAGCATAGTGGGTGTGATTTATGATTATAGGCAACAGGTGAGAAGAAAAACTTTGAAGGGCAGAGGTCTGTCTCTGACTTTATCAGTGCTGGTGGAAAGAAGTACAACGTTGCAACTAAAAACTGCCATTTGGCAACAAGAAGCATGATGGGCCAGAGAGTGGGTCGCACAAGTATAACGCGCCCGAAATGGGGTGGAAGAAGAAGAGGAAGAGGAAGAGGATGATCTGAAGATCAACTGAAGAACTTGAGTGGCACAAACTGGAGTTGGTGAAATAGCTTTTATACGGTTTACATTTCATCAGTCATATACAACTGAAGGTTACATTAAGTCAAGATGTTTTGTGTTGAGCACTTTAACAGTTTTCAAAGTCACGTAATGTAAACTGATGACATGTTTGTAAGTCTGCTGCACTAGTTTAATGAATAAAACAAATTAAAAAACTACTCTGCCTTGTGAGTCCAAGTATATTTGTTTTGTGTGTCTCCAGGATACCAACACAAAAAAGGTTAACATTACATAGAAAGGTATGAAAACAGAAGTGTAATAAAAATATATAATTTATACACACATATACTTTTAGTAGTTTAGTAGTTGAGTAGTTACCTATAGTGTCCGAGACTAAACAGGAAGCACTGATCAGGATATGCCCATGTGCCACCTCAGCAGGTTTTCTAATCAAATCACATTATCATGGTCACTTGTCAATCCTTTCATTCCTATACGTGTGTCCTCCTCATTCACTCTGATTTCAGTGTCCCTGAAGAAAGGCCTGCCTCGCTTCGACTCCATATCTCCTAAAACACCCTTCTTTTGCATTCATTTTCTGGCACATTCAACTTTGTGTTCAGTTACTTATCAGGTTATCAAGTTTGTGCGGTTTTGACCAGCTGGAAAGCACTTTAAGTAAGCACCTGAATTCGCTTGTGGCTTGGTGAAACCTTGATTCTGAGGCAGACAAGCTGTGGTATTATCAGTTGTGTAAAATGGATGCCGGTACTTGTAAAAAAAAAAAGGCTAAGGGCATTTCTATCACTGTGGAACTTCTGATTTATTTTAAAGAAGAAAAATATACAAAAGGATTGATAGACCTATGCAAGTTCTACAGATGATCAAATGCTGGAAATTAAGGTAATAATTTATACAGTATAGATGTTTGGTATGCGTGTTAATGAAAAAGTACCTGTTCTAGTTCATTTAATATGAATTCAGAAACACAGATCAAGTTGAAATTCAGTGGACATTATCTAAGGGATTTTATTGATATACAGCATACATTTCAGCTAAATTCATTATTTGAGCCATTGGAGAGGTTAAAATATGATTCAGAATATGAATAACTTTAAACATTTTAACAGAAAAACTGGGTGGATAGTTGTAAGATTTTGCATGGTTACATTAATAGAATAGACTACTTTAACAGAATGTTTTCATTAAAATCCATGACATGACCTGCCAGGCTCTTGGTGTGGAGTGACCCTAAAATGTATTCACAGGGTGAATTGAAAACCAGCAACGGACATACAAACCAAGTAAAATAATGAACACATAAGCCATACATAAAACTCACCTCCATTTAAACAATTGCAGTACCAGTTTATCCTACCTCTGTGATTTTAAGATAACAATGCTGGGGAGGAGTAAAAAAAAAAAAAGAAAAAAAAAGAAGTGACTGCGTCTGACGTAACCATGACAGTGCTGGCTCCTTCCAGAATGTTCCCACATTAAGGCAGTGATGCAGCGTTTTTGCTGTTGAGGCCCTTGGAACATGGGATATGGGTGAAATTTAGTTATACCACATTAGCAGTAGCCTTCTACGTTAAATTGGCATCACTTTGTCAAGAGGAGAGAGGTATATCTTTGGGAAAGAATGCTTTCAAAAGGTTTACACCGCCCAACTCTTATGTTAACCAATGGGATTTGACACTGTCTCTTTTGATGCATGTGAGCAGTGTATTTGTCAGAGGGAATGTATAGAATTACACCTCTCTCACATGTGATGGTCCTCAGTTTCAGTATCTGTACTGAGGCATATTCATTTGGCCAGGGACGTGCACAGAAATTTTGAAAGGCCATTGCTCTGCCCTGAAAAAAAAGGGGCAATAAACAACAAACAGGTACTTTTACAAACATTGGAAAAAACTATATAGAAAATATATTTAAAAAAATCAGAATATGTTGAATGAAAGCAGTATGTTTGTTTTGAGTATGAATTTGTCATTTGTTTATCCTTGCAGTGTTTTTTTTAACATTAATTTATCCTTGTCGTGCATTTTGAAATGTTTGAGCTTGGTCAGCCCTATGCATGAAAACTGATGGACGGTGAGAAAGGATGGTGCCTGCTCTTGTGTTTGTGTGAGACTTGTAGTGACTAGCCTTGCATTGTGAGTGTTACACCCTCACAAATGTGTTACTCTGTTTTTGTATTGGTCGTTTTGAATACAAGAAATGAAGGAGGACACTTCAGCATGAAGTACTAATGGCCAGTAATCAGTTGCAGTCATCAGTAAAACGTGCACAAAGACTTTATTACTGTCAAACACACTAAGTAATTGGCAGTTTTTGACGCTGAAATCACAATTGCCCTGTCTTCTGTGAAAAAAAGACTGTTTTTATATATCCGTCCAGGGTGTATCATTTGGTTTAGGGGTTTATCAAATGGCACGAAAGAGGTGTGGTCTCTTCAAACAATCAATACATCAATCAACACAGTAATGGCATACAGTAAGGACACTACAAACACAAGTAGTTCACTCCAGACAAAACTATGTAGGTGAACTCTGATCCCAATTCTGTACATTTCCATACCAAAATTTGGAGACAGCGCCTTCTTGTGGCTAGATATAATGAGAGAGTGACAAATCCAGATCTTGGCCGAGTCAGTTCAAATCACATCACAGTTAAAGTTGTATTAGTATTGATTGATTCACATCGATATGAATGGATTACATGACTAACAAGTGGTGGAAAAGTAAAATAAAAATATTTTGTTTAGTGAATAAGCGTGTTCAGTCGCAGTCAACGTTTTTCTAATGTCAACACATTGGTATAGCCAGGCTACCACATAACTATCATCTGAAATATCACGGTATGTCGCAACAAACCTTTGATCTAAACAGAATATTCAGTATGGAATGGGAATAGATCAGAGCAGTAGGCTATCTTTTATCGCGTTTGACACGTATGCCCTGATTGCTGTGTGCAGGTAGCCTGGATGCCAGCCCGAACTTAGCCCCGCCCACACAATTTGAGGTTGGGAAGTTCGGTCTGGCATCGCTCCGTTGGGGAAAAATTATGGTAGATCCAAAACGGATCTAGCCAATCAAATTGTTGCTGCTAATAGGTATAACGTGAGCATGCATATCTCACAGATATTGACAGCGCATTCATTTTGAAAGAGGAACAGAGAAACGCGATTAAGGCATTTGTCGACTAAGGCATTTGTCGAGTTTAATGTACCAGATGGTCAAACTACGTTGCTCTGATTGGTTCTAAGTATCGAATTGAGCCAAGAGGCATATTCTTTCCTGGTTCGTTGAAACACGCCCCATAATCACAACTCAATGGAGCAGTATCAGACTCATATTCTGACTAGAATTATGAGTATGACCTCGTCAGGCTAGCAAAGGGCTAATCAGTGATGAAACTCTGTGATGAGGAAAAACTCTAATGGCTTTCTTCACTGCTGACCAGAAGAAAATCCACATAAAACAAAATGGTCAACAGACACTGGGTGAAAATCTCCTTCATTTACTATTGAACTTATATGTGCATAAAAAAAAATACATAATCAGTTTCAGGAAATGTAAAAAACATGACAAAGCTGAAATTTAATTATTTACATTCTTGAAAACATGACATATGACATACAATTTAATTCAGACACAAAGAGTCACTGGTGCTTCGAACTTCTCACACGGCCCCTAGTGAGGCGGTTAGGCGAGCGGGGTCAGGGTTGGGGATCTTCTGAGACCAGGGTGGATCTCTGACAACTAGTAAGAGTAACACACACACACACACACACACACACACACACACACACACACACACACCCCCAATTGGATTTCAAAAGTCCTCTGGTGATGAGTGGGGGTGGTGTTGGGGTGTTTCAGAGGTAGGGGAAGATCTCTGACAGCTTGGAAGAGTCTCTCTGGTGATGAGTGGGGGTGGTGTTGGGGTGTTTCAGAGGTCAGGGAAGATCTCGGACAGCTTGTAAGACTGTCTCTGCTCTGCGGGCTCTTCAGCATCCTCACAGCCCTTCAGGTCCTCCTCCAGCTTTGGCAGGGTGTTTTCATACAGGAAATCAATAATGTCTGCCATCAGAGACAGAGAGCGGGAGGGAGGTAGAAGAAAGTGACAGACAGAGAGACAATGCAGCGGAGGAAGAAGAGCGAGACAGAAAAAAGGAGATGGTTGAGAGGCAGAGGGAAGGGAAGACAACAATTGTTAAGTTGTTGTTTTCATGATGTAGTGCTTTTCTCAAACCCAAGGTGATGGAGATAATTTCGAAACACTGTCAATGAATTCAGAATATAATAATCAAGTGCCTTGTATTAATATATACCTTGTGCTTATAATATTGTGCTTATGTAAGCAGGAACATGGCTTTTCTGTGTTTCTGTGTGAGTGTAATTTAGATTTTAGATTATTAGGTGCATCTTAGTCTGCATACGTGCAAGAGCATGTTTAGGTGAGCTCAGTGGGGACAGGGTCCAAATGTGCTTTCTCAACCCTGAGAAGAACAGACATCCTTGGAAGACAAGAAGCTCAATCAAGGACCTAGAATGACTGAGATGTTGAACATTTATGGCGTCAGCTTTAGATAAACTTTTAATTTATATAAACCTTTTGCTAGGTGTTTAATTGCTTAACTCTCGTCTGCTTCAGTGTTGGAGTGAGCCCGGGCTCCTTCTCTCTCTAAGAGAGGGCCCGAATCTCTCTCTGGCCTGCTGGACGTGGCCGAGCCCGATTGCAAATGTTATTGAATAAATATCTACAGCTCCAGAGTCATGGGATAACATGAGAGTGAATTTTCACCTAACACAAGGTCACTTAAGCATACTCCACCAGAAAACAGATAACAGTATTAGACATGACCGAGAGAGATACATGAACCAGCAGGGGTCAGTACTCACCACAGAAAGACTTTCTGATCCAGTCTGGTACATTGGTCACTTTCAGATGGTGGAACCTCATTTGTAAGTAGGCAGGTGGGGTGTTGCTTCAAAGAGAAATCACAGGAAACTTTCACTCAACATCACACTTACACACAACATACCCAAACATCACACTTACACACAATTCACTCAATATCATACTAACACATGATTCACTCAAATATCACACTAACACACAATTCACTCAATATCATACTAACACAGGATTCACCCAATATCACACTTATACACAATTCACTCTAATATCACACTAATACATGATTCTTGTGCATAAGCAGGTAGTCTAACAGCTAGGTCAAACAGTAGTTTAAATGCAAATGCATATTTAAGGCCAATAGGCCAACCCATATTGATTATGACCTTAACAGGGCATGAAGTAACCAGCCCTCAAGAACAGGAGCTTTGTACTTGTCAGTCTCCAATGTACTTGCTAACAAGTGCCCCTTACCCAAAGAGATGAGTGAGGTCATCCCAGACTATGTCTGAAGATTCCTCCACAGCCATTTCATTGATCCTGGGCAGGGCACACAAAAACTGGGTTCATTTCAGTAATAACGTGAGCACAGGACACTCTCACACAAGCAGGATTTTTTTAAATGTCAGCTGTATCTGCAGGTAACCAGAGTAACAGTCTGGAACATACGATTTGATGAGCAGGATTCGCCCCTCTATGCTCTTCCTCCCATTGATCTTTCCACCAGTCTTCATTTTACCCTGAAGGTAAGTCATCCTACACAACACAGGCACGGAGAGCAACAACAGGGTTTACATACAGGATACAAGGATACATACAGACACAGACCACAAACACAGACCACAGACCACAGACACAGACACAGACACAGACACAGACACAGACACAGACACAGACACAGACACAGACACAGACACAGATCAAAGCTGTGTCAGACAGAAGCAGAATCTGCATATGGTCCTCTGTGTTGAAGGAGACTGTTCCTGGCTAGTGATGTCTAAGTTCTCATTGATTATTCAGCCTGTAACAGCAAAATTTTACTGAACTGAACAACTTTTGTGTGCAACGTTATGTGACTGTTGCATGAGCTTTCTCACCACTTCACTCTGCAGCTCGAAAAGCTGCGAGTCTTGACATGCTTGGCCACACGCATCCAGGGCAGTTTCTTATACAAGTCCATCTTCTGGATGACCGCAGACTTGTCGCCGCCCACTCCTCCAGGCTCAGCCCTCTTCAGCAGCTGCTGGTGTACGCACGTCAGGAGGGCCTTCAACTCTGCCTCTGACCATGCCCCATGATTCTCACCTAAGGGACAGGAAGTGACAAAGCATAAATCAAGAAGAATCGCGGACTGAACCTTCAACACTATGGATTTTCTGGTGTGCATCTGATCACTCACACAACATGTTAAAGCGTTTCTTCACGGCTTCACAACTGCGGCCCATCTTGTCTGATATGGTGGTCCAGTTTGACCCATGCAGCGTGTACATTTCCTTTAAGTGTTCGTTCTCATCTTCTGTAAACCTGCGGATGAGGAGCACAGAGTCATACCACTGATGAAACATCCCCAAACTGATGATGCTCTCACACACGAACAGTCATAACTGTTAGAGGAAAATTCACTCAAGCTACCTTAGGACTCCGGAGTTGCATATAAGTATATTTATTAAACAACAAGATCGTCGGGCTTACCCACGTCCCAACAGTTCGGAGAGAAGCACTGGCCCTCTCTCAGAGAGAGGTGGGCACGGGCTAACTCCCAGACTGCAGCAGACGAGACAGAAGCAATATTAAACACATCACACAATGTTTATATACGTAGATAGAAGTTTAGCGTTTTTTTGGCACCAAAACAATACGTCAGCAGGGATAACCACGTGGTGGGTCTTTGACATCTGAGGATATCTTACTATGCTTTCTGTCTTGTAAAGATGTCAGTTTGACCCATCTTATCACCTCTGGTCCAAACATGCTCTTACACATATGCAGACTGAGTGGCACCTAATAATGTAAGTTAAACACACAAAGATACACAGAAAAGCCATGTTCCTGCTAAAATAAGCACATGATTCACACAAGGTAATTATTAAATCAAGGCACTTTGTTTAATATATTCTTAAGTCATTAACAGTGTTCTGAAATTACCTCTGTCAATAACACTGATGAAACACCCCCAACATGACACTGCTCTCACACACTCACACACTCAAGAGTCATTACACTGATGAAACACTCCTGCAGTTTAATAACAACCAGACACACACCCACACACACACTTAACTCCACTGTGCTGCTCACCTGGTGGGGGAACTTTAAGTCACCTACGGCCACATTAAAATGTCTGTCTGGGCACATTTCTTTATAAAGAGAACCCGTTGTTGAGAAGCTTGTGTTTACCTCCCCTTGTAATTCTCCCTGTTGCACATCCTCCTGGCTCGGTTGAGTATATTATCCCAGGAACGAGGGATCCCAGCACCTGTTTAGGCACAGGACACCATTCACTGTTGCACTGCAGACTTGACTGTTGTACCTCTAACTTCCAGTCACTTGATACAATTTTACAAGTTACATCTAAAAAAAAAATGTAATGCCGGCATGACAGCAGTGGGCACACTCACAGATCAAAACTCTGCCTGTGTCACTCACTCACATGTCTCATACTCATACATGACATGACATCTGATATCTATACTCACATAAACACCTGAGGAAGTTGAGCTTCCTCTTCAGTCTTCGGATGGTACCCGTCTCATCTGGGAAGCGTGTGGGTCTGAAAAGCTTGAACTCGCTGTCGATCCCGGAAACGTCCAGGAAGTCCTTCACGTTCTGTCTGAGCTGCTTGTTCTCAGCCGCGGTGAACCGCCCTGTTCGCAGAGGGATCCCTGTGGCATGGTGGGGGCGAATGGAGAGCAGTAAACACAAAAACCCTGGATCACATGAAGTTATCCATCAAGTGGTCAGTGGTCCTTCAATTTCTCAAACACAGACACAGTCCACCCAAAAATCTAAATGAGGATGGAGAACACATGAACCCAGTATGACATGTTTAACTCGGTTAGAATGTCCGGAATACGGATGTCATCCCATACCAGAATCATGCAACTTTTCACTGAGAAAACGTCCTTGGCAACATATGCATAACACTGCTGCAATCCTCACATATTCCAAATGGCCTGAATGAAGATAAACTCCTTCCCCTCAGAAAATGCACACTTAATCAACCTGTTTCACAGGGCACTGTAGACTTTGGATACTCCCAATGGCTAAAATAAAGCTGGCTAACTCACCTTGCATCTTGTAGACCTTGAAGCGTGGCAGGTCGTACTTGATGGCCCCCTGCACCATGGCGACGTTGGAAAACGTGAAGTTGGGCAGGAACTCCAGGATCTCCTGTCGGATGGCATCGTCAACGTACAGCACAGGCGGTTCAGGCACATCATCTGGGCGAAGCCGTGCGTCTGTGGGAGAGTGTGTGTCTGCAGCAGCCTGTGTGTGTGTCTTTCTGACCTTCGCCTTGCGCTTCACTCGTTTCGGGGGGACTGGTTGAAGGTTGGTTTGCACCGCTGCGAGTGCCGCCTCCGCTTCAGTGTTCTGTCCAGGACGGTCTGGCTCTTCAATTCTTCTTTTCTTCTTCTTTTTCTTAACATCTCTCTCCTGAGCAGCTGCAGAATCTGCACCCTCTTGTGTCACACTTACGTTCTCTGCGTCGTGTTTTCTTTTCTTTTTGTTTTGCCCTTCTCTTGTGTCACATTGGCCCTCGGCGGGTCTACTACAGTCATCTTTCTCACTCCTCGTTTTCTTCTTTTTGTGTTTATGTTTCTTGTGAGAGTCGACTCCCGTAGAGGTTGTCTTGGGAGGATTGCCCGGCTCCGACACCTCCTCTAAAAGTTGCTTCTTCTTGTTGTTCTTGCTCTTTTTATTAAAGACCGTCTCTGTCTCCGTCATGGTCACCTCAAATAGGTTTTCCCCCTATAACAGCGTGAATAAAGGAACATGGAAATTCACGTGTCTTCACTGAATCTTTGTGCCACTTAAAACTGGTCTGCGTTTTACTTCAAAATGTAGAGGAAGAGACATCTGAGAACGTATTTCATAGTGATAATACATATCTTAAATGAAAATGAAATGAGTTCAATTAATTCAATTACTATTAAGATGAAATGCTAACTTGAGGGTCCGAAACCACAACTGTATTTTAATCTCCGAGCATGATATGCTTGTTCAATGGCTGGGTATGTAATTTGAATGTAGCTAGCTAGCTAACGTTTAGGCTGACGTTAACCTAGTAAGGGATTTAAAGACAGTAGTTAGGGATATGTTTTTCGCACTCAATGTAAGCGACATTGTACATTATGTAATCAAAACTAGCAAAGCCAATGTGTTGTTAAATATAAAAGCATTGTTGTTTTGCTCCTAAAACCCAAACTGACCAATACGACTCCACCCATGTGAGTTTGTGTGTCTCGCCGATGACTCTTAAATGGCACTTTTTCCACAAAGATGTATCTTACCGCCACCTCGTGGTCTGGAGTTATACCTGGGGCAGATATAATCGGAAGCAAGCAGTGGTTCTGACATAGGCCTACAGCTCCGGAAAAAAATAATAGACCACTTTAAAATGATCTGTTTCTCTGGTTTTCCTATTTATTGGTAGCCTGGATACTATTTATTTATTTTTAATTATATCATTTTTGTCTTTCCATATCCTTGCACATTTTGGGCCCTATCTTGCCGATCAGAAACGCAAGTAGGACGGCGCCAAGCGCAAGTAGCTGTGTGGGCGGCTCTATGGCGCAGTTGCTATTTTAACGGCGGAAAAAACACACTTGCGTCCATCTAGCGTAGCCTACACATTGACCCAAATGATTCAGGTTAATTGAAGCTGCGTGACATTTGATGTATTGTATGTCTTTGTAAAAAGCCGGGAGATAGATATATATGGGGATGCGAGAAACCCTCCAAAAGTAAGCAAAGTCAAGCAAGCATGTCAAGATATTGCCGTGATTGTTTCTGCAACGGGGCACCCGAAAACGTTGCCGAAAACGCTATAATGACGTCCGAAGACGTGGGACATCCAAGCTGGAAGGTAACACACGTTCTCGTGGCTTCACGGGAGGTGGATCTGCCTCGACCCAGGATCTGACGGCAGCAGAGGACATCGCCACGTCTACCCTCACGCCTGAGAGCGTGCAGGGATTTGGGGGCATGGAAATCGGCACCCAAGCCAGTGCACCAGCTGACCAAATCCAAGGTACATAAATAAAGTCCACATACACAGAGATGAGTTTACAAGATTTATAATAATACTGGCATTAAATAAATGCAACAAAGCCATACAATAAATCAAATGTCACGCAGCTTCAATTAACCTGAATCATTTGGGTCAATTGTGTACGCTAGATGTATGCCTAGTTTTAAAATGTCTTGGATACGGATATCACAATGATTTCCTCATGTGGTAAATACTTTATTTTCCTTGTAATTATATATGGCTTGCCAAACAATTGGTGTAAATCTCTCGTGAAGACGACAGAAGTAAAGTGTAGCCTATAGGTCCTATACTGTGCGGGCAAGCACATGCGCCCTTAAAATAGCGTTCTGAATACGCGTTACAGACTTTAGACATTGCGCCTCTGACATTAGACCAGCTTTTTTGTGGTCAATGGCGCACGGCGCACGGCGTTGTTTTGAAACTGCAAAATACCACTTGCGCCACAGAAACGCCTTCTCTGTTCCGCCCCCGCCCATGTCGACGCAAGTTCATTTCGAAGCGCGCCTCTGGAGGGAAACTCGAGCTGTGCGCCGGGTGCTAGATAGGAATGATACATGCGTCGGTGACAATGTCAATTGCGCTGGGTGCAAGATAGGGCCCTTTGTGTTAAATGAAATTAAGTGAAGTTAAGTCAAGTTATGTAGCCTATTTGTTTAACTTGTCAGAGCAATAAAACTTTCAAATGTAGTCCTGCCATTTTGCCTTCTTTTAAAGATTTTTACCATTAAAATAATATTGTGACAAACAACCCCATAGTGTGTGACAACTATCCCCGTCTATGTTAGTTAATAACTTCTTTGTAACAATAAGTTGGAAAATGAGAGGGATATACATTTCAAGCCAACACCTTAAACTTCAATTTAACGTTGGAATGACTATTGAAATATGTTTTGATGATGAGCAATTCACAGTAGAGTAAAAAGTGTGTCAACTAACCCCGTTCTCCCCTACCGTGAGATAAAGCAGTTGCCCCCTATGGATAGAGAAGCCGGGTTTTAGCCAACATCGGGTTTATGCCATCATGTAAACGTACTGAGTATTCATGTGCTCTGTGGTTTGTACCACCCCTATTATTGAGCGCAAGGTTACTCCTGTCACTTTAATGGAGAGCACACTTTTGTTTAAATCAAAGCTGATGGGAAATCCAGAGACCAATACGACTAGATGCAATGCTCGGTGCTCCAAAACAGTGCTGGTCGCCAGTGGTGTAGTGGTCCTTGGAGAAGTGTGTATACTCTTATTTATTTTTAAGCAGCCCATACAGCACAGGATAAACACCCTGTTTTGAGAAGTGGGTATACTCAATGCTGACTGAAAAATAAGTGGGTATACTCCTATACCTGCGTATACCCTGGATTACACCACTGCTGGTCGCTGCTCCGGTGTCAGTTCCAGTCACTGTCCCCGTTCCTGTTACAGTCTCTGTCCCCGTCTTTGTGCCCCTTATGTTGCCCACCTCTGTCCTCTGACATGTGAGTTTGCCTATGCTCTGTTACTCCTTGATTATGCATGATTTGTCAGCTGCACTTGCTCTCTGGATTCTCCCATGTATTTGCTGACAGTCCCGCACTTCTTTTTCTTTCTATGTCGTTGACTATTTCAGCAGTATTTATTCTTACACCAGGTTTTATTGCTCTTAGCTTGATTGTTCTCTCCCTTGTACGTCGATTTGGACAAAAGCGTCTGCTAAATTACTTAATGCAAATGTAAATGCTTGGACTGATTTGTGTTATGAACCTCAGACTATTTTTTGACCACCAAACATTGCTTGGTGGCTCTATTTAAATACTGAATTGAATTCACACCTTTTGTCTCTGTGTCATGCATTAGGTTCAGGAATAGCACCCCCTAGCTATATCCGCCTTGACAGAATAATCTAGCCACCTAGCAGTCACAGAAAACCTCCTTCAGGAGGTTAAAAGATGCTTTTCACATCCTCAGTCATGTGCTCTGTGATTAGTAACCCCACCGACGTTGGGTGTAAGGTTACTGCTGTCGCTTTAATGGAGAGCACACTCTCGTTTAAGTTGAAGCTTATGGGAATTCCAGAGGTGGTGAGATTATTCAGTCATGGCCGATATAGCCAGAGGGTGTGATTCTTGAATCCAAATGCAGACACTGAGACAAGAGGTGTGAATGTAATTAGTCCATAACAGCTGCAGGTATGAAGCACAGCACTCGTGATAGGATGAGAAACCTGTTAGAAAACCAGGAAGAAACAGGGTTATGAGCATGGCACGATATAATATGATGCAGAAGAAAATAGGATCAGGATCTGGAGGAAACAGGCCAGGTTGAAAGGTACAAATATAGCACAACTTTTAGGTAATTGAAAAGTCAGATTCAGCACAGGGTTTGCAGGGTATCCTAAATCTTCTCCATGGATGCCATAATAGCTAGCCGAAGTGGCATCTGCGCTCTGAGAAGTTTACGTAGATGTGGTGCAGATTCAACCTCAGTGATAGGTGAAGGGTGGGGTGATTTCCAGTAGGTTAAAAGACTAGATACTGTACTTGCAGTGTAATGTGATTTGATTTTATGTCTTTTTATTGTTAGATATAGGCATTTTCATAACTTCACATGATATGATTACATCTCAACAACCCTGTGCAATATAGTTTGCATAGCACTAGGCCACAGCTATCAATATGTCACCTGGCCTTTTGTCTATGTTGATGGGCCATCAGACCTGGTCCCGAGCTTTTGTGTGTCTCCGAGCCAGAGACATTAGTTGACTTTTGTCTTCGGCCACGACAAGATTAGCATCCATATGGCCATATGGCCCTACCTGTAGCTGTAAGCTAGACATCCCCTTTTGACCTCCAGATACACCCATTCCCTCCCCTAAACCATACATTAATTCTACAGTATAAATGTATCTGCAATGTTTGTAATGAGAAGAAGAAGCAAGGAGACCGACTCCTCAGCAGCAGACGTGCCTTGTGCATGCTTGTGCTGTATGGAGCTGACCGTGGCATGTGGTTGAATAAACACATTCTTTCGCTAAGCCGTCTTCAACAAGTCTGTTATTCTGAACAAGCTAACTTGAACCAAGCGTGGGCATCCGACGATTTTACTGGAGGACAGCGTAATCTTTCATTTGGTGTTTCCACCCAGTTTCACGATAAAGGAAGAAAAGAAGCTTCTCAATTCAAACGGTGAGTGCATCTTTTAATTATCGCTGAAAAAACGAACAGAAAGTTGCTGTGTAATGAATTAGAGGCAGTTAGCATGAATACGGATTTGTAAACTAGGGCCTACAAGTGTTATTGTTTTTCTGAGACAGATCATTTGTGTGTAAGTGTTGCGATTTCGTAGTCGTAAGCATTCTGAGTTGTTTTGTTAAGGGTATCTATTATCTGTAATATTACCTTTTCGGAAAACGATAAGTTAACGGTGTAGGCTGTGAACAAACGTTTGATAAATTACTTGGGACTGAGGTCCGTGGTGGAAATATCCCCAGTGTTGAATTTTTACAGGGTGAAAGACGCTTATTAGAATTCGCAGTATTAACTGACTGAGCGGTGACTACAGTGTAGGATTTAGTTTGATAATTATATCGTTGGCTTTTGCGCACAGAAGTGGCATAGCAACGTATACATTTTTCAGAGTGAGCCATTTGATTTGCTGTCCGAGTAAACTGTATTAATTGCAACCATTGGATGGGTAAAAATGAGTTAGTAAGGTGAGTTGCAAGAGTAATTTTCATAGCGTTGTGTTTTTAAATTGCCGTCAAAGGAATTCAAACTGGTAGTTCAAGCTGGCCGTTGTCCGAGAGCCTATGAGCTCGCTGAAGTGAAGAACTTCTGTTTATTTGGTTTATTAGAGATTTGGTCAAAAGTCCAGTTGCATAGTTCTACCTTTGTTAAATGTATTTTTTGTAACATCCGTTTGAAGTTTTAAAGAGGGAGCATTACATTGATGGAAGCGAAACGCGCTTGTTTTGCTGTTAAAAATCAAAGATGTTCATGAGAAGTGTTAGCCAGGCCAACAGCGTCCCTATTATGGAGATGGGCGATTTGGCAGTGCGTGGTTTTGACGAGATTACCATGATTGAGACAATCAGAGGTTTTTTGAAAGGTCATTTTAAAATGAATGAGACCGAGAGGAAAATCGGACTCAAATACAATATTCTGCCCGACAATGGGATATGGCCTCTTGATGACATTAGGCGCAGTTTTGAAAAACTCTTGCGCGAAAAAGACAAAATCTCACTTTCTCTCGTCATTTTGGATCACATAACACGCCGTCAGAAGACACGTGCAGACAGAATTCTAGAAATCGAGAGGGATAAAGTCTCGTCACTTGAAAGTGAATTGGCTAAAGTAAAACATGAAAAGACTGAATTAGAATGACGCCTGACTGTTGACAACACTATTCTAGCACTTGCAAATGATGTGAAGACATTGAAAGCAAGACAGGCTAGGAACGACCAAGAGATATCACATCTCACAGAACAAAGTGCGCACCCCCCTCCCAAGGAGAGGGAGAGACCAAAGGCATTTGGAACAATTCCATTTGTTAATTGTGGGTCAAAGGACATGAATGACTCAGGTGTTAATATTGGCTTGGCCAAATTGAGACCTTTAACATCCAGATATACTGGTGGAAATGTACTGCACTCTTATAAATCTGCAAAGCCACAAGATATTGACGAATGGTCGAAAGATCTGCAACATCCGCGTAAAGCAGGGATGGATATTTGGTCCAAGATTACCCGGTTGCAAAAGATTTATCAGTTGCACCCATATGATGGCGTTTCACTTTTATGCACTGTGTTAAACAACACTGAGGCTGACAAGGTGAAGCGAGATGTTGATATTGGATTAGGAGAGGATCAACAGAACCTAGTTAATGGCTGGAAGGCAGTCCGTGAGTGGATTCAGGAGGCTACCAATGCGACTACAGATTGGGGTAAAATATCTGGTTGTAGACAGATGGCTAATGAAGCGGTGGATGATTTTGCCCAAAGATTTGC
This sequence comes from Sprattus sprattus, assembly GCF_963457725.1. Taxonomy (NCBI): domain Eukaryota; kingdom Metazoa; phylum Chordata; class Actinopteri; order Clupeiformes; family Clupeidae; genus Sprattus; species Sprattus sprattus. The sequence continues at coordinate 29,152,176 of NC_137916.1, read as the reverse complement.
TGAAGCATTTTTAAGACATTCAGGCATGAGCGGGATGACAGAGGAGAATGTTATGACCAATAACAACGGTGCCTTGAAGGCAAATTTCTTGCATAATACTGTCCCTGAGCTCAGAAGTATTGTGAAGTTGACCACACCTGGCTGGGAAGACACAACGTTCACCTTTGAGATGCTAATTAGTGTAGCAAGGCGAATGGAACGTGACACAGAACAAAAGATCAGAAGGGTCTGCATCCATGGCACACACGCAGATCCAGAGTGCATGTTTAGAAATGAGAAATTTGGTAATCAAGGTGATCCTAGAACCATCAGAACTAGGAAAATAGAGACATCTAGAAGAAAATCACATGATGTATGCCGTAAGTGTGGGAACTATGGCCATTGGGCTAGAGAATGCAGGGCTCAGCGCAGAGGCAGACATGCTTCTCATTTTAACTATAACAACGGAGATGATGAAAGCATGGTCAATAATTGTCAGAATCGAGCCCTTAACCACCTGGATATTTGCAATGACAGCTATGACCTCCTGGAGCATGAACATAAGGCAAATGCTAGTCCAGTTGAGAGTCAGCGCGGTACAAAAATGACAAGGGCAGTGCAGAGAGCCAGAGTGGTAAGGAGGTATCCAGAGCCACTTGATGGGGAACCTACTTTGAAGAGTGAAAGACCACTCAAAGTAGGTACACTTTCTTCTGCTGCAGTCATGGTACAGGGAGAACCGATGCCACCCACAGCACATAATGCATGGCCCCAGAACAACTCTTTCTGGTGGAGTGCAAGAAAAAAACATGATTACGGCTAACCTCAAGTCATGCTCTTTTGTGTTAATCATAACATTACTTTTAGCAATGATATGATGATTGGATGGGAATTTAGATGATGACTTGTATGGACATGACTATGAGATATGGGTAAATGATATAGGTCAGAGCCCTAGTATTAAGGCAGTTTTAATGTTCAATGTTGTGTTTTTTAAAGTTTGTTTGTTCTGGTCCTATGAATGAAATGCCACATTCTTGGAATATGTGATACTGCCACCGTTTTTCTCTGTTTGTTTTTCAGAACAAGTCCAAGGAGCATCATGAGGGGAACTGGAACGCAGGAACCATTGACCCGCTGCATTGACCAAGCCATCACAGTTGTCCAAATTCACCTCGGACGTTGGACAGCAGAGACGTGTCCAAATTCACCTCACCAGTTGGACAGAAGAGACGACACAACATTCAAAGCTTGACATATCAGAAACCTGATTGACCAGAGATGCATATAGTCGCCACTCACAGCATGTGGAACGCATGGGTCGCTGTGCAAAAGCAGGACTGTGAAATAATTTGACTCAAACAAATTAAGGGGATTTTTGCTTTCACCTGTGAGATAAGGGACATGTCATGTTGGTTACAAGAGAAACCAGATATTGGAGATTTATACCACTACACTATAGGAACATACATTGATACCACTACACTATAAGAACATGTGTTCTGTTTTAAACCTTTTTACCACTACACTATGGGAACACGTGTTTGTTGACATTTTGTTACAATGTTAAATAGTTTGATCACTATGTCTGATTATGTTTGTTATAGGTTTTATTGTGATCATGATGTATTTTGATTTATGATCAGATGGGGAAATTGTTAGATATAGGCATTTTCATAACTTCACATACTATGATTACATCTCAACAACCCTGTGCAATATAGTTTGCATAGCACTAGGCCACAGCTATCAATATGTCACCTGGCCTTTTGTCTATGTTGATGGGCCATCAGACCTGGTCCCGAGCTTTTGTGTGTCTCCGAGCCAGAGACATTAGTTGACTTTTGTCTTCAGCCACGACAAGATTAGCCTCCATATGGCCATATGGCCCTACCTGTAAGCTAGACATCCCCTTTTGACCTCCAGATACACCCATTCCCTCCCCTAAACCATACATTAATTCTACAGTATAAATGTATCTCCAATGTTTGTAATGAGAAGAAGAAGCAAGGAGACCGACTCCTCAGCAGCAGACGTGCCTTGTGCATGCTTGTGCTGTATGGAGCTGACCGTGGCATGTGGTTGAATAAACACATTCTTTCGCTAAGCCGTCTTCAACAAGTCTGTTATTCTGAACAAGCTAACTTGAACCAAGCGTGGGCATCCGACGATTTTACCGGAGGACAGCGTAATCTTTCATTTTCTTATTGACATGGATTGAACATAAGGCTACAGCCTCTTGTTTGCACTTGCTGAACGCATCTCCATGCACAGCCTATTAACAAAGAGAAGGGTGAGGTGCCCAAAGATGGTGGTACCACTATTCATTTGAATTATACATCATGTGTCTATTATAACCTAAGGAAATTAGGGGGGGGGGGGGGGGGGGGGGTTGTTGCCCAATCAGATAGCTATAAACTACTGCTATAGTGTCATATCCTGGTGTCATTATCCTCTGTGGTAGAGCAGTGATACCTGATGTTGTATGTGTTTCGGGGTAAGCGTTTCAATCACCGACAGTTCCACCCAGTGGTGTAGTCCAGGGTATAGGCAGGTATACGAAGTATACCCACTTATTTTTCAGTCAGCATTGCGTATACCCACTTCTCAAAACAGGGCGTTTATCCTGTGCTGTATGGGCTGTTAAAAATAAATAAGAGTATACCCACTTCTCCATGGACCACTACGCCACTGGTTCCACCATTTAAAGATAGACATTTGTGAGATGTGGGACATTGTTAGACTCATATATGACATGAGCTTTATGGCCACAAGATGGAGACAGGATTTCCCCAGGTTTGTTTGTCTGTCAATTTCCAGATTGGCTCAAAGGAAAGGTAAGGTAAACATTTTAAAGAATGTGCTGTCCTCCTGTGAATTCGTCGGATGCCCACGCTTGGTTCAAGTTAGCTTTTTCAGAATAACAGACTTGTGGAAGACGGCTTAGCGAAAGAATACGTTTATTCAGTCACAAGCCACGGTCAGCTCCATTCAGCACAAACATGCACAAGGCACGTCTGCTGAAGACGAGTCGGTCTCCTTGCTTCTTCTTCTCAAACTAACATTACAAACAATGTACATACATTTATACTGTAGAATTAATGTATGGGTTTTAGGGGAGGGAATGGTGGAGGTCAAAGGGGAATCCTAGCATGACCAAGGCTATAGCCAGGTATGGCCAGGTAGATGCTAATAACCTTTTAATCTTGTCATGGCTGAAGACAAAGGCCACCTAATGTCTCTGTCTCCAAGTCACACAAAAGCCAGGAACCATGTCTGATGGCTCCTCAACAGAGACAAAAGGCCAGGCGCCAAGCCTGATGGCTGTGGCCTGGTGTTATGCAAATTAACTTGCAGGGTTTGTTGAGATGTAATCATATTATGTGAAGTTATGAAAACGCCTAAATATAACACATTGTAACTACGTTTGTTTTTCACCTGTGCATTGGACCAAAGTACTAGGTGTAGAAATCTGGTTAAAGGTTTAGCTAGCAGGTATAAATCTGGTTATATATTCTTAGCAAGGTTTTCCTGATAATTTTTTGATATATGCAGTGTGTTGGATGGGAAATATCTGATCAAGTACAGCCTCGGTGTTGCTGTTGTGCTTCCATGATGGTAAGGCACACACTTCCCTACCTTGTTAAGGTCTTTCCCACTTCTTGGCACGTACTTATTACTTGTTCCCTTTTTGTCAAACCTGAGACACGGCAAGGAGGAGCTGTAAAAGTCTGTTTCAGAGTATGTTCTTCAAAATAATGTTTGGTCCCACTATAACACGACACAGATTGGTTGGGGCTACAGCTGAGAGATATGACCTATACTCTAGTAATGTGGATATGCCCATCTTCTTTGGTCAGAAAGGATAACAGAAAAGTACATGCACCCTGTGAATATGGTTTTTCCTTTTTTTGGCATTTTCATTCAATTTGGACTTGTGTTGACATGGTGTTTAATGTGACTGAGTTTGACTGTCTGAAAGGCTATCTGCCAGAGTGGTAAAGATTTCTACATTTGTAACCTCTCTTGCAACCCTTGACAACATTCAGTCATGACCTTGGTACTTCTTATAAACCCTCAGAACATCTTAATACATTAGAATTTGTTTTAATTGAAGTTATAAATGATTATTTTGTGTATGAGCCTGAACCAGAGTTAATTTCGTCGACAAAAACTATGACGAAAATGATTCGTTAACAACCTTTTTTCCATGACTAAGACGTGACGAAAACGGATCTTTGAAAATAAAGACTTTGACTAAATCTCTTATAACTGTCGTTAACGAGACGAGATGAAATGAAAATGTTGGTGGTTGACCAAGTCACAATACTTTACTTTCCTAAACTTGCATGCACCTACCATCATTGGTTGAATGTTGCCGGGTCCTATAGCTACGCCCTCCCTGACATGCTGATAACGACTGACTGGTTCTAGTTCATTCAGTATTGTAAGATGGCTCAAGGACAATGTCAAGCGTCTGGACGGAAAAAAAGAATGGATATTTGGACACACTTCAAATATATTGTGACGGAAAACAAAACCCAATGCACCGTAATAACTGGAGATAAATTATGCTGGTTTAAAGTCAGTGGGAAAAACACGACGAACCTCAAAAGGCATCTGAAATTCCACCATCCTGAACTCCATGCCACGGTAAGTTCGCTAGTAACTCTCAATGATAGCTAGCTAATATGAACTTAACTAGTAGGGCCGGAAAGCCAGGAATGCACAGAAGTTGTATTGTGCTATCACATCATTTACATCTTCAAAATCTAGACGTCTAGATACTATCTTACATTTGAATGATATTACTGTTAATTAAGCATTGCGTAAAATTATTATTTACATTTAATTGATTGAAATTCAGTGGTAGGCATATACTAGTGTTTTATGATAAGATGAAAACTCTAGCTTGAGTGAGCCAGATGCAGCTTTAAAGCAGGCTTCTCAATCAGAGATATTTTAGACAGTTTACATACGAACTCCACATGCTCGCTCTAGCGTTCCCACCATACATTAAGCTACATACAACACATAATTAGAGTGCCGCCTAGTGGCACGACTAAATTGTAACAACTAGGAGATCTGTATAAATCCTAGAGACTAATTGTATCCACAATTTCACCTAGATCCCAGACACAACAAGACCGGAAAGTCCAGAAAAACAGAAGCCTGATCCAGAGAAGATGGGGTCATCTATTCAAGCATTATTCTCTTCACCATTGAAGTATAAAGCCGACTCGGCCGAACAACAAAGCAAAGAAGAGGCTATTGCCCAGTGGATTGGGCTCACTGGCCTACCTGCCTGTTCGGTTGAGGATGAAGATTTTGTTAAAATGATGCTGGCCATTGATAAGAGGTTGACCGTACCCAAGGAAGCAAAAATAACACATTGAGTTGATAAACTTTACAATGCCGAAAGGCAGAAATTAAGACAGACTCGGCACAGCACGTAAAGTCACAATTGGGCTGGACATATGGACAAAAAAAGGGCTCACAGCCTCATTCCTTGCCATTACTGCATGCTACTATTGCACTCAGCAAAACAGGGCACAACACATACTGCTGAGGATTGAGCAGATCTTCCACCCACACACTGCAGAGTGTATAAAAACTTGTGTTGAGCGATGCACAGAGGACTGGGGAATTTCAAAAGAAAAAATTCTGACTGTAATAACAGATAACGGGAGCAACATGGTTGCAGCCTTCAAACAAGAAGAAGATGATGATGAGTCCAACTCTGAGGATGAAGTCCAAAACAGTGATGAAGAACCTGAGGAGGGTGGTGAAGAGCAAAGGTAAATTATTTTTGTTTGTAGCTGTTTAAGAAGTAGGTTAGATCATGTCTGTCATTGAGTTATGTTTGGTTATTAATTCTATAGTGTTATGATGATGTGCGTTGTGATTGCATTGTGTTGCTCATGGCAATTTCATTACCCTTGGATTATTTAATAAACTGCCTGTCTTCTCTCTCTGTTTGTCTGTCTGTCTTATCCATCTAGGTACGGAGCCATAAGGAGGACACCCTGCGTTGTTCATACGCTGCAACTTGTGGTGAACATGACCCAGAAGGAACAAAGTGTAAAACGACTCTTTGACAAAGTAAGAGGACTTGTCAGGCTCTTCCGCAAGTCGACTGTAGCAACTGAGCGACTGCTCCAGCTGTGTGGACTTCCTCTGGTCAAAGACTGTGACACTAGATGGTCCAGCACATACCAGATGATCTCCCGCCTTCTAGAAGTGAAGGACTCAATTGTCCAGGTTGCTGATGGGATGGACTGGCACTGTCTCCTGCCCAGTGAGTGGCAGAAGCTGGCTGCTCTCGGAGACCTGCTCCTCCCCTTCGCAGAGCATACCAAGATGCTACAGAGCGACACCGTGTCCCTATCCCTGGTGGTGCCCGCCCTCTTGGACCTGAGTGCTCACCTGTCCCAGTTCCCCCAGGGCACTGGCTACAGGGACCTAGCTGGCCTGGCACAGAAAATGAAGGCAAACATGGAGCAGCGCTTCAGCTGCTTCCTTGATCCCATGGATTCAAAGTTCTCGCCCCTCGCCATTGCTGCATGCTTCCTGGATCCAACTGTTTCAGCTGAAACCCTCATTGACAATGAGGACAGCCAAATTCAGGAGCTTCTGAGAAGGGCAGAAGATTACATTTCTCAAACAGTATCACCACAGGAGGAGGAGGAGGAGGATGCTTATAAGGAGGAGGAAGAAGAAGAGAGAAGGGTGGCACCAGAGTCAGCCCCATCTTCAAAGCGTCCAAGATTCAGGTTCTTCTCTAAAGCAAGAACAAGCCGGCCATTAAGACCAAAGCCCTCTGTCCGGCAAGAGCTACAAAAGTTCAAGGAGCAGCTTTCTCAGCCCATACATGAAGAGAGCGCTATTGACTTTTGGGCCGCACAGGTTTCTACTGTGTACCAGACCCTAAAACCACTGGCCTTTGACCTTCTGGCAATGCCAGCATCCCAAGCATTTGCTGAGCGGGTTTTTAGTATAACAGGAGACCTTACTCGTGGTCAGTGTAATAGAGAAAGGCTAATTTTAAAGAGAAGGGCTTTCCTCAAATTGAATAGAGATGGGTAGCCTCATTCTACTGACTCAAGGTGGGGAGTTTATGTTGCTGTTAAGAGTGCCCCTTCTAATTGTTAAAGCGTGTGTGTATTTTTGTGTGGTTGTTACACTGTTCTCTTAAACAACTTATTTCTTGTACACACACATCCATACACTCATACAAACAACGAGCCTACACGCACTTAGACACAAGACTTGTACTCACGCACAGATAAACACTGTTCATGCGCACAAGCACACGCAATTCATTAAAAGTTTGAGATATGTGTGATTTATGTAAATATGTGTTACGTTTTATTTGTCAGAAAATAAATAGACCGACTGTAGACAGAGACGGTTTGGTTTCTTTTTGTTGGAAACGGAGATATAGACAGATTTGCCCTTTTATGTGTCAGATAACTCATCCCTTCCTACTACATACGTCACATCCTATAGAACTATCCTGAAAAAAATAGACCGACTGTAGACAGAGACGGTTTCTTTATGTTTTTTAAACGGAGATATAGACAGAGATTTGTGTTTTATGTGTTACTCATCCCTTCCTCCTACATACGAACTATCCTGGGAGGGATATCTAATGGACAACCAAGTACTACAAGCTAGACTATTATGCAGTTGTAGACACAACACAGGGGGTCCCTGGGCCTGAGAAGGGAAGCTGGGTATATGGCTATTAAATGTGACTAAAACTAGACTAAAATGTAATAAGTTTTCATCAACGAAAACTCGACTAAAACTAAGAAGGATTATAATGACTAAATGTGTCAAACTCCTAAAACCAGACTGCTTAGGGTCTAGCACAATTTTCTGAGACAGGAAATCAGAAATCTGACAAAAAAGGTGAGAAGGGGTACAGCTCTATAAGTCTTCACATCAGATTCGGTAAGAAAGTACCACTTAAGCACAGGAGTAACCCGAGCCTTTTTGAGTTTGAGTTTTCTAAATTGAGTGAAGCATTGAAAAACAGGTAAAACTGAAGGGGAGATAAAGTGGAGAGGGATGATGGAAATGTCATAGAACGACTAAGTTGAAGAAGCATATATCCTTCTTCCTCCAATGTCCAGACAAGGTAAAACCCTGTTTAGGAGGATCAGAGAAATTGTGCATTAATGGCTGCAACTTTTTCACTAAAAATGTTGCAAAGCAACAAAATTATCAGCTGAGAGGGAGGTCACTTGAGTTTAAGGAGATTCTTGAAAGTAAAACAAATGTTTCCGAGGCTATGGTCTGTAGCACTGTGAATCTTTTGAAAGTGACTCTATGGCAGAGGTGGTGTAGACACACACACTCTGAATTCCACCTCTGCAATTAACCAAGTGACACACAAACACACAGTGAAGTGCAGTTACACACTTACCCAGAGCAGTGAGCTGCCTTTGGCGGTGCCCGGAGAGCAGTGATGGGGTTGGGTGCCTTGCTCAAGGGCACTTCAGCCGTGAATGTGGGCATGGGAGAGCAGTGGTCTACCACTTCCCCCGCCCACATTTTACCTACTGGTTGGGGATCAAACCGGCCACCCTACGGTTCCTAACCAGTAGGCCACGGCTGCCCATTAAACTAATTTTTCTCGGTAGAATCCCTTTTTGTCAGCTGTTTCTATGGAAGAAAAGGCAGATATCAGAGTTTGGTAAAACACTGATAACAGATAAATCTTATAAATCGTTCATTTGTCAAAATCAGCAAAAGGTTTGGGTGAACAGATCTACCCAAGTGAAGTGAATGAGCCTGATTACCCTGCTCATGTTGTAAGCTGTGACTGTCATGTTGCATCAGGCAAACCCAGAGGAGACTTTGGACCCTGATGTTTCAGATACACTGTGGCCTCCTTGTAGAACTAGATCAAAGAAATAGGCTATTCAATAAGATGAAAAAAAATAGTTTTGGTTAAAACACAAATGTTTTATGTTTTGAATGAGCATTATTACCGGACATTTTGACTTCCAAGTTTGTTATTTATATAATTTTACCCAGCAAAAACTGAGGGGGCAACAGTTTTATCCATTTAGCTCTCTTTGATTCAACAATCTAAAGTGTGTTTGTTTTCCTACTGTTCTGGATTAAACAGTAGGAAAACATTGTTGTCGTGGTAACAGGAGATTTGTGGGTATTGCTTTTGCCTGGTGATTTAAAAATATACTTTAATCTGCCAATGGCCGATGAAATCACTTAAATTGAATTGCGTCACACCGTACTCGAGATCTAATGTGTAAAAAGTCTCTCTCTTTGGGGAACACTCCAGTCACAGACAAAAAAAAAAACTGAAAAAGAACAAAGACAGAGGGGGGGAAATGAAAAATAAGATCTAGTGGCACAATTTGTTAATAGGGAACCATGTTTGGACTAGCCCATGAGCTTGCTGAGGGACCTCCTGTTGGGGTGAATGCTGTTTGTGTTGTCTGTGTTTCTACACCTTTGCTTATTGTCTCTGAGCAATCAGGCATTGAGAAAACACTGTTTCCTGTGACCGTGAGTGAAATACCTAGGTATAGATATTTTTAACACTATATAGATGTGCACCTGCTGTTTCAGAATCAGAATCGTGTTTCCTAAACCACATCCAAGAAGAAAATATATTTGACAAATGTATGATGGTTCAATATGCAGACATACAATATAATGAACACAAACAATAAATACACAAATTCACAAAAGATTGTACATAGAACCCTAAACCCTGATTGGGACACACTTGCACTTTGGCAAACTCGCCATGGGAGGGCAGCAGAGTTGTTTAATTTGTTTTCTGCCAACGAAACTCACTTTCCTCTTTAACAA
>NC_137916.1:29097348-29134848 GCF_963457725.1 Sprattus sprattus | reverse complement strand
GTCAATGATGTCTACTTGGCTGCACATGCTCATTTCCCGATAGGGGTTTGAAATGTAGAGCCGAAAAGGTTCTTAACAGCGTCAGGTAAGCTCAGTTACGCTCTCTGTGGGCACAGGTAGCGCTCAGAGTCACCTTTGGCTTTAGTGTGCTTCTGCGTGTTGCCCGGTAATGTAGTGAAAGGTAGCCAGAGCAAACTCATCATCTATAGGTGAAAGTCTCTGTTGTTCCTGGTTGTGAAGGTCAGAAATATGGATTATTATAAGATATACAATGTCGTATAGGCTGGCTGTATCGGACTGGGTTAACACAACGTGTATGTTTGTGTATATGCTGGGGGAAGGGGCGCTCCAGCTCTTGTGTGTGCTACTGTCCCAAGAGAGAAGAATTTAATGAAAGTGTGGACAGGACTGGCCAAATTGATTATAACAACCATTGGTCAAACATGCCCTGCCATGATAATTTCCTTCAGGCTCCTTAACGTCAAGTAGCCTATTCAAGCTTAGGGACAGGCCCGCCACAAGCGAGGCCTGTAGTCCTTACTCTGATTCCATTCTATTTAACGCAATATAAGGTTTAGTTTAGGTCACCCTTGCTCATAGAATTCAAGCAATAACCTCTTTTTTTGGATGAAACTAGCTCATGTCATCCAAGTGTAGCCTACGATACGGATGGATATCATTTTTTTTTGCATGAAGATCGGTTTATTGAGATATTATGACACCATTACATTCAGCTGCGTGTTTCCCTGTATGACCACTCTGATTTATTGTTTATAAATATATGTATTAGCTTATCCTACACCTCCTTTCCCCCATCGACCCACGCTTGTTAAATTGTAGATAAAACCCCAGAACTCAGACGAGAGGCAAACAAGACAGGCCTACAACGGTCCTGAATGCAAGGCTTGTTCGTCTTATTATCGGGTTAATTAAAGCTAGGATCTGACAATGTCACTCGGTTGTAGAAAAACGGATTTAAATGCAAGGTCTCCCGGGACCGCGTGTCAAGGGCTGCTTTTCATTGAGTTGCGATTGCGCTTCGAAAAAGGACCGCGCCCGGAATTGCCAAGGAGCAATTATTGAATTTTGATGTTCAAAAGGGGAGGATATGAATAAATGGAATTATTCATAACTTGTGTACAGCGTGATAAAAAAAAATAAAGTTTAAAACACAAAGGGAGAAGGATTCATCTAAGTAAAGGCAGCTTTTGCTATGAGGGGAAAGGGATTAAAAGGCACGATCCTGCAGACATTTTAAAGAGTTCATTAAAATTTACACATTGAAATGCAGAAGGGCTGCTATTTGGGCTGGGGGTCAAGAGACGAACGGATTATATACTTCCTCATAATAATATTAATTAAACAATTTGCATGCTAATAAGGTAACAATTATCGGGGCCTCTGTTGAAAGATTCGGGTTATTACAACACGCCAATCCGAGTGCCAAGGGTCAAGGGAGTGAGTGAGGAGAGAAATTTCAGCTCAGATTAACATTATGACAGCTCCAGACTCTGAATAAATAAAGTCGAATTAATTCCCTGTAATGAAGAGAGAGACTGAACATCTACTTGTAGTGTGTGGGGATTGATTACCACTCTGTATTCACAAACACATTTGCCTCTTGCATAAATCTAACACGGCGTTTAGACATGTCCAGTTAAACAAGCTCTGCTGGGGTTATGTGTCACGTATGGAATGGCAAAGGCGACACAGAAAAGAGATAAAATGATTTTTAAAGCAAATGAGTAGCCTAACATCAGGCCAAGCTGCAAATCACAAGTCGTTTATGGATTTAGTTCCACATTTGCTGATGTATTCAAATGGTAACAATGCAAGTTATGACACATGTCCGTTTACAGGATATGGACACACATTCAGAGATCCACAAAGTCTGCCATAATGACCCAGGAGAATTTCATAATCACCACTCCTCATGGTGCAGTGAAACATTAGTAGGCTAAGTAGACTAAACATTAAGTTAGTCTGCTACTTTCAATATATAGTGAATTTAAAATAAAAATGTTCTCAAAAACATTTGCTCTCACATTTAAAACATGCATTCAGTTTGAATAAAATCATGGTTTCAACCCCATCAATATATATAAAAACGTTTGGGTAGTGGGTATCATTCAAACATTAAGTTTATATATTACGTACATTATCCACTGTATACATTTGTTTGTATACATGTACATAGAGATTAGGTGGCCAACTTAATTTCTGACAATTTGAGATCCAGTACGAATCCCATTAATTACATGACAGATATGAATATAATTTTCCATCTGAATATTACACAGTGTTTAATTAGTTGAGCATGTAATTAACGAGTTAATCTAACCCTCCTGTTAATGTCGACCCAAGATTGAGATAATATAGCCGTCTTTTATTTACTATCGTCTTTGCTGAACGGGCTATAGGCTGCTGTGCAGCTGTAGCGGGATGTTTGTAGATCTGAATTAAATTTGACAGGTCTGGATGATGAATGTCCCTTTTCCGTATCAGGCTATTTGGTGCTCGACGTTTGTGATTGCAGTGTATCAATACATCAGAGCAGCGTGTAGTGACAGCACTTTATCAACAAAGCCCAACAAGAGCACTGCCCCTGTAACGCTAACCATTCCTCTTCATGTAAACATTTCCTTACAACCCACGGAGGGTAAGTGGATTGCGTTGTGTTTTTAAGCACGACAGCGCAAAGCACGGCTGGATAAAACGGCGCGGCATCAGTCAGATGCACAGCCGACGACGACGCGGGGTGAAATTTCGGTGTCTGTTTAGCGTTTAACCAGGTATCAATCTGATCGCTCTCTCCGTGGCCCCCTGTGTGGATGTGATGTAGTTCTTATCAAAGCCCTCCTGTCTTGTTGTGACAGCCCTGATATTGTTTATTGAGGTGGATGTCAGGTTTAATTAGCAATCGATATGGAAAGCGTTTTCAGAGCGCGTCTCTGACGTCACATGCGATTAACGTTTCTCATTGGTCTCGAATTCCCAGAGCCGAGGCTAATTATTGGAAGGTTCGTGTTGATAAAGTAGAGCTCATCCTCCTCACCACATCATGTCCCCTCCTTGCTGGCCACACTCACTGCATGTTTTTTAAATTCCCATCACCAGCCTCAAGACGTCGTTTCCTTTTGCCTGGGAGATGATGGACAGCAGGATACTGGATCCACCTCATGCCCAGTTCGGAGGCTCTCTCGGTGGGATGGTGAGCTTTCCTTACCATCTAAGCCACCACCATGTTTACGAATTAGCCGGTCATCAACTTCAATCTGCAGCTGCAGTTCCTTTCTCAATAGACGGATTACTTAACGGTTCCTGCGCAGCTTCAGTGGTTAATTCGAACCATCTTTTGTCGTCTGGCTGCGGTATGAATGGAGACAACCACCAGTACAAACTGTCAGGTAAGCAAACGACAGAGACGCTACTTGTACAAAGATATGCTTCTGTTTAAGTATAGGCTACCATCGATATGTAGGAAAGCAATTGAAATGGCAATGTAAATAGTACTCCTATGTTGCTGGTACACTGCAGTCGATAGCATAGAAACAAGGCTAGGGGAAACAAAGAAGCGATCATCTCCATTAAAATGTTGTTACAGTAACAAGGCAGCGTTTCAGTTGCCAAAGGGCGCAGAGTGAGCTCTCTCAAACATGGACGTGCTTCTAAGAAGCCACAAAGGAAATTACACGATTGAATGCTACTGTGTGCAGTATTATTATTATTATTAGTATTATTATTATTATAAGTAGTAGTAGTATTGTTGTTATTATTTGTATTACTATGTAGGCTAGTTTTAGTATACAGCTAAGACATCAAATCGTGTAGCCTTAATATAAGGTTACAAATCCTGGCGACAAACAAACTTACTTTAGCCTATTTTATGATCATTGAGACATTATTATTAGAGACATGGATATATTTGTCTCTACATGCAGTCTTATTTTACCCTCTTATACTAGATTCAGGAGATCCAGACAAGGATAGCCCCGGTTGTAAAAGAAGACGAACTCGCACCAATTTCACTGGTTGGCAGCTGGAGGAATTAGAGAAGGCTTTTAATGAGAGTCACTACCCAGACGTGTTCATGAGGGAAGCACTCGCCCTGAGGTTGGACTTGATAGAATCAAGGGTGCAGGTAAATATTCCTAACTTTGAATTTCATGTCTTGTCCCCTTTCCGTGTGGTGTTTTGAGTTACTGCAAAAGTGACATTTGCTGCTGGCCATGTAGAAATCCTCATGTGGATATGTGTCTGTGGTTTCATTTAACAATGCTGTCGGAATGTAAATAGCAAAGTATAAATAATCAGAGGTAGAACCCCTCTTTGATATCAGTCGCGGGTGCACATGCTGTTTGTAATCTTAGGTGAATTGCAGTTGCATAATATGCTGAAGTTGACTTTCGGTGAATGTATAAATCCTTAGGAATATTTCGGTGTGTTCTACTGTGCTAACTTCACTAAATTGACCTGACTTGGACACAGACCAACAGTACAGGCTTTTATAGTCCCTGTGAGATCAATATACTGTGCATAACAAAAATGCATGAAATTGTAAACGTCAAGGAGAACTGAGAAGACTAAAAATGTAATGTAAAAATAAATATTGTTTAAGAACATGGTTCAGCGAAGACAATAACAATATTTTATTTTAAAACAAAAATATTTAGCGGACAGAGAAAAATCTCAAGTAGTATAATTGTTTCTTAAATACCATTAGGGCCTTACCGGGGCCTACCTCTACCAGGTTTCTCATCCACAAGGAAAAATAGCAAAGGTCTAAACACGAGGCGCAGCAAAAAGGATAGGATCAAAGCAAAACCTGTCTAAACACGAAACGTGTAGGCCACTTCAAAATGTTCACGACTATTTCTTTATGGTTACAGTAGCACTAGGTAGGCTACACATCATTTTGAAATGTATTGCCTCGGGAATACATTTGTGTCGAGTGTAGTCATTTTTATTATTAAATATATTAATATAGTAAACATGTTTCATATTTAGTGATGAAGGAATGGCCTGACAATAATCTACTATTTGTTTTAAAAATAACATTATAGGGTATCATCATTACATAGCCTATTACATTTTGAGATACTATAGGGCACTTTAAATATAATCGTATAGCTATGCAGTAGCCTACACGTAGGAATAAAAAACTAAAAATACAAATATTACATTAAGCCCTCAACATATTTAAATGTCCATAGCTTTCTCGGTTTATTGGCTAAAGAATTAGGCTAATATTATTGATATAGTTGGCTATATCAATGGCTATACCAATATTTCAGCAGAGAATAAATTCACCCACACGTGTGGCAATATATAAAGAAGAACCACGGTAAATTGTTTTATATGTTTTTATTGTTTATCTGTCATTTGCAATTTATTTTATTTAGCTTCTCTAAGAAGTCGATTGCAACAGTCTGAATTAAATTCCAAAGGCAATGAGGATGCATCCCAACATTTCTGTCTGGACATCGTGACAGAACGCAGTGGAGATTATCTGCATTTAACCTGCTAGAACAAAAAAAAAATGAAATGGAAATGAATATTGCTTTTCTTCGGTGTATAGGTATGGTTCCAAAACCGCAGAGCTAAATGGAGGAAAAAGGAAAACACGAAAAAGGGTCCGGGCCGACCTGCTCACAACTCCCACCCAACCACCTGCAGTGGAGAGCCGATGGACCCGGAGGAGATCGCCCGGAGAGAACTGGAGAGGATGGACAAGAAGAAGCGGAAGCAGGAGAAACGGCTTCTGAGGTCACAAAACAAACTCCTGCACGGGGACTTATTTCACACTCCGGGATCTGACAGTGACAGTGGCGTGTCACACGTAACGGACAGCGAGCTTAGCAGTCTACATGGTGACATGGGCCTGGGCCGAAGCCAAACGCAACCCAGCTGCGACCAAACCCCACAAAGACTCCAGAACCAAAGAAACCCAAACCAAGACGCGAGTGGATCCGAGCTGGACTCGTCCGACAGCAGTCAGCAGTCAAACTTGGGTTCCAACGGCAGGACCTCCACTATCCAGAAACTTAACCCTTTCAGCGTGGAGAGTCTCCTGTCTGACTCAAGGCCAAGGCGGAAACCCACTGTGGATTTCCCAACTTTACCGTCCTCTAGACCTTTGATAGGGAAGGGACATTTCTTACTCTACCCCATTACACAGCCCCTCGGTTTCATTGTTCCACAAACATCTCTCAAGGCATCAGCATCAGGTCTTGACACTGATAACGTCCCTCAAAGAGGGTCACAAAGTGAAAGCCTCACAGCAAATTTGGGACATAAGAACACCAATGATTCCGACCATGCCAATACCCACGCGACACCAATCAAAGGACAAGTTAATCACTCGGTTAGAAATACGAGTTCGCCCAACGGCCCGACCCACATTCCCTTTAATAGCAATCAGTCTGCAGGAGGTTGCAATGAAATATGCCTTCAAGAGAAGGAACCAGACCATGTCAGTCCTAGGTCTCCACCTCAAGAGAAGTCTTTAACAGACTATAAAGACACAGCTGAACCAACGTCAACCAACCATTCCTCGGACACAAACAAAGACTCAGTAAATGTCGACATGGGATAATATACGGTTCTTAGCTGCCGCGAGATTGAGGTGAAAAAGTAAAAACCTTCAAAAGCGTAACCGAAGAAAAGACATATCAAAACATTTCATTTTTTCGCTGACATGTTTAGGCTCTGATTAAGGGGGACTATCTGTGTGAATATTTTGTGTACATGTGTGATGGGCTATCAAATGTTTATTGGAAAAAATAGAAGCAGACCCCTTGTGTATCAAACTGTAAAAAGAACAAGACAACAGAAATCCTCAGACGTTGTATAAAGTATTGAAATATTTATATATGTAAGTTTTTCATAAATAAATCAATTGTATACAATAAACCTAAAGCGTGTTCGACCCTAAATAGCCTTTATGCTGTGGGTATAGGTAGCTGTTTCTTTTAAAACCTGATGTTGTATTTTTGTGTATTGCTTTAACAAATTTATTCATCTATAAGCCCCGCTGAAATGAGGTTACGAGCCGGAGGCGAAAAGACCCGTTCGACTCCTGCAGAGTTTTGATATGAAAGTAATTATTTTCCCGGTGGCTACTGCAGGGATTCAGTTTATTTTAGCCCAAAGGGTTATAATACATTACCGATTTCTAGTGATATGAAATCACATAAACTTCCAAGAATAATAGAATTAGCATGAAAGGCTGGGGTGTCAAATTGAAATAGGAAAATAATAGTCCAGGCAGCTGGGAGTGTGTTTGTGCATATTGGATAGGAGATGGGAATTCGTGGGGCGGAATTTTCATGAGCTTTTCACTTTGTCAGGGCCCTTGTAGCCGGCTATATTAAGATAGATGTTCAATGATATCCCTCATTGTTCTGTCGCTTATATTGATGTTCCTGTGTTATCAGCCTATTGATCATGCGTCGCCTGTAATAGGACGGGCGCAGCAAACGTGCCTATTTACAATAGCAGAACACATTTGTTCTAATAGGGTTGGCGGTCCCGGGGGAGGCTGAGGGGGCTCCCAGACATCTGCGCCTTGACAATATTAGAAATGTTGACCAGATCTAAAGTCGAGGCAAGAATAAAATAATAGCCTACACACCCATGGTTCAAGCTGCAAACTTTGAGGGATACCTTCATAACAAGGCCACCAAATAGCACATCTAAAATTCAAATATCAAAGGCATTTATTCTGGCCATCCTGGTCTGTTTATATCCTTGTTAAATATCCCCGAGCCCTCGCACTCTCATCGGGTCTTGATTTGCAAATAAATTGAAAATAATCAGAGGGACAGCTTTACGTTTGAGCAGGCGCAAATGAATTTCTGAGCCCGTGTCCCTTTCAAAATATTTACATAATTTTCAACCAGCGACTGCTGTTTGCTCTGAATGACTAAATACTTCAAATGGATAGCTCCTTTGAAACAGGGCATAGAAACTAAATATATCAAAATGTAGGAGCAGAAACAAAATGGCAAATAATAATCAAGGGTCCCACAAAGGTTATATTACCTACTAGAATTCAGAGACAGGAAATCAATAAACTAATAAAGCAATTATTTAATGGACAAAGAGCATTATACATTGCCCTGGGGGAATCCCCTGCCCAACCAAAAACAATAACGTTAATAATGTATTCTCCATGTGTGCTCCTTGTTATTAACAAAATCCTCTGCAGCATAGCACAAAGGTATCGCTTCTTCTCATTCTCTTGCAGTCAGCTGCAAGATATATGCTTCATTTCGGTCAATGAATTGCCTTTTAGATTAGGCCCATGAAAAAAAAGCAAGTGTTTGGAAATTGTGAGTTGTCTGGAGGTGTCCTTCAATTTGCTGCTGGTTTTTTTTCTACTTTTTTTTGGAGCGCGTTGGTGGGGGCTGTTCATGTATAATTCATGTGCAGTCTGAATAGGAGTATCGCTGGCTGCACACTGCTGGCCTTAAGGTGAAATTAGCGATTTGCTTAAGTAGTTAAGCTTTTGCCTGAAAGCAGCACGCTGTATGATTCAAGACAAACTATCAATCGATATGGCCCAGGCAGCCTCCAGGAGATGTGTCCTCCATGAATCATACTTTATGAATTCAATTTCTACCCGGAGAAATTTTCAATTTGAACGCCGGATCATTATGGGAGAGTGTAAATTGTTTTTGCTCTATTATGCATCGGACGCCATCATTTTTCTTTCTAATTACGGAGGTGTCAGGTCGGGCTGTCATGCAGGCGCTGATTTTCAATTTAACTGATCATCATGCATTCATTTTCCCATTTGATAAATCTGCTATCTCGACGCCGCGCCATGCCTTGAATGCTAAGAGAGAGAGAACAGCAAAGTAATAGGCGTGTGTGTGTGCCGCAATAAGTGCAGATCAGGCAGCTAATTTAGCACCTCCTGATATTCCATCTCCATTTCTCATTTTCAAGTCTCAGAGGGGAGAATAGCAGCCCAAAGGCAGCCAGCTGAAATTCAACACCAGCTAGTAAAACGACTCTGAAAACGCTTGTTTTCCACAACACATTCTCCAAATTAGGATATCAAGCTTAATTAATGCTAATTGAGTTCCTCAATACGTGTTATTTTTATTTAATAGAAACAAATTTGCGCAATTAATTATGAAGGTGATTTTCAAGAGCCTCATTTGCAAGACCCAGACTCCCCCTCCCCTTCCTCTCAGCTTTGTAGATTAATTTCCTCTGTCAATTTGTATTTTCCCAAACTCAGGGGTGAACCCAGTCCTAGAAGAGAACAGACAAGCCATTAGACCTAGTCCAATTATGACCATACCTTCTTTTGTATTTCATATTGTAGGTTGAGGAATAAAACAGATTGAACTGACATTGCAGCTAAAATGCAAAACACAAAACACAAAACACATTCAATGGGCCTATATCGTTCAGGCCCACCATTAAGGAAGATGTAGGATAAGTGATTGAGATATTGCTGCTTCTGAGAATAGCAAAATGAAATAACAACTATGGTCTACTTAAATTTGGGCGAGCCAGACTATAATTGAAGCAGGCAAATAGCCATTGTGATTGTGATTAACAGAGGAAAGAAATGGGTTATAGTGACCTTAGATAATTAATTGGTTTTCTAGGCCGAGAAAGTTCTTTGATATAGCCTAGCTTTCTTATGCTCATTCTCTTGAGATTCAACAATCCCAACTGCTTAATAGCAGACGACTACGTTTTTCGGGGGTAGATTTGTGTGTTCTGTGAAGTGTAACATAGACCAATAGATGTTCCTACTAAGTCTATCTGGGACATTTTATCATTCATGTAAGTCTTACAACATTTGTTCAAAGATACGGTTCCAAGAATAAACACAAATAGTGTGCGTAAAAGCAGGAGCATCAAACGCTGTCAAACCGATTCAGAGGTGCTACAGCTGAATGAGATTAATAGCACAGAGGGTTTTCTCGTCGTAATCACAAGGGAAGAGATATCTTAAATTTAACCGTATTCAATTTTTATAGATAAAATGGCAAAACCCCACCACGTGATCAAGAAAAATCAATTCTGAAATCGACCGTAAAACAATGCACGTGCCAATTACGATTATATCCTGGGTTTGCGCAGCAAAGATAAGGACGGTATCGTCCACTGAATTAATAGGCATCCAATGTGAAATAATCCTAAAAATGCACGGGAGGCTAGCGACAGGATAGGAGCCAAATGTCAAGTACCGTTTTAAGCGATTGTGAGAAAGATCCAAGTGGTGCAAGCTCCTCTTTGGCAACCAGTAGGGCAGCTTTGTAACATCAACCTTGTAGCCCTCAGCACCTCTTATTCCCATTAAAATATGGATGAATGACACTACTGAGAACACTTAACTTCAGCCAGACAATAGCTTTAATGCCTTGCATATACATTTAGGATATATATTTGAACAATAACAAAAGACAAAGACAGCGGATTACAAACCAGAATGTAAAATAGCATGTGTGTGCTCCCATATGTGTATATGCTTTACATGTTCTGGGTGCACATGCATTTGACTAAGACCGTCACTGCACAGCAGTGGTTCTGTAGTAAAATAGGTTATGTGCTGTTCTTCGCTATCCCTCACTTAAGCTCCAGCATAGGCCCCTATCCATGCTGGGCGCCCACATACCCAAGTAGGCAATAACAGAGTGCTTAGTTCCTCCTCTGTCTGGAGCAAATTGAAAATTTCCATCAGCTAATGTTGACAGATTATAAGTAAATCTACCCCAACTGCTGCTAGGGTCTGTTGTTTAAAGTCTACTGAGTACATCGAATAACATTTAATTATCTCATCATCATATCTGTCGCCTGTCAGCTTTATCTGAACATTTGTACCTCAGCAAACTATGGCAGACCTCTATTTACCAAAACAGGATCCATACACCACACATGGCATACAGGATAAATCTCACATCACCTAAAAAGTGGGGGGGTCATAATAAGGTTGTCATATGGCCGGCACACCAATAAACACCCCCCAATGACCAGAATTGATTTTTTTTTTGGACCAAAGCATTGTATAACGTGAGCTACACCAATGCATAACTCACGAATAATAGACTGCCATATGAAGAGGGGCCATCAAATCGGTTTTTGATTTTGAATTGTTTTACTTTACATGTTTCTGACCTGGAATATATCAGCATGATAAACATGACCTCAATATTAACACCATCTCCCCTGGTCATAGTGGTTATTAAATACCTAACAGCCTGTGACTGCAGGCCTGCTCATCTCCACTAATTATCACCTCATGAAAAGTGTTTCATTAGGCCTTTTCATCACACAAACCCAGGAATTCGGGCCAAAGGATTAATAACCAGCCTTTGTTGGTAATCTCTCCACAAACTGATAATATGGCCAAATTTTCAAAGCCATGGCCAGCGTAAGATAAGAACTAAAGCAGCCTTGACGCAGTGCTCGGAGTGCAATCAGAAACATTACTTAAAAATGAAATCCGTAATTAAGACGCGGTTTTGTTACAGCCCTTTTTGCAGTTTCATGACAACTGTCGTTAAACTTTGCAAGACATCAAAAGTAGATTGTGAAGCTGGTTAGAGAATAATCAAATGTGTTAGGAGGTGTACATTAAAATATGCTACACAATAGAAGTTAACAAAACAATAGTTTTGTTTGTAAATGATCAGATGTATAAACAATATCATTTTCACCTGGTGAGGAGAACAATTGATTTCATAAGGACAGCAGGCTAAAGGAGGCCCACTGGTAAATTCATATTTCCAGTGATGTTGTGGTAGGGACTGCATATAGCATATAATAGCTAGCTTTAGACTTTTTTGATGACAAAATACCCACTGCTGGATGTACCCCTATATCTTTGCAATCAGATCCTTTGGTATTGCCTATGAACGAGGGTTCTCAAGGGAGCCTGTCACCTATAACTTCAAAAGATACATCGCAGCCAAGAAATGCATCTACCTTGGTCTAACTGACTCCTTCACCTACAGATATTAATGTGAAGAGCTGTGCAGTTCACACAGTCTGACTAAAAACATCCTTCCTCAGAGAAGAGTAGGCACAACAACTCTACT
Organism: Sprattus sprattus; assembly: GCF_963457725.1. Classification (NCBI taxonomy): domain Eukaryota; kingdom Metazoa; phylum Chordata; class Actinopteri; order Clupeiformes; family Clupeidae; genus Sprattus; species Sprattus sprattus. The sequence goes on along the minus strand of NC_137916.1, from coordinate 29,122,783 downwards.
ACCAGCTCTGACTGTACACACTATATCACTGCTTCACCTCTTAAAGAGACATCATCATTTCCTCCATAAACTACCCCAGTGTAAAGCAGAATTCACCCGGCTCAACTCAACAGCAGCACATAAAAAATAAAAAAGCTACATTGGTGACCACTTGTAAAATAACCGCCCAAAAAACAGCCTCCTGGGCCGCCCGAGAAGCCTGCGCGCTTCTCACCTGTGTGTCACCGTGCCGCGCGGCGCTGCGTGCCTGACGACTAAACCACTCGATGGCGGCTCTGAGAAAAAACGCGGGGTGTAAACAGGCACCCCTGCTCCGTCGTCTTCTTCCCAGGGAGTCTTGCGCCCTGGAGGTTAATGAGGCGTGAAGTGTGAAAACTTCCTGAGATGGGATGAGTTTAACACTGTTTCCAGATGTTAAGGCAACACTGTCCAAATCTATTTGTGGCTGTCGGGGGCTCCTTACGTGCTCCAGATGACTCCAGTTTATTCCTGAGATGAATCAGAGGCCTCAGTCACCCCCTTGATCACTGTCTGGCATTGTTTTGCTGCTTTGGCACTTGAAGGAAGGGTGTCCAATTTTCCCTTATTACCTCCGCCAAGGAGGTTATGTTTTCGCCCCTGTATGTTTGTTTGTCTGTTTGTCAGCAGGATTACGCAGAAACGCATGGACCGATTTCCATCAAACTTTGTGAGGAGATTGGGTAATATAATGGCAATAATTGATTTGATTTTCAGATGTCAAGGTCAAAGGTCAAGGTCACAAGGCGGAGGTTTGCATTCTCTGAATGCTCCCATTCTTGTTTTCCCTGGCTTTGCGACCTTTGGCTAGCAGCTAAATTGAATTAGATGAGGTGTGTATTAGTTCAGATAACACACTAGAGGCTGTGTTCAGTTTAATGTTTGCAGTTACCGGAAGACAATCTTTCATCTGTTTCTTCCCTCCTCCGTGCATTTTTAGGAGCACAATTAAAATATCAGGGCATTCATTAAACATATGGCACAATATAGTGCAATGTGTTTATATTTGCATTGATTCATACAGCATATTTATTCAAAGTGAGTTACTATCTGTTAGACATACCCACTATCTGGTAACACTACACAATCCTACTGCTATGATGTATGGATAGAAAGGAAATGTGGTTATTGTTCCTTTTGAATACAGAGCATAGTCAGATGCAGTGGGGTAGGCCAGGGTATACGCAGGTATACGGAGTATACCCACTGATTTATCAGTCAGCATTGAGTATACCCACTTCTCAAAACAGGGTGTTTATCCTGTGCTGTATAGGGGCTGCTTAAAAAAATGGCAAAATTAAGAGTATACCCACTTCTCCAGGGACCACTACATCACTGGACAGATGTATATTTCTGTGTTCCTTAAACTTATAGTGACCTGACCTGTTATGATATACCATGTTTGATAAAAAAGTACTACCGATTCTGATGGTTAAATACATGCTTTAAAATATAACACAGACCAATGAAGGTTTGATCATGACATGATAAGCATTAGTTTTTCGCCGCAATGTCATTTTAGCATACATTGATCTTGCAGATATCTTTGGATTCATAGAGGTTATGAATATAGTGTGGTGCCACAGGTTAAGATTTGTCACTGAATTTAATAATGAAACTGTTTTCATTGATTTGGGTCAAGCCCAACGCACAGTAGGATGTTAAGGGGATTGCCATAGGGTGTAGTTAACCCAAAGATAATGAGTTATTATTCCATACCTTAAACTGCATTAACCTATCCTATGTCATAGAGGGAGGGGACGCAGGTAGCAGGACTCTGCATGAGCTGGGCCGGGTATGAATACCATCATCATGGACGTTTCTCAGCGTGTGTGTGTGTGTGTGTGTGTGTGTGTGTGTGTGTGTGTGTGTGCGCGCGGCTTCTGCAATTGTAAATCTGAATGCAAAGCTGTTTCCTTTTTTTCTCCCCCCTTTAACGGAATACATAAAATGTTATTTAGAGAGATTTTAGGACGGTCATTCTATTCAAAGGCTATAATGCATTTTTATGGTGTTAAATATTTGGGCGCTTACTAGATGGGATATAGATTATGTGGTTGAAAGCGAGCTCTTTGACCCGATGTGCATAATTTCACGGCAATCCGAAAGGCATTTAATGTTTGAATGAATTAGGAAACATAAGTCACCTAAGATAAGGATTACAGCAGAGTATGGGAATAACAATAACTGTTTGTGCACAGGTTTACACACAATAATGCCTAGAGTTCCGTCCTGATGGTAAGCAAATAAGAGCTGCTATTTGACTGGCTAAACCCCAGTTTAGTGTTCACATGCTCGAGTCGGAGCTAACATACATTTTCTGGTTTCAATTAAAATAGTTGGCGTGAAGGTCCTGACATGCCCTAAAATACGCAAGTCAGTGAGCAAGACAGCCTTCAAGCTCTCTTTCTCTCTCTCTCTCTCTCTCCCCCACCCCCCTATCTCCCTCTTTCTCTCTCTCTCTCTCTCTCCCTCTCTCTCCCCCCTCTCTCTCTCTCTCATTCTTTCTCTCTCTCTTCATTAAACCAGGCCCTGCAAATGCTCTTAACACATCAGGGGCCAGGACCTCAGATTTCACTATTACACGCACATTATTAAGAATTTAATCCTTGGACTCCCTGGTTGTACAGACATGTACCATTTTTTTCCCTCCACTGTCATTAGGTCTCGGGGAGAAGCTCGGGCGATGGGTACCTCTCAGACCACTTTCCACTTGGGGTTTCGGAGGTTCACTCTTTTTTTTTCTATTTAATGGCCTGGGGAAATGGGGTCTAACTGGGCCTGAAATGTCACCATGAGAGCGTCCTGGAGAGGGGCGTGTTACGGGGCCTGTTGCTGGTTCGATCGATTGCATTAGAGCGGACGGAAGGAAGAGGGGGAGATCTGACAGCCAGGAAACACTTCAATACTGACACGCTTCGTCGGAGAGCTCCGGGCACGCTACTTAAAATAATGTTGGGGGGGGGGGGGGGGGGGGGGGGGACGACAAAAAAAAGAGAACGGAGGGAAAGACACCGTCCTGCCCCTGCCTTGTGCAAGTGGGTGTGATTAGTCATAAGGTGTCCCGTTGTGCAGTGGCTGGAAGAAAATTAGAGATGATAGTGGGACAGAATCAATACTGTTTTCCTCCCCAAAGTGTGAGCACATCTATCAGCTGCTTTAGGATGTCCACGGATCGCTTTTCCCTCTCTCTCCTGGAGAACATTATCGGCTGCTGGACCGAGGAGCCTGAGGAGGAAACATTTTAGAACATAACATTCATTTTACAGCTATCGATAAGCAGCTCAGGCTTTCAAAATAAACGATTAAGGCCAGGACCAGAAATAATTAAAGCACCTCCTACAGCTTTTTAAAGCCTGATATATGGGGCGACTACGGGACATTTGTTTCCCTACCAACAAATCGAGATTCTCTACCCCACACTCAGCGGAAGATAGGAATTCAATTAAAAGTAATATATGGAAAGCACCCGTCTGAGGGAGTGCCTGCTCGCATTCATTTGGAATGCACAAATTAGCGCAGTCTACATATGCTGGATTGGTTGACAGCAAAAAAGGGGAGATTGAGATGCGGAAAACAAGACAAAAACAACGAGCATCCAAGAGCAGGAGGCTGATTCTGCAGCCTCAGATTCCCCAAGCAGAGCGTACAGTATGTAGGACAGTGAACACACCGCAGACGAGCTTCTCCCCGCCTACTGCTATTGTGCTTTATTGAGTAAATGCCCCATAGACATGAACATGAACATCAGCTCCATCTCATCTTGATCTGAGTCCTGTGCACTGTCCCCATATATCTAGTAAGGTATGATATCTAATCTACGCTCCAACCTACCACCCATCCCCCCCATTTTATCACGCTTTAAGCGTTATAGCATCACACCATGTTTTTTTTCTGAGATTCTTTTTTATTGTTGTTGTTGATATTCATGTTTAGCAAACTGCTCATTCAGAATCTGTTGATATGTTTATTTTGTATTTATTCATCAACATCAAGCATAAGGCCTCTCAAGTGAAATCTTCAGCTATCCCTTGGCAGGCCCTGTCAGCTCATTTCTAGAAAGCTACTTGCTTTCTGTGTTCAGCTGTGTGTACAAAAAACGTCAAAGTTGAGTGCCACATCACACATATGGGCAATATCAGGTGCTCTTTGTGTGGGTAAGACCACTGTGTGTATGGCCACTGTGATATAGAACGTGAGAGTCAGTTACATCAAGTCAGCACGGATAATGTCTGTATACTTGCCCTTTTACAATGGTTGTTATTTTAGAGTAGTAGTCTAGGATTTTTTTTTACATGAGTTGGAAGGTCTTATTTACAGTGCAATCCTTTAGTTGTATTTGTTTTCTTCCATAGCATGTACAGTGTTTCTCCTATTAGTGTGATCCTGTCAATCAACCTTGGAATGACTTGTGAGAGAGCGATTTAATCTGTATTGATTTTCCATGTCTCGGTTGGTTTGAAATGTACACATACAGTAGATCAGTGTGAACAACACAACACATCATTCAACGACACATCGCACTGTACTATAGAGCGACACACAACAATACATGTTGACAAAAAATGTAATTAAGATAAACTAATAATTAATTCCATTGTCCCAGTGAACGGTGTTGTAATATTGCTAACTACTCCCCAAGACAGTGTCATTCCATAGTAGCATGCATCCTCTCTGATTGCCCCTTAACTTGGGACAGTGTGTGACCAATAAAATCTGTTTTCCTGTGGTAGGCCTTCCTTCCCTATACACTAGTCTTCAGCACTAGTGATCAGAAGCCAGCAGGCACCCCGATCGCCCAATGCTGACTGTAATATTGCGGTCCGTGCGTTACGAGCCCACCAAGGGCTAGTTGCGCGTTCATTTGACAAGGGATCCGTCGAGTCAGTGGTCGCTTAAAAAGGCTCCTTTGTGTTGGCTTCTGGGTATCGCTTGTGTATCACTGCTGACAGGTTTGATCGTTTTAAGGAGAGAGGCTTTGGATCTCATGGACAGAATAATAGAATAATTGTATTGATGTCTTGTTTGTGGGGAGGAGGTGGAGACAGGTCAGAAGTGGCCTTCTAGAATAGAGAGTTAAGGATGGAGTCTTTTGTGCATTCATGATTGCACTGACCGCCTCCATCTCGTACCCCACCCCTCCCATTCATGAACAGAGACAGAGGGGTACAATATGCCCCCCCTCCACCCACACACACACACACACACACATACAGACACACACACACACACACACACACACACTTACAGACCCCCCCCCCCCCCCCCCCCCCCACACACACACACACACACACACACACATACACACTCCCAGCCTCTCCACCCCCAACCCTTACTGTCCCTGAGCTACCAAAGATGATTATCTTTATCAGCAGTTAATCTTCTAAGGTCAAGATTAAAGTGCGATCCGACCGAACTCTTCGTGTCCCCAATTAAAAAAGCGAAAGAAAAAGGGGGAAGAAACGGAGAGAGGGGACAGTGAAGAGCGCAGATTAGCCCGACTCCTGTCCCTTAAGAGCTGCCGAGGAATAGAACACAACACAATTAAATTATGACACCTGACACTTAGATCTTACCTCTGTGAACATCATAATAGACTCACTGTGGAATGTGAGATACTGTCAGACCATTAATGTGTGATCACACACATTTAACACCACTCATCTATAAAATTCTCTGATGCTTTTTGCGCTGAATGAGAACAGCCTTCGCCTAATATGGACTTTTTCACAAGTTCGGAGTTACTTGAAGGACACTCGTGTGAACGTAATGTCACATAATTATTCCCACAGACAATCCTGAAAATGCACCTGGTTCCAGGTTGGCTCGTGTTTTTAGTTATTAAGATTTTGATGAGCTGCGCTTTGTTTTTTCAATAAACTTAGATCTGGTTAGAATGTTGGCATGTGTCGCAACAGAAAAATTCTGGAACTTGATTTGTCTTCCAATCAACAGAGTCAGTACAGAACCACCGAGTCGCGAGTGGACCAGGATGAGAAGGAGCGAACGCGTGTGACTGTAATTGGAGAACACCCACACACACAATGCACATCTACACTTGTCCACTGCTCTGGGGATCTCAGTGGGCACTGGATATTAACAGGAGACAAAATTAAAATAAAACAAATGGTCCAGGAGATTGTAAGTGCAAAAAAACACATTTAATTGCTGTTGTCTATTATTAAATGGAGTGTTTGCTCTCCATATAATCACCGCTTGTATAGTGTTTATTTTTTTTATACTTGGCATTAGAGCTTGGCGCAAATTTCACGTGACTATCCAAAAGTATATGCTGTAAGTACATTTCCTGTGCCATTCAACACCTCAAAGCTGCCTTAATCTCGTCATTCAAAATCAGAGAAGGGTATCATGAAATGAAAACATCACGTGAATGTAACATAAAAAACACAACCCATAGAATTGCAGCCGCCTATTGTTATGATCTTTTTTCTTTCTGTCTGTCTTTCTTTCTTTCCCCCCCCCCTCTTCACATTGGAGCTCCCTCCAAGCAACTTAAATAGTTATTAGCAGAGATGAAGCGTACAAATTTTCACAGCTTTGGGGCGAAATAAGTGACAGACGGAAGGACACACTGTGGCGGTGGTGCCCATGAACATCACCACTGCTCACAGCAGATAAGCCCAATCACACGATACGATCACGGGCTACACACACTAACGCCCAGCTATGGGCAGAGAGAGAGAGAGAGAGCTACACACTAACGCCCAGCTATGGGCAGAGAGAGAGAGAGAGAGCTACACACTAACGCCCAGCTATGGGCAGAGAGAGAGAGGGTGAGAGTGAGAGAGAGAGAGAAAATGAGCGAACGAGTTTGGGACACTTTGGAATCTGCTACACAGAGACTGGCTCTGACGCTCCGTTAATTACACCACTCCCTATTCTCACAGTCTCTAAATTGGCTTTGCTAAAATGATCTGCATTCGTGGAAAAGTGAAATGAATCAATTTGCATGCTAAATATAACCCTGAAAATTTGATGAAGGAGTGGTATTAATATATTTTTTTCCCCCCCAAGTGCAAATGAATGGCAGCCACCTCCAGAAATGTTCTCCCTAATAGATCTTTTAAAAGAGAAATGACTTTTCAAACACAAAGATAACAATACACAATAGAAAAACTCTGTGTTATCGGGCTCTCTCTCGTCAAGTTATAATAAGCGCACTAAGTGGAATAGTGCATTGCATTTAGATTTTTTCAGATTTTTTTTTTCAATCACTTGCTAATCTCTCAAACCAATTTTGTACGTCATTGTTATAAAAAAAATCCAGAATATGTCACAACCTTGTTCCTCAGACACCACCAGAGTCAAGAGCAGCACGGGAAGGAATAACTGAGCGGAGGAAAAGTCATATTTTGTGAAGTGATGCCTCTTAGGGCAGCTCCGACCAGTTGCTTCATCACACACGAACGCATGCATACACACATGTCATTATATATGTGTGTGTGTGTGTGTGTGTGTGTGTGAGTATATGTGTGTCTGTGTGTGTGTATATGGGCCATTCTACCGAATTGGTGCAAAGTCAGGTCGGAAATATTTGGATTTTTTTTATGTTTTATTCCCAAAACTTTGTCCGTATGTATATTGTACCATATCTAAAGTACACATATCTAGCAAAAGAACAGTCAATTTTTATATTGTATTTTCAGAATGTGTTGGAACGTTTTTCCTCTTCCAAAAATTGTCACTACCGAAACATCACATTTACTATAGTAAAAAAGTATTATTATTGACCTGTTCAGATTGTGTTTTCTTCCATTCTCTGAAGGGTATTTTTACAAATATTTCTTGAAGGTTTTTACAATGAAATCCATAAAAATGAATTATTTACCAAATTTTCAAGTTCAATTTATAGAATTCATCAAAATCTAGGTGCAATATTTCTTTGTAAAATGCAAAATACTGATCATATTGATTCCAGAGTTCTTGATTGATGACATTGAACATACATTAATCCAATCAGTATCGTAACATTTTAGTTGATTACTCAATATACTTAATTTTTTACAAAACATCCTGTTTTTCGGTAGTGCTGCACTGTTTCGGTAGTGACATCCAGTGTTTCGGTAGTGACTGCACTGTTGGATGGATGTTCATTTCTCTCCCAAAATCTTCCAAAAGGTGCTCTGGGCCGCTCTTTAGTCCACACAACACATTTATTTAAAAATTATGGGATTTAACTACTTACCATTTCATTTTGTCACTACCGAAATCATCAGGTCACTACCATATGTTTCGGTAGTGACTGTTTCGGTAGTGACAATTCTAGCTAACTTTAAGCATAAATAAAGAATTCTAGCAAGCACACGGCTTGCAAACACATCTTTGAAAAGGTGAACACACATACAAACATAAGATTTTCCATGAAACCCCAAAAGGTTTACTTAATTGAAGAAAACATGCGTTTCGGTAGTGACAATTCTTAAGGTTACACGTCGATTTTCAGACTTTGGAACACATTTATATAAAAACTATGGGATTTAGCTACTTGCCATTCAACCATGAGGGACAGAGATGCAGTGTCACTGCATGGTCAAAAATGCAGAGTCGTGGCTAAAACACAGGCTCAGCCAATGGACTAAAACTCTTGTGTTTCGGTAGTGACATGAAAACTAGGGACATGATTTTTTGAGTATAGTAAATTGATTTAAAAATTAAACCCACAATAAATCTAAATATTCCAAGTTCTGTTTCAACCCAACCATAAAGATCTTTGAAATTAAATCATTGAAAAAAATCAAAAAAAATTGAAAAGTGTTATTTAAAGGCATTGAAATTTAGATGTCAGGGTTGGGGACAGCTACTTCCCAATAGAAAGTACCCTATAAATGATGATTTTGTATATATTTAGTTTATCACTATCTCATGTAATGCATTGGGTTTATATAGACCATAACATTTTCTAATTAAATATCTATGCCTAAATACCTAATTGTTTTGTAAATAGTTTTTATTGTTCAGGGACTGCATATTACACGAATTCGGTAGAATGGCCCATATATATATATAAATATATACACACACACACACACACCTGCAATGTATGTATATATAAAAAAAAATGTATCTCATGTAGGTTCTTTTTGATATCTGACGCCATATAAAAGACACTAAAGACACATCTGGTGATCATGGCAGGAAAAGGAAGTGACTCATGAAGTCTTCATGGTAGCAGTTCTCCATGGCGATAGCGGATGATTCCTCAAGGTGAAATTTGGAGTTCAGTCGAGCCACATCGATTTGGCAGCGGCGGCGGTGGCGGTGGCGGGTGGATGTCACACATACACTGAACACTTCTCAATGACTTTGCCTCTCTCCCATTCCCATTTAAATTGCCTCTACTTCTCCCTCACTGACACCTGTTTAAATCAATGTCTTCCACCGGCAGGTCAGGGGCTGGATGTACCGAGGCGCTGGCTCGGCGTCCCTCAAATCCACTAAAATCAACACAATAATTGAAATATTTTCAAGCTGATTACACCGAGGCCTGAGGCACGGCTGGTTGCTATGAGTGCGCTCCCTGGTTGCTAGGGGGAGTAAATCATCCTGCATTATTTGATTTTTGTTACTGATATGAAACCGCTAGTCCCTCGATTAAATGTCTCACAGTCAAACACCTAGGGGACAGAAAGAGAGAGGGGGAGAGAGAGAGAGAAATGGAGTGAAAAAGAGAGACAGGATAGAGAGAGAGAGGGGAGAGACAAAATAAAACAGTCGGCGTGAACCTGTCAAATAGCGTCTCCAAACTTTGCCTCGGTCCTCTGGGCTTTTACGGCACAGATCTGCCTGCTTATTTACGTTTGTTCTGGCTGAGATGACAAAGCCGAGAGAGGGGCGGCTGATTGAAGGAGAGTAGCAGAGACGCGGTGAAATGTCAGGAAATCACACACATCAATCTGGAGTCTGGACCAGATCATCAGCTCCACTAAGTGCTGTGTCTCACCCTCCAAACCCTCGTCTGATTGGGTAATTCAAGGATGTAATAGTGGGGGAAACGAGTGGGCTTAGAACGATTTGGCAGGTATTTGTTTTGTGAGACTTTTATTTACCGTTGCAGTGAGAGAGTGAGAGAGCGAGAGCGCGAGAGAGAGAGAGAGAGAGAGAGAGAGAGAAAGAAATCAGACACCGTAGTCAAGGCAAAGCTACACCACCAGTTCACGGTTCATGGTTTCTACAAGCTACTGTTGAAACCGTTTGAAATCTGTTTTATACCTGATAAAGCAGGAAGGACATAACCCTAACCACTGACTGGGATCACTACCAAAAATAATACGTCTTCAAATATATAGAGCAGAGTGCAAACAGGCATAGAAAGAAGGTAATATCTCACCCCGCCATGGTTCATGTAATGCAACATAAGAGGCCACACAAGGCAATGAAGGCCCATACACAGGCAGCTTTGGAGGGACAAAAACTGCACAGGCATCATCATTTGCTTTTTATCATGCAGGTATTTCTGATTGACCATAAACAGCTTATTTGTTGTGATAGACAAAGGAATATGCCATCATCTCACTTCTGCAGATTACTGTAAACAAACAACCCCAATCGTTTATAGAGACGCTATTGATGTGACACATTTCTTACTTTTTTTTGTTGTTCTTACTGCATTACCTTTCCTTTTTTGTATATTTGAGAAATGTGTTGTGATGCAGATGTGAGATCATGTGACTGGACACTTCCACTGTCTCATCCCTCACTCACAGTCTGATGAACACCGTCTTAAGTATGAAAAAACATTAAAACAAATAAAGGCTTAAATACAGTACACTCAGTAAAAACATGCCAAGACCTAGCATTCCTATTCATGCCATGTTGCATCTGAAGCCGCCCGTACACGGGGACTTAATCGACACCCTACCCCCGTTTGCCGAAGATGTGCCGCGTGCCGCGTGCCACCACTCTAGGACAAACGCCACTCCTTTTCTGTGGCTCCATGTTCAATTATCGTGGATTATTCCAGCGCGTCTTGAGATGCTCTTTATCATCAATCAAAGATGAAGGAGGCCGAGCCTTCACTGCCTCGAACCTCTGATGCCTCCAGATTACCAATTTCGGCTTTTTAAAATTCTGTTTTTTATTTCATTCCCCCATTAGTCGTAGCATTGAAGAGGATTTTTCTACAAAGACGTGTTCAGACACACACATTGAAGGGGTTCTGCCTGGTGGCTGCCTTGCCAAATGAGATCAGTGCAGCCAATAATGGGAAGGTCAAGTGGAGGGGCCGCCTTTCAATCCACTTGCACTGCTGATGAGCGGGCGAGCCGTGGAACAGGCCCTGTCGGCTTTTACGGCGCGAGGATCTATACGGTAAATACACCACCACACGGGGGCATATGGCTAATTGCGAGCGGAGCAGCAGTAGCCTTGGCCTGTAACTTTTACCCCGGGTCCTTGATGTGCGGTTAAGGCATTTAGCGTCTGTCCCTTCTGCAGGAAGAGCCATTGTCTGAGTGGACAAAAGGGCTGTTGGGGGAGGGGGGGAGGGGGGGGGGCTGACCTGAAGGCGTATCAGCGTATTCTTTTGTGCGAGGGCCGGTCCTCTTGGTGTTGTTTATGCGCGGACAAAGATAATCCGCCCCAACAGCAACTCAACTGGAACACGCTGCCCCAAGTTCACCAATTCGACTCAAAAGCAATTATGTTGGACAGTTGATCAGTTTCTCTGGACCCTGGAAGGGGTCAGAACTCAAATGCAGTTTTATATTGTGGAGAATTGTTTGGCTCACGTACTTACAGCCCAATTTCCATTATAATGTGATATTTGCGTGTGATTTTTCAGACTCCTTTAGTTTTTCACACATGCTTTTTTTTAGTGACGCATCATGTAAAAAAGTAATTTACTGAAAAAATAGAAAAGTGTAAATTATAAGACTATTTTTCACACTTTAGCATTATAAACATTATAATCGTCTTTATATTTCCTTTTAAACATAGCTGATAGTTTATAAAGCATAGCTTATAGTTTCATAAGCTCATAGAAAAAAAAACCTGAACAGCAACATGGGCAAAAGCTATAGCCCCAATCCTACTCCTTTTAATTTAAATCAGTTAAGTCAACGCCTCCTCCCCACTTCTCTCCCTCTGCCCCCACACCGCCCCTTCCCACACACACACACACACACACACACACACACATACAGACACACACACACACACACACACACACAGCGAACACACACACACACACACACGCACACGCACACACACACACACACACAGCGTTCCAGGCAGCAGCTCCTTAGAGCCAGTCAAGGGTGATCAGAGGCCCGCTCCTAAATAAACATGACGCCTGCTGACCGGGGCCCTTTCATTAGCCGGCAGCCCCCCCCCCCCCCCACACACACACACACTCCGTGGCCTGGCGCGTGGCAGCGGGATCGATAAGGCGGTCCCCGTGCCCCTCTCCCTCCCTCCCTCCCTCCATCCCTCTTTTTTTATTTACCAACCAGTGTGGCTTTTCCCGTGGCTGAGTTGTCTTTTTTTAATAACCAAGGGCCCGCCTGTTTAACTGCTTTATTCAGGCCCAGTGTGAGGCCATCTGGTCCCCCTGTCCTGTAAGTCTCTCTTAAAGCACAGGCCTGACAAGCAAGAGATATGTCAATGCAGTCGGAGGCACAAAGCAACATCTGCCGCGCCTGACACCCACTATTGTATGGCCATTTAATCTGCCCCCCCGCCCCCCCGTCCCCTCCCCCCCCTTAACGGCACACAACAGTCCCTGGTATTATGTTTTGCCACTCAATTAGCATTATCATCCCGCTGAAATAGAGGCCAATTTACCTTTAATGACATCATTGTTCGATGAGTGACAGCGGTCGGGGCGGCGGCGGCTATCGCTAGATAAACGGAGAGAGCCCGGCCCTCCTGTCTCCCCCACTGGCCGTCACGGAGGCAAGCAGAGGCTCTCCCATCCCCGCCGGCCCAGCCAATCGCAGCGCGCCTGCCTCTCGCCGCCTCAGCCCCTCCGCCGCCACCAACATTGTTTCCTCCAGTTCACCGAGGCAGTGTGGTGGAAAATTGAGTCCAGATTCATTAGGTTTCCAGTGTGGCGCTCGAGTCAGTTAAATTGATACATTTCCTAACAAAATTGAAGTGCTTTTGTGCCGCCTGCGGATGGCTGGTGACCTCCCCTCGGCCCGCTGAGCAGCCCAAGCAAGCTGATGGATCCATTAGACCGCTTAGACTGCTTATTCCTCCCCCCCCCCGTATCTGACTGACACTGTAAATCTGAACCAATTTCAGTCCCTAATCACCATTACAAACCCCCTTTCCACTGTCCATTTGTTACTCTGCAATTCGAATACACTGCCCAGATTGGTCCAGAAATCCCCCACTTTGAGGGGAGCCACCGGTGCCTTTGCTGCCGGCTTCCCGTGGCTAAATGGCGCTCATGGCTGGCGAAGGGGGCCCTCTCTTGCTCCTCTTTCAGGAGGAGAGCGACGGACGGTGGAGCGAAGGTTTGGCACCACCGGGGGAACAGGGCGAGACAGCGACCGAAGATGCACCCCGCAACACAACACAACACCTTCGACAAGACCTTCGACAAATCCCCTCAGGATTTGATGTACAGGAAATTAAAATGAGAAAACAAGCTAGCGAAGAAAGAGTAAAAAAAAAAAGAAAAAAAGAAAAAAAGAGTGAACGGTGGAGGGAAGATGACTGTGAAATTCAAGCGGATGATGGGCAAGGCTGAAGGCCACGCTGGCGGGCGGTGGTGAGGGAAGGTTGTCCTTTGAATAACAATCACTTTTTTAACACCTTCCAAAACATTTCCTCATCCAGCAGGCCATTTTGACTTCTGCTTTTATCTGCTCGCTCAAGCGCAGCACTCAGCCGAGGCTGGAGGATATTATTTCCCTGTTGGCCCCAGTCATATATCTCTGCTTAATATGCACTCTATAATTTAAGACACTCGAATAATAACCAGAATACTCTCACTTAGGCCATATGCTATTTTATCAACCTTCAACTTTGCGCTGAACTTCTCGGGGTATCTGTCCGCACGATAGCATGTTTACCTCGAACGAGGAAGTGAAGGGTAAAAAAAAATAAAACGAAAAAAAAACAACAACGACGACGTCAGAGTGGTCGAGAAAGTGAACAGAAATATAGACAAGGCGCATTCATTATTAATCGTAGGCCATTGAGTCGTAGCGAAGCTCACACTCACACTGAAAACCATCCAGCTCAGTCATCAGTGCCGTGTGTCTAATTACCGCTGCTCCCCCGTATCCTCCAAGTGCAGTGGAAACACATTTTAATTGATATTGAGATGTTTATGCCCTCAGAAAGTAATTAAGATTTTCAATTAATCCTGTCTAATTTCTGGACATCTTGCCTGCGTGTCCTTGAGCGTCCAGCGATTAATTCCCCAAACCTTTCGCGAAAATGAAAGAACTTCAATTACTCCCGTGCTGAATCACAGCCCTGTAAACGACCTCATCCGAGGCTACATCAACATTTAAATTAAAGCCGATACCAACTCAATTAAATAAAAATCAAGGTGGCACAATCACCCGGACCCGACGGGTCACCGGAGATGTTTGCTGCCATGTTTCCCATTCTTCTCTCATTACATGGGTGTGTGAGTGAACGAGTGTGAAAGAGAGAGAGCGAGAGAAGGAAAGGAAGAAAGAAAGAAACGGAGAGAAAACGAGCGGAGGGGGGCTTTTCTCTCTCACACACAATAAGACCTGTATGATAGCAGACGCTGCTTTATGAAGGTGTGTGTGCATAACGGCTGGTGTGCCTCGCCGTTTGGACCAGGGGCTCCCAAGTAATCAATACGCCGGTTCCATAAGAATCAATTAAACAGCCCACTCGCTGAAAGTTCACCCTCTACTGGGAGAGCCGAAGTAATGAGTGCACTGACCTCCTCCTCTCCTGCTCCCTCTCCCTCTCCCACAATGGCCACATTTATCCACTTGTTTTATTTGTTCAAGCAGCACAGCCTCCTGTAATACACACACAGCAGGGAGAACACACACATTCTCCATGCACAACCAAAATAAAACTCCCAAAACGAGCCACAGTTGCCACATAGTGTCTCTTTGTATCCTCATACCAGTTGATTAGCCTAAAGCCATCCTGCTGCTGTGGTGAAAAAAATAAAATAAACTTGTGGTCTGGATATTTCTTCAGGGAGACTGGAAGCAACTCCCTCTTGTGTATTATGTGCTTCATGAACTCTCACTACTCCTGGACACACAAATATATGAAATCAATGTGACAACACTTTGGACTGTCAAACCCCTCTGTTGCCATGCAAAGAGATGGAAAGTGAGAAAGAGAGAGAGAGAGAGAGAGAGAGAGAGAGAAAGAGAGAGAGAGAGAGAGAGAGAGAGAGAGAGAGAGAGAGAGAGAGAACAAGAGCAAGAAAAAAAAGGGAACAACTCTTTTTCCAACTGCCCTCTCAGTGATGTTTTCCTCGCACTTCGAATCACCTGCCCATCTGGGCCCTGAAAAAAATGACTGCTTGGGGATTATGGTGACATAATCATGGCGGTGGCCTGAGAGGACGGGCTGAATAGGCTTGAACCCTCTTTGCCACCCAGAGATAACATTTGTCACCGGGGCTCCCCGACTCCCCCATTCATAGATTAGTGGGCCGCCGCCGTCGCCTTTCAGAACGTGAAATAGCTTTGGCACAGAATTCTGTTTATTTTCACCCCCCCCCCCCCCCCCCCCTCCCCGCACTACACCCCAGCAACACTCTATGTTCACCCCCCACCCCTAAATAATACAAGCCTCCCTGGAAGAAGGGGAAGCATCTTGTTTCTTTCTTCAGAGTGTCATCCCTGGCCCTGGTCCGACTACCGTGTGCATGTAGTTCAGCGGCTCCCATTGTCTGGCGGGGGGCTTTAACCGATGGGGGCTCGTACTCAGTCTCAGAATGTATGGCCTGAGCCAGATTCACGGCTCACACACACACAAAAAAAAACCTCTGAGGTCTCATTTAATACCTTGACATCATGTTACCCTGTTAAGCAATGAAAAGTGCCCACAAAGGGGGGGATAGTTCATTTGGAATAACACACTCCCGGGCACATTAAGCATTTTTTTTTCTCCACACACACAATCACTCTATCACTGGAAGAAATGAATAGGCCCTTCTCCCCCCCCAAAAAAGGGAGAGAGTCAACTCACTTAATCTCGCAGTTATACTCTCCAATAAAAAAAAAAAGAACTGGTGCACATGGGGTCACTTTCAATAGCCAGACTGGCACTAACTGGTCTGACAAGCTGATTCAGGACGAACTTAAAACCACCAGCATTTATTTTCAATTGTCCCGCACTCAGACAGTGCGGTTTACAGCAGGCATCATCTGGCCGCCTCTCAGAGAAGAACTTTAATCAGACCCAATAGTCCGCGCTGTCCTGACTTAAAGAGATTCTTTGCATTTTGAAAGGGCAAGAATGTAAATGGGATGTGACATTTTATTTGTGCTCTGCTCACAAGCCATAAATAAATAAATAAATGCTCCATGACAGGCAGAAGACTGCCCTCTTTAAATTGTAGCGCTGTTGGGGTAGTGAAGCGGTCAGCATGCTGCAGAGCGAGAGACTGAACAGCTACCAGCATGCCTCTCAAGCGAGAGACTAGTTGTTCTATTAATTTGTTAATGTTTGTTAATGTTCTGATCTAGAATATGTCTCCCTTTTCGGTCTGTGTGTCTATTTATCGTTTCATCTGAGTGTTATGCTGATTGAAGTCTATTGTTAGTTGGTTAGTTTATTATGTTAGTTAGCGTAGCGTGTCTGTCCACTGTCAAAGTCTTTGTCATTGTAAAGTAAGACCTGCCTTTCGTTTCTTCCGTTGTGTGTTTTCCTGCTTGAGCCTTTTCAAAATAAAAGGCCCACGGCCAAAATGTTCTGCTCGTCTTCTTCAAACAACCCTCACACGCTACACTAGTGGCTGAAGCGGCCAAAGATGACAACTCTTTGACGGACCGAAGACCTCATCGACAAACTACGGCTGGAGGGGGCACAGCCAAAGGCTTATATTCCAAGAGGCTCGGTGAGGCTAACTGAAGCCGTGTCCCCACTCCGGGCAAGGGGGAGCTGCGGGCAGAGCCAGTGTTCGCCACCCAGATCGCTGAGGGACCCCAAGTTCGCTCCACCAGGGCCTGGGGCTAATTCCAGTGGTGAACTCGGAGCCGACACTGGATGCAGATGTGCCAAGGACCTCAGGACCAGCCGCCAACCTCGCCCAGGAGCGTACCCTGTGACCCTGTGGCTTAAGAATATTACATTTACATTTATTATTTTATCCAAAGCGACTTACAAGTATGTATACACATTTTCAACATTTAGACTGATGGCACACTGCACATCAGGAGTATCAGGAGCAATTAGGGGTTGAGTGTCTTGCCCAGGGTCACTTCGACAGGGAATCGAACTAGCAACCTTCTGATTACTAAACGACTTCTCTACCTCCTGTACCACTGTCGCCCCCATATCTTGGCTGGGAGCTATGAAGCTGCCTTGGTAGCAACAGAGAGGGGGCCACCTGAAACGCACCTCATCCAGGTATGGCGGCCCATTGGTTGGGTTGCCCTCACCCTGGAAGGCAAGGCCCTGAAGGTCCTCACTGACCTCCAGCCAGATCACACCTCCAGCTGCCACACCGCCAACGCCAGCCAGAGGGTCCCCCGCACCGATATTGCGAGCCCAGGGGTCCTCTGCATCGCTGCCGCCAGCCAGGGGGGAGTCTCCACACTGCCGCTGCCATTGGCTAAACAAGCTGTGGATGACCTGTACTGGAGGAGTTGCAAAAAGGCTGTGAATAGTTCCCAGCATGCCGCGCAAGTGAGAGGCTGGTTGTTCTGTTTATTCGTGAATGTTCTGTTCTACGATAAGGTATCATAACAGCTCATGTCTTCAGCTTTTGTGTCCGAATCGTGAGATGCTAGTGTAATAATAATAACATATTGTTCATTGTTAGTATGGACTACATTCCCCATAATGCCTTGTTTGAAGTCATGGATGAAGCACATTTTAGAGGGAGTCGAGAGCAGAGAAGAAGAGCTGATGATTGTAAGGTTGCTTTGGATGGCGCTGGAGAAGTAAAGCATTTCCGTTCAAAACTCATCCGTCTCCTTGAAATCAAGTCAAGTCAAGTCAAGTCAAGTGTACTTTATTGTCAAAAATCTATGTAACAGGGTTAGCACAGAAGTTTGAAATTGCGTTTGACCAGTCTCCAATGTGCAGTTTAAAACATTTAAATAAGACATTGACAAAATCTCTCTCTCTCTCTCACACACACACACACACACACACACACACACACACAAATCAGTGCCTACACCACATAATAACCTCTCCTTGAGGATCTTAAAGCAGCAATAAATAGTTCTCTTCCAAAACTAGCAAGCGTACTAACTAAAACACATGCAGAGACCTTGCAAACACCACTAACAGCCCAGTTGGCACTAGTAGAAGCTTGCCAACACACTAACTGGTGTCTTTTGGCAGTATAGTTGGTAATGTCATGCTGTGAAAGCTTTTCCTCAATTTTTGCAGGGTGTACCAGCCCGTAACACAGAACTACGTAGTGCATATCCTGGATGACAAGTAGTAAGACACAGGTGTTTATCTGTCCTTCATATGACCATATTCTACCAAAATTAATTTGAGGATGGTACCAACACTAGTTGCCTATAAAACCATTCCTCAAAAAGTATCAAATTGTTGCATAGTGTTACTTTAGGTTTTACACTAGGTCTGGTGCACACTCAGTGTTCCGTCACATCCCTTGGTAAACAAGGTGACCGTGATGGTGACAGCAGAAATCAATTGTTTGGAAGTTCTTTGATAAAACAGACGGTCACGAAGATAAAATAAATGTGCCGTAATTCTGAGTTGTGCTTGGATTTCTCAAGGGTGGCTCAAACATCGAGTCAGTCATATAACAGACTAGGCTACTACAGTATCTTGGCTAAACAAATGAATGTTGTTAAAAAAATAGATACATGCAAATATGACTAATTTTTGTTTTTAATAGGTAATGATGACTAATGATGACCAGCAGCTGCTATATGTAAACACATAAAGAACACTTAATGGAGAAAGTCCACTTTGTTGACTGAATCTTGGGCTACTGTAGAATATTCCTATTAATATACTATTTTCTGTATCATCCATACTTCACCATTGCTTAAGTTAAGACTTATATTTTCTATAAGGCAACAGTTATGTTCATATCCTATTACTCATTTTATGTTTCGCTCTACGTGCTGAGACCAGCCCCCATCACAGTTGCTTAGTCTTTTAATTGATACAAGACACTGAAATTGTCATTGAGAATGTGACTTCTCAGTCGGTGGCTAATTGATCAGCTCGTGGGGCCACAGGGGCAGACGTTGGCCGGTGCACGAGGTGGGTTCCGCTGCCCGGCATGGTGCGTCCACTCCGCCTGGTCCTACACTTGTTGTTTTCTCCTTCAAGAGCTCTTCACTTTCTTTTGTTTCTCCTCCCGCCCGCTGCCGATTTCATCTTCAATTTCCACCTGAGGTGTATGAGATTCAGTGGGCCCCGCTGATACGGCGCTCTGCAAGTGAAACCCTAGTTAGAGCTCTTTCATGTGGAGGATCTCTCCATTCATCCTAATTAAATTGAGCTTTTTAATCTGGCTCCTTTAATCCGGAGTCTTGCGCATGGGGACCAGGGTGATGTGATTTTGAAAGGGAGCGCTCTAGATTCACAAAAACATTCTTATCTCTCTTCCCTTTTTTCTGCTTTTCAAATACAGCTGGAGTGGAGTGTGGTGTGTGCACTTAAGAGGGCTACAATGAGATCTCTCAGCCTTTTGGTGCTTTTGAGTGCGGAGAAGCAGGGGGGGAAAAAACCGAATCATTTTAAATGACTTGGGAGAAATGCATAGGATCTCCAAGTATTTAATAAATGCTAACTTTGAAATCTTACGGCCGATTGAAATAAACACATTTGAGGTTATTACCTCAAATCATGTCACTCAAAACATTTGCTTTGCATGTGGAATGTTCTGGATTGGCTTGAACTTCGCAGATGCCAAATGAAGTGCGCTTGACGTCTCAAAAAGCTTTACAACATGTAATGCTATTGAGACAAACTTCACGGTGCCGATTGGGGATTTGGCTGGGACATATTTTAACTCTCTTATCTTCTGAGTACATTTGGGCTTTTAAACCTGACATGAGGTGAAATGGAGAGGGAAGTAAATACTATTGTCCCTTCTGGATTGGTTGCATTCACATTTGCCCATGTTAAAGGATAATAAGGGTGGGGGAGGGGGGGTGGGGTAGTGGTCGGTAAGCTTGAAACATCAAAGGCAATAAGTATCCACTTCCCTCTACTGTCTTGTACCACTGCGCAGGGAATTCATGCAGGTCGGTCTTTAAGATCAGCATCGGGGCTGAGGTCGATAAGGCTTGTTCTAGCTGGGTATCCAGAGATAGGGGTCTTACCTGCGAGTCATTTTCAGCATGATCGGCCTTATCTAGGCTCAGCCCGGCTCCCCTGGTCACTCTCTGCCTCTGTTTTCTACACACCTTGCCCTTCTCCGCAAAACACACCGCACCCAAGCGGTTTCCCAGCCAAGGATGCTTGTTTTGCAAGGGATTTTTTTTTCTTCTCTTCTCTCTTCATTTTTTTTTTTTTTACCCCTCTCTCTGTTTCTGTCGTGCCATCCGGATTTGGCGACGTCGCTGGCACGAGTCGTCACGCGATGCCATGGCTGTAACCAACACAGGACCGTTGCCAAGACACATTAGCGCATATAAACCTGCACAAACCAGGTTGTGTAAACAGAGAGGAGTGGATGCACAGTGCACAGTGGGGAGGTGGGAAAGAGAGAAAGAGGAATGGAGATGGGGAAGGATGGATGGAGGGAGAGTTGTGGTTAAGGTCAAATTAAAATACCTTCTGCAAAAACAGTTTGGCTGTGGAGGAGGAGACAGAGGAGAGGGAGTAAAAAATTAAACTAGCCAAGAGATCATAGCCATGAGATTCCGCCTGCTCGGATGGCACTGGAAATGACTGGAACAATGAATCTTTTAGGCAATTACCTCGTTAGATTGAGAGCAGAGTTCCATAATTTATCAGGCTGTCGAGATTAAAGTAATCCACAACACAGAAACTAAAGAGCTGATCTCATAATGGATATTTTAATCATGTCCCTCGAAAAGAAAGAGGAGCCTATTAACTCCCCATTTCAATTTATAAATAAGAATATATAAATATATATTTTGCACCTCTGTCTGAAATTACCAAGGCATCCCACAAGATATTTTAGTGGATTATATTGATATTTTAAAATAAATTAAACCAGAAACAGTTTGAGCTAAGGCTATTACATTTTACACGTAATCTGTTTTATTTATTTTCTCAACTTTTCAGAGAGCATGAAGACACTTAGAAACAGGAGAGATTCTACCTGACACATATTGCATGCATTTGGAACAAGCCTCTACTTGGAAAAATCCCCCAAAGAGCTTGACAATTGACAAGTGTGTTGACGTGAAAAAAAATAGGATGAGCCGCACACATCAACATTTATTTAAGTGTTGGACATTGCGAACAGATAAATAGCCTGTTGAGGATCGTTTCTATGACAGCCAGGCAGGTTTACCTGGTATATTTACACCTTCGTCTCTGGGGGACCTGCTTTTATTTCAGGACCCTAAGAGAACCCCAGGGTGGACATAACAACAGTGTATGACACAAGCAGTCCCTTCACTCATTTACACCGCCACCCATAAACACAGTTCAAAGCCTAGGTCTCGGGGGAAATGTGCGATATATAGGGCTTTTAACATCAAACAGTGTCTTAACGTCTGGTGTGTTTCTTAATCTTACATCTTAAAATAAAACATCCGCTCACAACTGTCTGCATCTGGTATAGGCTCACGTTAAAACGGAACACCTTGTCTGCGAGAAAAGAGTGGTAAGATCCTTTAGGGTTTGATTTGGGTATCCGGGAACAGCAAATGATGCGGCTCTAATCCATTCTTCCGAATCGAGACCCATTACGTACCCAAATAGACCAAATGAGTCTGTAAATGTTCATTCAGATTGGTCCGACGTGAGGCAAACAAACAACAGCAGGGTGGGAATTGTGTGTGCCGGGCGGGCCCCACGAAGCCCCACTCTGGGGACGAACTACAGGGACTTCTCCATAGTTACTGAACGAGAACCAGGGACTATAGGATCCCCATCGGAAATTGATCGAGGTTGCCGAGCTTTAACAAAACAGCGCTGAGGTAAAAAAGAAGGGGAAGAAGGAGAAAGAAGAAGAAAAACACACACACACCACACACACACACACCTACTCACACACACACACAAACACAACACGCACACACACGCACACACACACACACACACACACACACACACACACACACACACACACACACACACACACACACACACACATAACACACACACGTGCATGGGCAGAGTTTTAATCAAAACAAAAATCCTCTGCTAACATCTCTGGACCTGGAGGGTCACTGTCACATGCCTTTTGGTAATCTCTGTAATCAAACATTACTCAAATGACACACCACACACACACACACACACACACACACACACACACACACTCAAATGACACACTCATATGTATGGCCCAGGGTGCAGGGGGCACAGCATAGCCATCCCCTTTATCGACACCTGACTACGACTGTCACTTCAGTGGCCACTATGCTTTTCCTCTGTGAAGATAGGGCCCTGAGAATATATATACCGTAGATATATATTTGTCTCTATGTGTGTGTGTGTGTGTGTGTGTGTGTGTGTGTGTGTGTGTGTGTGTGTGTGTGTGTGTTCTGGAGACGGTGATGTGTGATTGCGTTGGCCAGTGCTATATTGCACAAAAGAATGAAATGATCTGATCTTTTAAAAAGGCTATTGTGGATTTATATGGGGAAAATAGCCATATTATCATATGGTGTCTCTTTGGTTTTCTCTGAGACAAAGTCATATCCGATGATGATTGGCTTTTTGTGAGGTGTTCTGATGGAAAAAAGTAGAGGCCATTGCTTCCCCCATCTCCATCTCGCATTGCATTGGCATACGCGGCTCACTGCTCCCCAGTTTTGGCCAAAATTGAAGAGCTTACACAGAGGAAAATAAATAGACGGTTGAATAGCAATCGCCGGTGCCCCTGAACCTTTTATCAGTGGGAATCTAACAGCCGTGCTGTTTCAGAATTTCAGTTTAGCTTCCGATTAAGGTATGTCCCACCATTTTATTCCCTACATCTCTATGCTTCATAGCTTTCAAAGACTTCTGGGTAAACTGCCTATTATCCGACAGTTCCGCTCCACTGACCCTGCCAATAAAACTTTTCATATCCCAATAAATGAACTCGATCGGCGCGTTCTAAACATTTACACTACGCTAACAGATCATCTCCAGACCTTGGAATTGGCTAAATTCGCTTTTCCTGATGAATATATAGAAGGGAGATTAGAGATATGATAGCTTTTCAGATTGCTGCGCCGGGGAGAAATTAGTTTAGCGCAGCGTTTACAGAGGCTAAATTGGAACCATTAAATAGCGGATTGAATTGATGGCACATTCATTGTCTCTCCATCGGTATCACTGTAAAATCAATTAAGCGTCACTTTCCCATTCCCCAATAAAGTATGATTGTCAGCCACGGTTGGGTACAGGAAACCCTGACAGCCCCTCAGACTGGAACACCATGTGAAAACAAATTTGGGTGGGTGTGTGTTTATGTGTGTGTGTGTGTGTGTGTTTATATCTGTATGTGTGTGTGTGTGTGTGTGTGTGTGTTTATGTCTGTATGTGTGTGTGTGTGTGTGTGTGTGTGTGTGTGTGTATGAAGGGGGTGTGGGGTGTGGTGGGGGGGGGGGGGGGGTGTATGATAGCAAATCGTGACCTGTAATTGTGTGGGGAAAGCGCAATTGTCCTCATCAAAAGCCAAATGTGCACGGTATGGGCTATTAGCTTGAAATACTGCTTAGGCCATCTGGAGGGAAACTCATGGATTCTTCTTCTCCCCCCACCCCTTCTCCTCCACCCCCCAACCCTGTCTAATGTCATGATGTTTTTGAAGGGGAGAATGGGATGTTTATTGAATCTTTATTATTATTGTTGTCTGAGCACCCTGTGATTTTGTATTCGGTGGCATTTTTACAGCCACCCTCTCAGATGGCGAGATTATGTGAAGGGAGAGTGTCTCCGCTTCACATGCCGAGGCATGCTGTGACTAATGCTTGGCATTATTTTGGCTCCTCTCTCTCTCTCCCCAGTCACCGGAGAACCATGAAATACAAATGTGAAAATCAAAATAGAGGCGTTATTGCGCTGTTACTTTTTTCATAGCATGGCTTGATGCTCCCAATATCGAATGAAGACCAGAAATGTCACATTCATGGGGAAAATGAGAATGGAGTAATATGGACTCGTGTCGGGCCGGCAATCAAGCTCTGTTTCGTACAACGGGTATTTCTTTGCACACAAGTCTACAAGGTGTTTGTTTATTTTACGGAAACCAACAAGAATCCTAGACAAAGAGAAGGCTTTGGACAACAAAGAGAGAAATTGTTATTTATGAACATCAAATGGAGAGTAGGTGAGCCATCGAGAGCAAGGCAACTAATGACTAGATCAGATCCTCTCTGTCCTCTCATTAAAGATGTTCGAGGCTAACGGACAAACTTCTCAACATGATGCAACGTCTGTTTACTATCAGTTTAAACATAGTAATGCATAATTTGTCTGATCACCAATTAACCTCTAGTAAAATAATATATATATAACTTATATAGCCATGTCGTTTTATTGGTTTTAGAAGTCAAAGAGACAATTCTGTAGGGTATGTCAATAAAATTAATGATAGGCAGATAAAAGTGCACTTATTATTTTTAGTCTTATTATTATCTGAAATTCAAATTGGAAACTGACTTTCATTGTCTTACCTACTCATTCTTGGTAAAGTTCACATTAAAGACATATTGATAATTAACATTTATATTTAATAGCGTGTCATCTAGTGCATCGCACAGTATTTCATCTGTATTATTCTCAACTTTAAAGGTCACATAAGAATTAAAAGTGCAACACCTATGTATGTTCTAAGTACAAACCTCAGGTAAGTGTAAACAATAACTTCAAAAAGATTCAGTATCGTGGAAAGGGAACTCAACTGCTAAATTGCTTCTTTTTTACAGTAAGCATATCCCAGTGTATTGAGCCCATTTCATCAGATATCCTCTTGAGCTGGTAGTGTCATCTGGCCCTTAATAATCTTAAACAATCTGTGTTTGCGGAGAGGGTCAGCTGTGCCCGTCTCTGCAGGCAAATCAAACAGCATTACGCCTGTCAATTTGCCAGAGGCGTTGCTGGGCGTCCTGTGAGATCGGGACTTTCATCTAATTTTGCCTTC
>NC_137916.1:29079848-29092348 GCF_963457725.1 Sprattus sprattus | reverse complement strand
ACACAGATCCGCCCGACAAATAAAGAGATTTATCCGTGATTGTTTCAGTTAAGATTCCTGGGCACCCGGTGTTCTCTTTGTTATACATGAGAGAGACATTACACCCATGGCAGCACATGACCTCATTTGCCGAGGAGGAGAAATTTAATTAACAAGGCAAACATAGTCTGTGACAATGCCTCTGCAGAGACCCCCGCGCCGGCATATAGCTGCTGCCACCTTTTCAAGACCGTCCAAAATGCTATCATCACAGTTCGACCCCCCCCCCCCCCCCCCCATCCCATCCACCCTATCCCCCTCCCCTCCCCCACACCCCCCCCCCCCCCAAATAAAAAGAATAATTAAAAACACACACAGTAGTAGTGCTCGATATTGAATTGTAGTCATTCTCTGGCTTTTTTAGACTACCCAGCCCATCCCCCCCCCCCCCCCCCCCCCCAGAACACCACTACAGTACCAATAAGAGAATAAACACACCATAATAATTGCCCCAGCAACCCCCCACCCCCCACCCCCCCAGTCCCCCCACTGCAGCAGTCAAGCATCCACTGGCTCATGAAAGAAAGATGTGTTGAGTTTTGGGGCACGGGTGCCAGCTGAGATGACAATATGCTGCTGGTCGCCCGGCCACATAAAGAGAGGGGAGGGGACCCTCCGTGGCCTCTGCGTCATGAAGCCACCCAGTCTTATTGTGTGTGTGTGTGTGTGTGTGTTCAATTCAGAGTGTTAAAACGAGAACAGAGACACAGGGGCCTGTGCCAGCGCACTGGGAGGAGGGTGGGGTAGATGGGTGGGGTGGGGTTGTTGGGTGGGGTGGGGCAAGAGAGTCCTGCCTCATGATGGGGTTGTTCTTATGTGAGCAGAGTCCTTTGAGCTCCATTTATGAGGCCCCTTCTGGCCTGCATGGGAGTGGATAGAATGAGGCTCACAAAAGAGAACTACTACAACAACAACAACAACAACAAGCCCATAGTGATACACAGTCAATTCTGCAGTGTTAAAGTGACACTTATAGAGTTGAATTTAACACCATTTCAGAGTGTATATGGTCCTACTCTAAATCGGTGTCAAACTACAGTGTTGAAACGTCTGAGTCAAATTGACTCCAAATAGAGTTAAGAATTAACACTGGTGTACACCGAATAGTGTCGATAACATTCAACGCTACAACCAAAGTAACTCTGTGTAGTGTGTAGGAGCGAGGCCTGGGCTCACAGCTATGTCATGATAAAACATCACCAAGTGTTTGGTTGTTGTTTTGTTGTCGTTGTTGACATTGTTGTTTTTATCGTCACTTGCCCAGGAACAGGAGCCTCGAGCCTCTACGCCCCATAAATACACACCTCCACGAACCGAGTCGAAACGAACCCCCCTGTGTGGCTTAATGTTATACTACTGCAGCACCTCCACGGCGTGGATTAATACTTTCCTAAACGCTAACATTTATCTCCTGTCCCTGTCTAGTTCAATATCTCCAGCGGAGGGGAATAGAGTTTGTGTCTGTCTGCTGGAGGTGGGGACCAGGCAATCAGCGCTGCTGACTGGCTCCAGACAGACACTCCACTACTGTGGCACACACACACACACACACACACACACACACACACACACACACACACACACACACTCCACTACTGTGCCACATTCCTTTCTTTAGGGTGATTTGTGTCCCATTGAGGACCGGGGACGAGCGAGCCGCTGATTGATTGTGATAGGTATGACGGTTAACCTTCATTGTCTCTCTCTCCCTCCCTCCCTCTCTCAATCGCATGTACATAGGGGGAAACGCCTTGTGTGAATAGTAAATGCTCTCTCCCGCAGTATACACACACAAGATACACACACATACATCCATGTGTGGGAGGTTTTTCTTTCTTTTTTTTTTCTTTCTCTCCCATTATTGCAAGAGCAATGCCTCAACAGCCCCAGCAATAATAGGGCTGGTGCCCCATTACCCAGACTCCCATTCATGCTAATGATTTGCACCATTACTCTTTCACTGGCTTTGTCTACTGTGCCATTTCTGTGACTTATGACACCATATATAACATGGTATCATGTTGGATGTAGAGCACGCTTATTATGATAGAAGGTGCAAAAAACGGAGGGTGGTTGCACACCAAAAAAAAAGCACCTCGGCAACATAGAGGTGTTGAGACTTATTTATTTTCGCTCTCTTTTGGATTATCCAGTGCGAAGGCATGTAATTGGGTCTGCGATAATATTAAAACTCGTAGCTAAAAGAGAGAGTGGCATCAAAAAAAAAAAAAAAAGCAGAAAGCACAGCAAAACAATTTTAAGCCTAATTTGGTATGAGACATGATGGGCCCAGTGGCGGCGCGCAACACAGTCAATTACGATAAGGATTAAGCGCGCGCAATCAAAAGATAGAACAAGATAATGTGGCAAGATACATTTGGAAACACAAGCAATTAATTGAGGAAGCATGACACACGAGCCGCTAAAGACGGAGAAGGAGAGGGGGTTTCAACACTTCATCATTATTAATGACAAAGACCACTCTCTCTCTCTCTCTCTCTCTCTCTCTCTTTCCCCTGCCCTCCCCCCATCCCTCCTTCAGCTACCCCCACCCCACCACACACACTTACGTCCAACCCCCGTCCTCTTGCCGTCGTCCGTGGCTGTAAGGGGGGGGGGAGTGAGAAAGTGAGAGAGAGAGAGAGGGTGAGAGAGAGAGAGAGAGAGAGAGGGAGAGACAGAGTGAGCGAGAGAGAGAGAGAGAGAGACAGAGTGAGCGAGAGACAGAGAGAGTGAAAGAGAGAGAGAGAGGGAGAGACAGAGAAAGAGAGAGAGAGAGACAGAGTGAGAGAGCGAGAGACAGAGAGAGTGAACGCGCCGTATGTTTTGGGGCGGCCAGACGGAGCTGTCAGTGGAGCCGTCCAGCTTGCGTGGCCGCTGTCTATTACTCATGTGACTAGTGAACCCACGAGGCAGAAAATGACTGAGTTCTGTGTGTGTGTGTGTGTGTGTGTGTGTGTGTGTGTGTGAGTTCACAAGGTGATTAATGAGCTCCCGGACGGCGGGACGTCAAAATATGACGCCGCTTGTTAAGCCCCTAACCTCTCGCAGGACAGGTACTATAACACACTTTCATTGGAAATCAATTTGCCATTTTTCTTTCAAAAAAGAGCAGCCACTCACAGTGCCCTTATTTGCTGTCATCGTATTAGTGTACAAGCGTAGGGATATCTATACTTGTATGTTATCATCAGGTTTATCCATTGCTTTCTTGTGAGGGGTATTTACATCCAGATTCAGTGCTAAGCATTAGGGCAGTTTAGGGGACAGGATATAGGCAACGCTAATGCTTGTGGGGAAAAATGAATTCAATTCACACCAGGATCCCTGGTGTCTTCCTCCATAGGTAGGCAATGACTTCTTCCTGGGAGAGAAAGTAACAATACATTAAATTAATTAGCTTGCCAAAAAAGGTTCCCATAAAAGCCAATGATCCTGCAGTCACCTTGTTCTATTATTGGGTATTCGGAAGAGAGACGGCAGAGATGAAGCCATCAGTCCAACGCGTGGGGCAATAATGATTCATCTTTATCTGCCATTATGGAGAACCTCATTCCAGACACGGCAACAGACTCCCTCTCAATTAAGCCCACGCGTGAGCAGGCCTTCTGTGGTCGCCGGGGGTAGTCCACAGGAGACACCCGCACAACATGCAACACTGACGGTTTCATCTGAACGTCGTCCGAGTCGGGAAAAGTCAACTTGACAGAGCACAGGATACTTGATAAACAGGCTATCTGGGACACACACTCACTCTGTGCGAGAAGTCTCTCTGGAGGGCTGCCTTCAAAACCCAAGGCGTTACAAAGAAAAACCCAAAGCAAATTATCCTGACAGGGGATGAAACAATAGCAAATTGGACAAATGATATAATGTGAGTGCTCCAGTCTCCCCCCAGCAGGGCCCGGTTGTTTGTGGCGCGCACGGAGGGAATTGGAAATAAGAATAAGCTTTTGATGCTAAAGGTCACGCGAGGCAGTACACTGCTCGCCGCCGTGGCCTCCTTATTGAAAGATCGGAGATAGCGGTCCCCCGGAAACAATCCGGCACCCCCATGCTCTCATTACAATGTTGTGGTTAATAATGCATCGTGTGTAAAAAGGGAACCCAGTTTTTCCATTACTCAAGAGGGGAGGCCTTCTTTTTTCCCTTTCGCTCGTGGTCGGGAAGATTTGAGGGACAATTTGGAGATGCTGCTGACAGCCTTGCAGACATGTTGTTCCCCGACTCAATAAATCACGGGTCTTAACGTATTTTGACTGTCATAACGCTCTCCATCCCCGTGTGATAAATAGCCCCGCCATTAGACGACGGCGGCAAACGAGCTTAGATCAGCAACAGAATTCCCGGATTCTCGGAAGTTACGAGCGCAGTCGGGACAAAACATCTATTTTTTATGACCCTGCGTGCAATGCCTACATTAAACCGTGTATTCGTTCTTTTTATCTAGCCTCGACCGGAGCTCGAGGTCTTATTCTCCCCGCACGCCTTCCACACGTACAGCCCACTAAATCAGCAGTTTTGAATTTTTAACACTAATGAGGAAAAATGAGTGTCCCCGAGGTGCTTGGCCTCGGATTGCGAGGAGGAATTGATGAATTGTCCTCTTTTACATCTGTTATATCTCACATCTCCTCGTCGTTGCCCCGCGTCGGGGAAAATCAATTACAACTATAGTCCTCGTTTCGAGGTCCGAAAAAATATTTTCACAACTTGGCAGGGCTAGGGGCCACCGATCTGATGGGGCAGAGACGAGCGACCCTTTCCCAGGGCAGGAGGAAGGAGGGAGGGAGGGAGAGGTGAGGTTTTAGAGGTAATCTTAGTCTAGACTGTGTGCTCCGTTCAGCAGGAGGCTGCCATCCGTGGTCATTAATCACGGCGTGCTGACACTGGAAACAACCCTGCCCCTGCCGTAACGACCGGCTAACTCCTCCACATCGGGGCGAACAGCGGGGCAAAAGCACCTGGAAATGTTGTGCAAGTCCCCCTGCTCAGGGATGGGTTGAGTGAAGTTGTCGCAATTTTTTTTGCCCTTGTTTACATCTCGAGACCTCCCTTTCTTCAGACAAGCTGGGCAGGGCCCCTGCTTGTTTTTTAGGGGGTGGGTGGAGGGGTACTGGGGGGTGGGGAATGTGACATGGGGACAGTGGCCATTTGGAGCGGCTCCCTCAGTCCCCGTGACCAGCAGGGAGGCTGGCTGGATGGCCCCGGTGTCCGGGAGCGGAGCGGAGCAGGCCGTCTGCTAGTTCCATCTCCCAGGCCCTGCCCCTGCCTCATTAGATGCCTCCGCTCTGACACCTACACCCCCACCCCACCCCACCCAACCCCTACACCCCCACCCCACCCCACCCCACACCACCCCACCCAACCCCACCCCCTTCTGCCAGCGCAACAAAACACACAAAAGAGAAACGAGAAGGGGAGGGGAGGCAATGGTCACTTACAGGCCACACAAATCACAGCCAGGACTCATTCTGCATCAAAATCATTTTCGAAAGGTCTGTCTCTCTATCTCTCTCCCCCTCTCTCTCTCTCTCCCTCTCTCTCTCTCACTCTCTCCTCCCCCTCTCTCTCTCTCTCTCTGTGGCCTTGGATTATGGGATGCAAAGGAAGATTCCAGCGTTCTGATACCTCTATTAGGAGGAATGGTGGAGATTCTGAAGGGATCAGGGCTGGGGTCCGGGCACCTAAGTGGGGGAGAAAAGAAGAGGGAAGGAAAGAAGAGGGGGAGGTGAGGTGGAGATGGAGGAGGAGGAGGAGGAGGTGGGGAGGACTAGGAGGGGGTGTATTACCATGCATTTGCATCCCCCTCTGCTCTCCAGACACTGGGTCCAATTGATTAATGGAGACAGGGGCTTGCGGAGCCATAACTGCGTTCCTGTTCAGGTTAAGTGGTGCTTAGATTGTTTTATATCGCCTGTGATTAGGGGCTGAAGCTGAAGAGTTTGATCGCTTAGAGTTCATACCCCCTCCCTAATCAGATGGGCCCTTTCGATCCGAGCCGCCCTGGCAACTTCAATCAGCCGTGCCTACACCATTTGTGCCTGACTGACAATCCTATCAAAGGGACGTAGAGCGGACATGACACCGTAATAATAAAAAAATAAAAAAAACAGGCAAATGTATTTCACATAAATAAAACGATCAATAAAACATAAAGCATGCCACTGTGAACAACTCCATGACTCAGGGTTGCACTTAAGAAGCATTTAGCAGCAGTTTAATTGAATTCAAGAATATATTCCCTTCAACACACACACACACACACACACACACATACATACACACCTATAGAATAAGCCTATTATTGTTAAACCATAAATAATAAGTGTAAAGACTTGGACCAATGATGAAAGGGAGCTATATAAGACAAAGGCTACACTCCAGCCAAAAGAAACAACGGCAGATGCTTCTGGTCGATAGCTCTGTGAGATGGACACCAGGGCGAAACCCTTAGTACAGGCAGGATTTCGTGGAGAGTGAACTACGTGAGACGGACACGTTGTTATTACCGGAGCCCCTGGACCCTGCCCTGCGATGATCACCTCTACTTAACCTCCTTCATCCTGCAGCCTGCTGCTAAAGTTTAGCCAGTATGTCGGGGAGAGACAATCAGGGAGAAAATAACACAGGTCGAGCCGTGTGTGTGTGTGTGTGTGTGTGTGTGTGTGTGTGTGTGTGTGTGTGTGTGTGTGTGTGTGTGTGTGTGTGTGTGTGTGTGAAAATAACACAGGTTGAGCCGTGTGTGTGTGTGTGTGTGTGTGTGTGTGAAAATAACACAGGTCGAGCCTGTCACTCCCAGATGTTCCTCCTGCTCACAGAGGGGTGGAGGGGGGGAGGGGGAGAGGTGAAGGGGGACTGACAACTACCGGGTCATCCCTGTCTGCTTAACTCCCATGCACACTCAGTGTGTTAACCCACATCTCCTCTCTGCCACTGCAGACAGACAGACACAGAGAAAGAGAGAGAGAGGGAGAGAGAGAGAGAAAGAGAGAGAGAGAGAGAGAGAGAGAAGGCACGTCAGGAAGAGAGAAGAGGGGGTTGAGGGCAATGAGAGAGCGAGAGAGTGAGAGAGGAAGCGGGATAAAGGGGGAAATAGAGAGAGACAGTGATTCGGGAGAATCTTTGGCAGCTCGTATGTCAAGGGAGACGCTTGTGGCGCCGCTCCTCTTCCCTTTCAAATGCAGCGGGTAAGTATTTTAATTAGTTGGCTAATTGTCTAAGTAATTGGTAGACAACTTAGCTCAAAGAGTAATCAATCTCAACAGGGCCGCCTTCTATCACATCAAAGGATCTGTAATTAACACGGCTGACTGTGGGACGCCGGTGAAACCGAGAGCCACGGTAGCGTGGGGCGCCATGATCCCAGATAAAACTAGCGCTTCAGACAGGAGGCTAACATAAGCGCTACAGACAGGTGGTTAGCCCCAGCACTACAGACAGGAGGAGGAGGAGCCAGAGCTACAGACAGGAGGAGGAGCCAGAGATACAGACAGACAGGAGGAGGAGCTATACACAGGGGGAGGAGACAGAGGTACAGACAGACAGGAGGCTAACATAAGCGCTACAGACAGGTGGAGGAGGAGCCAGAGCTACAGACAGGAGGAGGAGCTACAGACAGGAGGAGGAGCTACAGACAGGAGGTTAACACCAGCGCTACAGACAGGAGGAGGAGCCAGAGATACAGACAGACAGGAGGAGGAGCCAGAGCTACTGACCGGAGGAGGAGCCAGAGCTACAGACAGGAGGAGGAGCCAGAGCTACAGGAGGAGGAGCCAGAGCTACAGACAGGAGGAGGTTAACACCAGAGCTACAGACAGGAGGTTAACACCAGAGCAACAGACAGACAGGAGGAGGAGCCAGAGCTACAGACAGGAGGAGGAGGAGCCAGAGCTACAGACAGGAGGAGGAGGAGCCAGAGCTACAGACAGACAGGATGCTATAACCAGAGCCAGAGCTACAGACAGGAGGAGGAGCCAGAGCTACAGACAGGATGTTATAACCAGAGCCAGAGTCTGCTAGTGTACACTGGGGCGTCGTCACGGGTTATCACTACAATTTCCACCCCACCAACCTCCACAAAAGCAAGAGTGGATTTGGAGATGAAACAATAAAACAAATGACACATACACACACAAACATACACTCCAAAATCACACACACACACACACACACACACACACACACAAACATACACTCCAAAAACACACACACACTCAAGTGGAAGCTGGAACATAGGTGCCCTGAGTCGCATTAATTGTATTCAATAAATTCAGGTAATAGCGAGTGAAGAGAAATGTGTTTTCCATACGGCAGGAACGAATTTCATTAATTTGGTCCATTTTCTCCTCTTCCACGACTTAATTAAGGCACTCACCGATGGCTTCTTATGGCAGTGCACTGAGCAGTTGTCGGTAAAAAGCTCTTCTTCAGTCATTAAGGGAAAACATAGCACGAAGCTATTTGTGAAAGTCCATATTTGGTTTTTATCTGATATCAATTTTTTTTCTCTCTTCGTCACAGCAGCAGTTTCAATATGCATTACTTTCTCCCCTTCCACCTCTGTCATGTCCCTGTTCCGGCGGTGAGCAATTATGTATTGGGGATGAAGAAGGCTAATCATTTCTTAAATTCTTCCATTTAGGGATTTTTTAATCTATCCATTGTGGGAAAACAAGACCCATAATGAACAATTATACAAACAGTCAATTTCTGTGTTGAGCAGAAGACTTAATTAAAATGACTAATGAAAAATGAGGTGGTCTTGTGTGGAACCTTACTTATCAATGTTCAAATAGGGGGGGAATGGAATACATTGCCTTTTTTGCATTAGCCAGCTAATGAAAATGACCTGGACTGTAACATACACCATGCTCCATACTGGCTAATAGCAGTATAACTAATAACCAAAACCTCTCCACAGTCCAAAATACGGCACAAAACATCTGCCGAGTGTCTGGATGACACGAACGCACGGAATTAGTCCCAAAACCGACCAATTAAAACTTCAATTTACCTGTACGGTGGAAAAGTGAGGCACAACCAAATAGAGATACCAAAACAAAACACTATAACAATAACTAGAAACAAAATGATTCCCTCCTCTTCAAGTGTAGGCATTAGAAGTGACTGAAGACACGAGACATGAAAGAGAGTGATTTACCCTCAGCAGGGACCTGAAGGTGGGTGGCAGGAGCGATGTCTTCGCAGTGTGTGGGCCCAAGCTTTCCTCATCAGCGAGGATCAATGCAGATTCACTACACATCACTTTGATCTGATGTAGACAGCAGGGTCTCTGTGTTGTATTAATGAACAACAGGCACAGAGAGCCAGAGAGAGTGAGAGAGAGAGAGTATGTTAAGTTAGCGGGTTGCTATACATACCAAAGAGAACTGAAGGATGTTCCTTAGAACGACTTTGGTGTAAGGCTGATTTATGGTCAGAGACGTAAGCATAAGCGCAAGCGCAAGAGGCCGCGCAAGCCCCTTGCGTGGCCCTTGCGCGTCTTTTCACGTTTTGCGTGCGTCGGCCCCTTTTTCTTGACTTGCGCCATTTTTTACGCATGCCTATTGTTCTGGCGGTGAATTGCTTGGCAACACCCGCAACCATTAAGGGAGCATGAATTGCTATGAGTAAATTTTGCGCAACAATGTGACACCAACGCAGAACCAAGCAGCCGCCTTTAGAACGACTTTGGTGTAAAGCTGGGACCGCTCCACATGAAGCATAATATCAGTGTTGGAAGTGGTGCTTGAAATATGTTTCATTTATTGGTCTTCTGGTAGTATCACTTAGAGCGACGGATTTCTTCATATCCAGTTTATATATTACCATCATTTTCATAATCTGCTTCGAGCTAATTTAATATATACATTCAATTTGTTGTCCTGATATCTCATTGGAGGATAGAGTTTAAATGATCAGATTACAGAGGAGGAAAAGTGACACCATGCTATGATTGCATGTTAGCCCAAGTGGCTAATTATGGCGGAACTACCCAGAGAGACAGGCAGTTGAGGAAATTAAAACAACCCCCCCTTTCCTCCTCCACCTCCTCCTCCTCTGCCGTTTTCTCCCTGCAGCAAGGTCCAACCGCGCGCGAGAGAGAGTGGCACTGACAGATTGACAAATAAGGTTAATAAGTACTTTCCTCCTCTCCTAGAGGCTAATCAAATATTAATCCTTGAAGTGTGGTCAGCAGAAAAATAACAAACAATCGGTGGGGGGGAACTGATTGCATTGATTCTCGGGGTGGAGGGGCTCTGACACCGCCCCAAACCGCCACAAACGTGTAGAAAAACATTGGCACAGTCAAAGGGAACCTTTCGCCCAATGGTTTTCCAAGAGTAGCTCCATTTGTACGTTGAACATTCTGACACAGAACATTCTTCGTTCCACTTCTCGCTGCAAGAATACTCTGTGGAAAAAAAAAATAAGGGCAGTTTTCACAGATGTTATACCAAGTGCTTATGTAATGCCACATCACAGCTTAAGTAATGAGGTAAGGCATCCATTGAAATGATTACTAGTTATTCCATTGTATCTACACACACGACGCACGCAGTGCATGTTGACTTGAGGTTATTGACCCAAGAGGCTGCATTACTGCTACAGTATTTCCAATAATCAGGCCTTTAGGGCAGATAACTATAGAAATAGAACATGCACCCTTGGATAGTCAGTAGACGTAATGAGAGGGAAATCATCTGAGGAATGTGGATATATTTTTTTTGCACTTCTGTTATTATAACCTACATTGGATTCTATAACTGGCCAATCAATGAAATGCCCCTGGGTAGAGGGGAAAAAACAAAAGGGACAGTGGAACTTTTCTCTGGAAAACATGAAAAAATGGATTAAGCTGGACTGATATTGGAAATAGACCATTCACTGACTATTTGTGAGTATGGGTGTGACACTGGATTGTATTTCTGATAGGGCTGTTCTATGACCACTATTTTTCAATTCTCCTGCCAATTGACTCTCTCGCTCTCTCTCTCTCTCTCTCTCTCGCTCTCTCACTCTTTTTTCATCAACGCTGCTTTCACTAATCACAAGCCCCAGGACATATTCAGGCCTAGTGGACTCTGCCGCCCCCCCTCCCCCCCACACACTCACACACACACACACACACACACACACACACACACACACACTGATAGGGACAAAATTGGATCCTGTGTGAATGCAAAGCAGCTTATCATCCAACATTTCCAGGCAGTGCTCCCTCCCGGAGCATATGTCAACATCATTTATTAGATGTGGCATGGGACTAAATAATGTATGATCACAAAACGAAAGGGAGGAAAAAAAAAATGAATCACTCCCAGCAGGTGGGTAGAATAATATTTGGAAAGAATATGAAAATTATTAATAGAGGCCCTTCAGGAGGAATTATTTGTTAACATTATCCTGTAAGTCACTGGGGGGGGGGGGGGGGTGGGGGGGGTGGTATAGGGTTAGCTTCAAATCTATGATTAATCATATAGAACATTTTCAATAATAATAATATTAACCGAAGCGAAAGCTTACCCATTTATCGTTAAGTCCATACAAAACAGACCATCATTCAAGTAATTACCCCCATTGCTTCAAATAAGGGTTAATCACACTTACATATTCACTGCCCTGTCCATCCTTCCAGCCATGGGGAGAGATAACATTCATTTAAAAAAAAAAGAAATTCTCTTCGTGGCTGGTGTAAGCACGCAAGTGTCATCTGTAAGCACACACGCATACCGAAGTGTTTTTTTAACCTTTATTCAAATCTCTGCTTTATGGAATAAAAGAAGAAAAAAAAAAAAACCCTAGTGTGAAGATGCTTGTGACCTGCTTTCTTTGCTTGACATACCTGAAGCAAGATCTGCAGAGTGTGAATTCACTTTCTACCCCCATAAAGGTATTACAGCACAGCGGATGATGTGTGTGTGTGTGTGTGTGTGTGTGTGTGTCAGTGTGTGTCAGTGTGTATGTGTCTGTATGTGTGTGTGTGTGTGTGTGTGTGGGTGGAGGGGGGCATATTGTACCCCTCTGTCTCTGTTCATGAATGGGAGGGGTGGGGTACGAGAGGGAGGCGCTCAGTGAAGGAGAAGTTTGTCGCTGGCAAAGATATGTGTTGAATCATGAGAGGTTCACGGGAGGCCACGTGGCACAATGCTTTACACACACACATACACACACACACACTCACACACACACACACACACACACACACACACACACACACACACTGCTTTACACCCTTTAGCTACCAGAAACAGCTGAGTGGGCAGAGTCCCCTCTATACATTAATGTTCTCGTGTGTGTGTGTGTGTGTGTGTGTGTATGTGTGTGTGTGTGTGTGTGTGTGTGTGTGTGTGTGTGTGTGTATGTGTGAGTGTGTGTGTGTGTGTGTGTGTGTGTGTGTGTCTGTGTGTGTGTGTGTGTGTGTGTGTGTGTGTGTGTGCAGAGTCCCCTTATAC
>NC_137916.1:29059848-29074848 GCF_963457725.1 Sprattus sprattus | reverse complement strand
GTGTGTGTGTATACACATATATCACCATGTAAACGCTGGGCTGCTTCACGCCACGATGTGCAAAACACTGCAAACTTGTCCCCCCAGTTACGTACTGTACTCACGCTTTCCGCAGGCTTTCGCAGGGGTGCAGATAGTGGGCGTGGGCCAACGTGTCAACACTCTATGATAAACGGCACATATCTCCACACACATCGGATTCCTTTTCAGCCGTGAACTCTCGGGGTGTTTATCTTCAGGGGGGGGGGGCTCATATATGTTTACGCACCCTGAGCAGTGTCCGTGGGGGGGTGAGGTCATGCTGCCACTGATCCCCCTCCTGTGTGGCTTTGATCCCAGCGCTGGGCTCTCTCTGGCAGGAACAGGAGCAGGAAGAGGAAGGGGTGATTCTTCACGGCTCCGGTGCCCATCTCTGACCCCAGATTTGTTTTCCTCTGTGGTAATTCCTTGACAGCCCTGGCTAATCAATCGCCTCGGTGTCTGGTCATTACCCCCCGCCCCCGCCCCCCGCCTTTCCCCCTGCCCCTCCCAGAATGCACTGCTTCCTCTAATAGGTTTCCATCATCACCGGCCGTCCGGACAGGTGGCCCTCATGCTATTCACTCAAGGAGCCGAGGCTCCGATTCTGCACAGGGCCCTGAAGTGATTAAACACGAGGAATTTCAAAGTGAATACAACACACAAGGGATTCGCAAAAAGGGTGCTATTCTTTCAACTCAAACACAAAACACTTTGAACCGAAGTGATCCGAATTCTAGTGCCACCGTGTAACAATTATCGCGGAAAAATTGTTTCGGTGAGAGGTTTCGGGCGCTGACACTTTGACGATTAAGAAATATTACCACATCACATGGTAGTATGCGGTAGAGCAGTATGCGGGGAATTTGGTTTGAGTCGTAAAAACCACGCCGTGTACACGATTCTCAGCTCCGTCTACAATACCTCTCTCCAGCCTCTCATCTCTCCCTAATGCCACGCAGTTGTGCTTAAAATGTGTATAATTTCACGTCCACAGATTCACA
This sequence comes from Sprattus sprattus, assembly GCF_963457725.1. Taxonomy (NCBI): domain Eukaryota; kingdom Metazoa; phylum Chordata; class Actinopteri; order Clupeiformes; family Clupeidae; genus Sprattus; species Sprattus sprattus. Next base: position 29,073,826 of record NC_137916.1, on the reverse strand, counting down.
CGGCATGTCACCAACTCGGAGTGAAGTACACCAGTGTTCAAAGGAGCTATAAGATGGAGTGATGGGGGGGGGGGGCAGGGGGGGGGGGGGGCGGCAGAGACTCAAAGCAGTTGACACACAGCTGTCTTTGCAATAAATCTTTGCAAATCCACAGCACAAGAAAAAAAAAAACAGACTCGAGGATTCTTTGTGCGGTATTACTTCAGCTCAGAACATTTAACAGAAACTAAAAATGTGCTGAGGCCGTCTTCTGTTTAGCTCGAGACTTTTCTACATGTGCGACGCGAGTTGACTCGGGCAAACTGTTTCATGATGGCCATAATCTTTGAAATGAGCTTAAGCCGAATAGCCTAACAAACAAAACCGGCGCTCACTGGCCCGACGAATTTGGCAGATAAGTGTAGACAGGAGGGAGAAAAAATACAAATTAAATAAGCTTTGTATGGTCACTAGGCAAGGTTAATCTAGCAGGTTAATAAATATAACAATTTCCTCACTTAATCACATGCATGGCCCTGTATGAGCCTCTGTGACTGCAAGTTATATGGGAAGGTTATGATATAATTATATGATTGTATTGTCATTTCAGTGCACCCCTTTGGGTCAAGAACAAATTGCATCACTTAATATTTTAACTTTATATTCCCTCTGTCGGTGAATGGGGGTGGGGGGGGGGGGTTGGGTGCAGTCAAAGTTCACTTCCTCGTGTAATGAATCTTGCATTATTTATATAATGAATTATGAATGTGCTTGAACCCATACATGCAAATCTATAAATGCGAGACTCCACCATCAATTCATGTCTAGGGTGCTTCTGTTACCGTGAGCCCGTCGAGGCACACACAAGTCAAGCTCTGAGTCGTGCGCCTCTCTCTTCCTCCTCATTGTCAACTCTCGCGCACAACCTGAAACTACTCGCATCTTTTCGCATAAAAGGAAAGCGAAACTCACACATCTTGTTGTTGGGATTCGTTCGAACAAAGAAAGTCCAAGTTAAATTGACAGCCGAATGAATGAATACATCTGGTAACTTTTCAGACAATGCCACAAAAGCGGAGCGCCGTGGAGAGGTGTCTGAAGACACAATTCAAGCCGAGGTTTTTTAACCTAGCCGAGCTTTATTAGCTTATTTGATTCCCCATTCTCCTTTTAGTTGATTCAATACATTTCTTATTTGCATAAAACTGGCCGGTAAGATTATCTTCACTTATTTGATCTATCCTAAGAGTCACCTTGTTCAGGATCTTATACGAATAATGAGATTTTAAATTGGAAGACACTCACACAGAGAAGGAACCATTTACAGTTAATTCATCTCACTGAGGTACATTGCTTAGAGGTATTGGGAGGTTTAGAGTTTCATTCAAGCATCATATTTAACAATGTCTGCCACCTCCACTTCACCAGCATTCAAATTTAAATGGCTCGAATTTGACTGATCCAATATTATGTTTTACTGTTGTTATTTTCCTTAAAGCAAATATTTTGGCAGAATCCCTTTCTTCTGATGGGGAGGTGGAGGGAGCGGGAGGGGGGGGGGTGGGGGGTGGGGTGGGGGGGTAGATGAGAATGAGAGTGAGAGTGGTGCAGAGAGACAGGAGAGAGAGAGAGAGTGGAAGAGAAACAGAGAGAGAAAGAGAGTAGCTGCAATGTTCATTTCCTTGCATTTCTTAAACTTGTCAAACACATTTATCTCCTCTGCGTGACTCCGTGAGATATGCCGTATGTTTCTAACGAGAAATATCAACATACATGATCTGAGAGAACATGTGTGTAATAAACTACATTGTTAAAATTAAATTTTTAGAACCTATGGGACTCAGCGTGTGTGTATAAGTGTGTGTGTGTGTGTGTATCCGCACGCACAGAGTGTAATTTGTGTAACTGGAGGTGAAGTTAATTGCCTTTTCATGACTCCAATTATATAACATTATGAATATACAGGCTTAACAGCTCATATGTGGCCCCTATTAACAATGTCTTTTGGATTAAATCTTAAGGTCTTCAGCATTCTACAGTGGCTTGTCATGGATTTTAAACCCGTACATTGGGAGAGGGGGGGGGGGAAAGTGACATTTTTAGTAAAAATTTAAAAAAACGACAGAGAAAACTCGAGCTCAACGACTCAAATCACCCTCCTTAAAAAGACCACCAGGAACACACCGGGCTCAAAAGGGCGACAGACAAACCAATCAACAACAAACACGACGTAATTACCTCCATCCGTCCAAAAGCAGAGACGACACACCAGGCAGAACACACACCGCCCCGGCGCCGACCATAAAAGCAGCAATTGAATGAAATGAGTCACAGTCTCTCATCATTAAGGTATTAGTTTGTTATAATTCTAAGGCAGCAGAGAGTCTAGGGGAGGCACGAGGGAGGGAGGGAGGGAGGGAGGGATGGAGGGAGGGATGGAGGGGGAGAAAGAAGAAGAAGAAGAAGAAAAAAAACAAGCGCGTGCCTGTCGTGGAGCACAAGCTCCTGAGGTGTTAACTAATCTCTGGTGGCCGGCCTGCACGCTACCTCCCTCTAATTGCTCCCCACATTTCAGCCCGAGTGTGAGAGCAGCCATTGTAGCGAGCGCCCCCCCTACCACCACCACCTACCCCCCCCAACCACCTCCCCTCTTCCTCCTCCTCCTCCTCCTCCTCCCCCAGAGGTCTCACACCTTCATTATCACTCTTTATTGCAGAGCCTTCCATGGGCACTCACACACACACACACACACACACACACACACACACACACACACACACACACACACACACACACACACACACACACACACACACACACACACACACACACACTCGGCACCAAACAGCCTGGGCCGATAAAAATAGAGCCCTTTTCCTCTCTCTCCTACTCCTCCTTCTTCTCCTTTTCGTGGTTTCAGTTTTAATTACCAACACAGAGAGCCTGAGCTGCCGCCGCGTCGTCCACGGCAGGCTGGGCGTTTTGTTCGCTAATTAAAGCGAGGAGGGAGTTTTTTCTTTATTGAAGGGACCCCGACGCTGCTCTCTCATCTATTATTAAGAGGGCAGGACAAATCAGTTTTAAATTTAAACGCTGAAACCTGTCCGGGGACACACATGGGGCCTTGGCCAGGGCTGGGCTAGGCTGGGGGGGGGCTGGGGAGCCCGGGGGGGCCCGGGGGGGGGGGGGGGGGGGGGGGATGGCTGGACAGGGGCAGTGGAAGGAGAGAGAAGATGAATGTGAGGGACTGGTCAAGCCTGTGTGTGGGAGGTGTTTTGTGTGTGTTTGTTTGTGTGTAGATATGTGTCTCTGTGTGTTTGTGTGTAGATCTGTTTGTGTGTGTGTGTGTGTGTGTGTGTGTGTGTGTGTGTGTGTGTGTGTGTGTGTTTGTGTGTGTGTTTGTGTGTGTGTGTGTGTCTGTGTGTGCATATGTGTGTGCATGTGTGTGTGTGTGTGTGTGCGTATGCGTGTGCATGTGTGTGTGTGTGTGTGTGTGTGTGTGTGTGTGCGCATATGTGTGTGCATGTATGTGTGTGTTTTGTATGTGAGTGTGTGTGAGAAAGAGAGGGAGAGGGACCGGAGGACACGCCTCTTTCCAGGGGTCAATGCAAACCCTCATCTTCCATTAGGTACGCTTTGTCAGGTGGGTAACATGTTAGCTGGCACGGTTCGCTCTCAACCCAGCCGCCTGCTTGGCCCATCTGCCTGCAAGCTCGAGTCAAGCGAGGCTTTGTGGGTGGAAAGGCCTGTATATGTGTGTGTGTGTGTGTGTGTGTGTGTATATACCCTGCTAAACAGACACAGGGTATATGTGTGTATTTGTGTGTGTGTTTGATTGTGTGTAGATATGTGTGTGTGTGTGTGTGTGTGTGTGTGTGTGTATATGCCCTGCTAAACAGACACAGGGTATATTTGTGTATTTGTGTGTGTGTTTGATTGTGTGTAGATATGTGTGTGTGTGTGTGTGTGTGTGTGTATATGCCCTGCTAAAAGCACACAGGCCCGCGCAGGAAGGCAGACTCTACACAGCCTCTCTGATTTAATTGGCAGACCCCCTCGTGTGTGTTGAGGCTGAAGCAAGAACGCACACACACACACACACACACACACACATATCTACGCAAATGAGAAAACAGCAGGCAGGTGATGGCAGACTCAGACGTCAGGCCAGATTGATGTTCCACCAGCGTCTCTGACTCCAACCAAACCCCCCCCCCCCCCCTTAACCCCCCCCCCCCCCCACGTCTCCTCCTTTGTCCAAACAGACAGATGCACAGGTGAAAGTGTCTCCTGTTTCCAACCAAACGAGTGTAGGGGTCACACACACACACACACACACACACACACACACACACACGAGGGTAGGGGTGGTGGTGGGGGTGGAGGAGGGGAACAGCTGAAACGGCACAGACACACAGAGCGTTTACAGAGTGGGTCACCACCAGCCGTTCAAACCCCTCTAATCATCGTCATCACCGCCGCCGCCACTGCTGCTGCTCCTGCCTCCGTTAACACACACACCACACACACACACACACACACACACACACACAGCTCATGAGACACCCAATGGCTCCTCACGCAGGCACACTCATTCCACAACCCACAAGCCACTGCTGCTAACACAACGAACCGTTAGCACCACGCCAAAAACCTAATAAAAAAAAAAACTGTTTGCATCATTGGCCACTTCTCCGGATTTTTTTTTTGTGCCTTTCTCACACATTCAAATGTTAGGATTTGTGCTGCTGGGTTTCTCTGCGGCCTTAACTAGCGGAGACGCAGTAAACGGCAGAACGGCGGGGAGAATAATGAATTTCGCCGGGGCTGAGGAGGCAAAGAAACGTCCTCCTCTGGCCTAACAAGCGCCACACATCCTTAAAGCAATTAGTCACTGTCAAACAGGGGCACATGTAGAACCCTCCACTCGCTTGTTAGGTAAAACCCTACACAGGGGTCAGCGACACGAAGAGAAATATACCGCGCCCACTGAATCACGGGTTTAACAATACATAATGTTCATGTTCCTCCTCTAGAATGTTCTTGGCCGTATCATTGTGTACAATAGTTTTCAAACGGGCTCCTCTTTGCTGGTGCAGCGACAGGGGTATCCTGATTTTGACGCTTCAGTGTCCCAGATGATGTTGCTCCACATGAATGAAATGCGCTATATGAATAAAATTGCCTTGCCTTGCCATTCGCCGCGCAGTAATATGGAATGCTATCATGGAATGTTATGAGGACAAACTGTAAGGTTATGCTGGATTTTACAACGGCTTTTAGCCAATCACAATCAAGGATTTGAACGATCAGTTTTAGAGTAAGTGTTAAGCAAAAACATAAAGGCTAAATTCTTTCTGTCCCCTCTATCATCTAACATCATCTACGTGACTCAATGTTTGCAAGAAAAGGGACTGAGACACAGTTTCCCGGGATGTCCATCCACCATGGTAAGGTGACAGAATATCACATGGATCATTTGCTGTAAATATAAACAATGAGGAACATGTAAGCTATGTAAACAGTAGCCACAGTGCTTGTTTTGTGTATTGACTGAATTTTGGAATACTTGTATGGTCACCATTTTGGGTGCATTTTCTGTGCAAGAAAAGGGACTGAGAGACAGTTTCCCGGGATGTCCATCCACCATGGCAAGGTGACAGAATATCACATGGATCATTTGCTGTAAATATTAACAATGAGGAACATGTAAGCTATGTAAACAGTAGCCACAGTGCTTGTTTTGTGTATTGACTGAATTTTGGAATACTTGTATGGTCACCATTTTGGGTGCATTTTCTGTGCAAGAAAAGGGACTGAGAGACAGTTTCCCGGGATGTCTATCAATCATGGTAAGGTGACAGAATATCACACGGATCATTTGCTGTAAAAATAAACAATGAGGAACGTGTACGATATGTAAACAGTAGCCACAGTAGTACAAGTGCTTGTTTTGACCACCCCCCCCCCTCCCCCCCACCCTCCCCATCCTGCGCCCCCGTCACCCTTATTACGGTCTGTCATTCTGCCAGGTTCCCTCTGCGCTTCAGTCTAAAACAAACTGTCACTTCCTCTCAGCCCTCATGTGACACACGTGTCTGCTCTCTTTGAAATATAGATTTTCAATTGCCTGCTCAACAACCACTGAGCTTTTACATTTTTGGCATCTGACCCCCCTCGCGCCTCTATAGCGGAGCTTTCCCTCCTCACACACACTCCTCACACACACCCGTGCTCGCCTCCCTCGCCCTGGCCTCGCCTCGGTCCCCGTCTCAGCTCCGTGGCTCGTGACGTAAATTGGCTGGGCCGGTGACCTTTTTTTCTTTTTCTTCTTATTATTCGCTTCCTACCAGGCCACGCCTGCTTTGGCCCTGAACCCTAATAGTGGGGTTGACATCCCTGCTCAGTCAAATCCATTTTCAGATTAGGGTTTTTATCCCTGTGCAGGCGAGAGACCTACAAAAGGCAGGGATGTCTTATAGGGGAGAGATGAAGAGCAGACCTGTTCTAATACTACACCAGTGGATGTAGGTTACCTTCTTCAGGCAATGTCTCTGTTGAAGAGCAACATAAAAACACACACATACACTCACACACATATGCTCACACACACACACACAGACACACACACCAAACACACACACACACACACACATATCTAAACACAAACAACATTATGTATCCAGCATGTCCCTGCAAAATGACAACAGTAGCACTGGAGGTTGACAGTTGGTCAAACCTCAAATGCTCAAAAAGGTTTTTTTTTTACAGGACGTTTTGGGGACAAATGTGTTTCATTTATGTAACATTTTGCTCCCCAGCATGTTCGACACTGACATTGCAGTTTCAGCCAAAACGGTGACCATACAAGTATACCAAATTCAGTCAATACACAATGAATGGAACACCCCAAACTATCATGTGTCAATTTTTTTTTTGGCAGTAATCATTTTCAGATGCAAGTCATCTCACCCGGGCTGTACAAACACACTTTAAAAAGGTCCACACTCTGAAATAGAATTTCGCCATCTTTCAATCTGTCGGCTTATTTAATTTCACGATGTGCATTTAAAAAGGTACATTTCTCTCTTGGTTGGATTTTTTTTCTCTCCAATATATAGAGGGGAGGATATATAGGTCAGAAACCCCAACGCCTTATCAGTAATTCACCATTGCTTGGTTATTAAGGACAGCTTAGGTGGAGAAGGCTGAAGTACCACGAGGGGTTAAGGTGAATTGATTGCCTGTGGACATGTTAAACATGACCCTGCCGGGGCGGCACTCCACTCCTAAAATGCGCCAACCTGTGCACCTCACTGCAAGTAATCAGCTGCGGCAAAGGCTTTAATAAAATTCGGAGAGAGGCCCCAGAAATTCTCCCGGGGGCTGTTTCCGTTCCAACTTGGAAATAATCAAAACCCCCGGCAAGAGACATTTGCGCTGCGTTATCGCACACAGGCATGGCAAATGCCTCTCCATATCACAGCGCCTTTTAAAATAATAACAAATACTCTTATATTTATTTTGTAAATACCGCGTGGTCGTTCGCTTCGACGGACGAGTTTTTTTTTCTCTTGAGAGGGAGGGTAGCCTATAAACGTGGACTGATGTTCAACCAACAATAGTTACTAGAGTTTATTGGTTCGCTTACCGCACTCACTGGCACCAGCTTGCTGCAGAGGGGCAATGAGAGGATAATTATGGGGTAAACTTGGGCTCAATCTGTCTGTACACCCCCTCCCCTGTTAGAAGGGGAGTTTCCCTTGATTAGCCGAACTCAGGGTGCAGCCCCCTTTGCGGATGGCAGATTGAAGTTCATCACAGGGGCCTCAGCTGCCAGGGTGTAGCGATGAATTGCCTGCTGTAAGAAGGTGTTGACAGGAGCAGCTGGACATCAGCGAGTGATGAAAAGAAAGGGAAATTCATTGAGACCCGAGACAGAACGGTCCGCTGGGAAGGAAAGGGGAGGGCGGAGGGACGGAGAGAGAAACTGGCCTCTGCTGGAGGAAGGCTGAACTGCACAACATAGCCTGGAGGTGTCATGTCGCTACGGTCATGGGGAAAGAGGGTAGGCTAAAAGGTCCCTTTGTCGATTTTTTTTGTGGTGATTTGTTATTCCAATAGATTCCCATAGATTTTATTTTATATGTACAAATACATATGTTTCCCCTTATTATCTCTGTAAAAAAATATTGTTAATGTTGTTATCAGTGATAATAACAATAACAACAATAATGTTGAGCCCACTAAATATTTATACAATACAATATAAACAAAATGCTGAAGTTGTATAAATGTGGCTGTCATAAGCTGGGGAATGTAATTTTCTTTCTGTTTTGTGGAAAGACTTGCACATGTATCAGGCTATGCCTGTTTTGGGCTGTAAAAAAAACCTTGCCATTAGAACCACATAAAGCCTCTGAAATCAGGTATTGAGTGCACTCACTCACTCATTCACCCACTTATCTCATTCACTCACTCACTCATTCACTTAGCCAGTTGCTCGCTCATGCAAATAAACACAGCGATGGAGAGCAGCGAGCAGAGAGTTGTTTTCCAGTGAAAATGAGGTATTATGGTGAGTGCCACTGGCACACTGAACCCCCCGATTTCTGCCAGTGCCCTGGGGTTACATGGCGCTCTATTGGTGTGATTTCACCATCCAATGCATTAATGAGCTGCCTAACGGTGCAAATTAGCTTTTAATGGGTGTTACTTTACTGGAGTAGGCATACCACACACACGCAAAGGACCCTTTCAGTCACCGCCATATCCTCCAAACAATGACGCAATATGAAAATGTAGCCACTGTGTGTCGTCAAGTCACTGATCCAAAGGAAAAAAGAAAAAAAAACATAATTTCTAAACACAACAAAACCCCCTTTCCTATTACACCTCATGCAACCCTTTAGATGTCTATGTTGCCACTGTTCATGAGTGAATCACCGTCTTCATGCAAGGTCGCATTGGATAAACGTCTCTTGAATGCTGTTTTGCTTTCTATTCTTTTCTTTTTTTTCTTTTCATTCCGAGGAAGGTGAGCCTTGTGTATTGGCGGCGCCTCGGTGGAGTGAGAGGACGATGAAAACACTTTTTTGCTTTGTGGCTTTGTGGCCGCGTGCGTTAGCGGGGCCTGGGCTCGGGCAGGTTATGATGGAAAGGGAAGTCTCCGAGCATCCTTGACACCCGCCACTACTTAATTAGCCAGCATCAGCACCAGCCCTGGAGGAGGAGGAGGAGGAGAGAGGAGAGTGACTAATGATTAATGATAAAAACTCCGTCTGAGCACAAGCACTGACAAAAACAGAACATGTCACTGAGTGCCCACTGAAGAGCCAACAACAGCAGGGGCAGGATTTCACCAACAACACCCCGCCCCTCCACCCTTACCATCCCCCCCCCCCCCCCCCACCGCCCCCCCCCCCCTAAGTGAACGACCCTTTGCAGTGTATTAAGTCACAAATGGTTGCAGAGGCAAGCTGCTCTAGTATATGACACCTCCAGTAAAAGTGCAGAGTGTATTGCTAAATCAATCGCTGCATTGATCGTCGACTAATTAGGCTAGGATAAATGGCAGCAGTACACAAATATTGGTGTGCTGACGAGCCAATAGACGACGCGTTGCATACATTCAGTAATGGATGGGGTGGAAGAGCAGAGGTGCCTGCCAGACGTTTTAGACCAATGTTAGCAAAAGCTGTAAAACACAGCTAAATTACAGCATGACACTCCAAAGTACAGAGCACTGCCCAATACTGCACTAATCAAGCATATACTTTCATTAGATTCCTTCCGTGAACTCACAATGACCCCCTGCAACCCCACTTCAAGTGGAGACATGGAGAAATCGGAGAGAGAGAGCGTTTGAATGGACCTAATGAACCTTTAACACTCGGCAAAGTGATTCTGAAGCTGTTCAGCTGTGCATTCTCATTCTACGGCCTTCTTTATTGTCGTGGGGGAAAATGGACTGAGACAGACATGCAAAAGTAGAATTTTTCATTTGGCTCTAACAAGAAAATGTTCTCCCCTTTGGTTGAACATGTTTTGCCAAATGTGATGAGGCCAAATCACCTTTTAATCCTCCAATAAAAGCCGAAAACGTCATTTAAGGTCTCCTAGTTGTGTCATTAGACAGCGCAGTTACACGTCAACAAACTCTAATTAGTTTCAGCTGACAGGGCATGTCCCTAAGGTCAAAGATCATGACTGCTTTCATGGGGATGATGGGAGGGGAGAAGGGTCACAGGAAAAAGCAAAGGATCAACATCCTCATTACTGTTGAATACGGCCCCTTTAAATCAAACCGGCGACTCAACCACAAACATTTCAGTCAGTCCGAAGCTTTGTTGATGCGTCTCTTTGCTTTGCGGTTTTTATGCCATCTGGTTCTTGCACTTAGTGATCTTAGGTGTTTGGATGGAGCTCTGAGGGCTTTCCGTTTTGTGTGAGAAGGCACTCATGGGCGCCCTCTTCAGGAGTGTCACTGCACTGCGCCCGGGGTCGGCCCTCTTGAAAGTGTTTCCGACACACAAACGCACAAGGCACAGGGCTCAGCATCCTCTCTGCGATTGTCATAACAGATGTTTGGGAAAACCATGGCCCTGTAAGCTGAAAATCTGGAGTAAACGGCAAATTAATAACCTCTCCCTCCCCTCTCTAAGTCCCCCCCAGTTCTTAGCCAATGCTAAGTGCCCTTGTTGACTCAATTGGATTAGTGCTAATATGTAAACACAGGAGGTAAAAAAGGAGTAATCCTCTAATGAAAAGGAGAAATAGGGGAAATAAACAAGTCAGAATGCCGTGTTTCCCTGTTGAGCAGACACACACACACACACACACACACACACACACACACACACACACACACACACACACACACACAGCAGCTGGATGGGAGCTGGAGTGATTGAAACGGAGCCTTATAATGTCTTAGACCCTGGGACATCTTTAGACGACTGTTTTGACCATACAGGGGCAGAGGCAATTACTCGTTTGTTACTCTGGTAGATAATAGGGGTGCAACCTCGGGGGGATAAGACGGAGACTTGTTAATTATTAAAAGCTTACATCAACCAAACACCAGAGAGAGTTGCAATTATTAATGTTGTTGTTCTTGTTTGTGCTTAAACACCACGGCTGCTGTTAATATCCTCATTAACCAAAATGAATGATTTTATTACTCTTGATTTGGTTGGGGGTTTGTTAATGCATCCGAGCTGCATTGTCAGTGCTTAGTGAGGGAGAAGAACTGTGTGTGTTAGTCAGTCGCCTTCTCAACCCCCTTTGTTCTGTAGGAGATTGTAGCTGTAAGGTTTTTTTTTGTGGAAACCTTGCAAATCGACCACACCTCCAAGTCACCACAATATTAAAATATAATATTTACGCCACATTTTTTACGCACATTTTCTAAAAACCCTTCACGGACCCTTCTTCGGGAATATTACAATGACAAGATAAGCTGGGATATGTATACACATAAATCTGAGAAATTCACACTGACACAACAGGCACATGCGTCCTGATTTAGTGTGGCTAGAAATACCTGAGATTACTGCAAGTGGAACATTTGGAGATGGAGGCATGTCTTTATAAATCCTCGATTTGAAATGGACTGAGTATTTGTGTGTGCAACCGTTGTACACATTTCATGTACTAATGCTGCCCTCGAAATGTCTCATTAAGTCACATTAACATTCATGGAAGTTTTTTTTTTCTCTCTCTCTCTCTTTCTCTCTGCTGTTGTTGTTAAAAAATATTCAGTTTTACTTTTATTCAGACGATGGATTTAATGCAAATGGGCTTAATTGAACACGTCCAAAGTGAATTTGTTAAAACACATAGTCTCACTGTGTAAAAAATCATAGGTGGAAATTTACATTGCAAATCAAGGATTTCACTGATCTGAACTTCCCTTTTGGAGTTCAAAGGGCATTAATATAAAGTAATGTCTTGGTGTTACATGCATAATTATGATAATAATAACGTGATAAAAGGCTTCATCGGAAACACCACTCAGGTGTTGTCTTCTGTGAGCTGAATGTGGGTTGCATACCTCTGCAACCACGGATTTAAAACTCGTGGATTTAAATGCTCGTGGAAGAAGCGGCCATGTTGCCCCCAAGAATATGAACTATTTCAATAACGAGACAAAAGACAAGGTGATCACCGCCCTGGGCCCGTGATAACTCAAGCACAAGTGAGTGTGTGTGTGTGTGTGAGTGTGTGTGTGTGTGTGTGTGTGTGTGTGTGTGTGTGAGAGGTTAAAAGGGCTCCCTGCTGCTGCTGTCACTGCTTGTAAAGATTCCTCGGGTCGGCCCAGTCTTAAGATCCCTCCAGTGAGAAAGCGGACGTAAGATCTCAACACAGAGGTACTAGTGTGGTCGGCTGTGGGCACCCGCAGAGCACTGGAGTAGGGGTTCAAGAGCAGCAGACCCAGGGAGATTATTTAATTAGCATGGACAAGGTTTTTTTTTTTTTTTTTTTAAACTACCTGGTTCTTGAGGCACCAGACATGACTTTGCTGGTGACCAAGGCAGCCAGGTCACAGAGGTCGGCTGTGAAAAGCACAGTTGTCTTTGGGCTAAACTCTCCACGCCATGAGAAGCCTAGCGCCGGCTAAGGAACATATATGTATATGTAGATATATATCGCAGCATATGGCGCTCTCCATCTCGGAAGGAACTAAACAGATGTTCATTCGAGACCCACCCCCCGCCCCTTTATTTATTTTTTTGTTCACGAGGAATCTTCTTTGCGTTTGTTAGTTGTTAGTTGTTGAAATCTATACGTAAAGCAAATAAGGCAATTTATCGGCCTAAGCTACAGCAAGCCTAATCTGAACCATATGCAATTTTAAAGGGGGTGTTCCTTCTACTAATGGGACCCAGGGGAGCGGGGGGTTAATTGATGCAGCTGTTGATAGCTTTTGCACATGATGCCAGGATCGACTCCCCAGTGACTCTTATTTTGGAGGCAGTTTTTAATGAAGTGCTAAACAGAAGGCTTTCTCTCGCCCTCTCTTTCCTTCCCTCTTGCTGTCTTTACCCCTGTTCCCTCCATCTTCTCCTCATTCTCTCCTTCCATCTCCTCCTCCTTCTCTCCTTCTCTCCTTCTCTTCCTCCATCTTCTCCTCCTTCTCTCCTTCTCTCCTTCTCTTCCTCCATCTTCTCCTCCTTCTCTCCTTCTCTACATCAGAGCTTTCATTGGAGGGCATCCGTCAAAAACAAAAAAAGCTTTTTTTTCCTTGTGTAAAAACACATACAGACACAGACACAGACACAGAAACAGAGACACACACACACACACACACACACACACACACACACACACACACACACAGACACACACACAGACACAGACACACACACACACACACACACACACACACACACACACACACACGGAGGACATTGATTTATCGGTTAAATAACTAGAGCTTTTACAGCACTTCCAGACTCCTGATTTGCAGAGGAAGAGGAGTCAATCACGCCACCGTCTCGTTCCGAGAACGGAGTAAATAAACACTCGTCTGGGCAAGTAGTGGCATCCTCAAAGCCCTCTCAGGAAGGTTTTGCGAATTTAGCTGATCATGCATTTTTAATATTTAATTAGGAACAAAATTAAAGATTAATTACGCTCAAATAATTAAAGGACATGCTCTCTGAAGTAGGATAGGCGCTGACATATATCGTAATATTTCATTACCCAAATGTCGTACTCACTCTAGCATGTGATGGACCAATCAAATGAAGCCTCTCCTGCCTAAACCTGGTGGTTTACATCCAGTCTGTACGCAACATTTCGGGTGAAGCTTCTAGACACACACACACACACACACACACACACACACACACACACACACACACACACACATGACAGTGTGATGAACTGGATGGGAGCCCTACCCCGAGGACCACTCTCCCACAGTCACACACACACACACACACACACACACACACACACACACTCTCCCATAGTCACTAAATTCTGCTCATTA
>NC_137916.1:29054848-29057348 GCF_963457725.1 Sprattus sprattus | reverse complement strand
CGCGCGCAAACACCATCTGTCAGGAACAGCCTCACCTGCTAAGAACATTTAACAAGAGGGCGTAGAGTTCTGCGCGCTCACGGCTTTGAAAAAAAAAGAAAGAAACCCAGGAACGCTCCCGGAGAGAGGAGAACCTACCGTTTGCAGGTGGAGTAGGCGGAGGCTTCCGCGTTTTAGATAAATGTCTGCCGTTCTTCTTCCCTGCATGACAAGGGGTCCTGGAGCTCCCCCATCAGCCATGTAAACATCAAACACCAGGAAAGTGGAGACAAAAGAGACAAGAGCTGCCCGCGTAGCGCTTCAGGACAGCCTCCATGCTGCTAGAGAGAGAAGGAGGAGGAGGTGGAGGAGGAGGAGAGGAGGAGGAGGAGGAGGAGGGGAGGTGGTGGTGGTGGTAGACTGGGGGAAGGGGGGGGGAAAGACACCTGAAGTGTTTGACGCCAAATTAGGTTTTCAAAGACAATAATTAGACTTCCCTCCCTAAAGGTAAATTACCTGCTACCCAATTGATCTGCATTCTAATTATAGCAGGGAGCCTCTGAGCCATGAGCTCCAGCTTCCCTTTCTCTTGTGACGGAGGATGTTAAACACGGTAAAATACATGTATATGTATGCGAGCTCCACTAATCAGTTTTGCATGCATTCACAGCCCTCTAATTGGAGGGGATAAAATGTGTCACGTCACAAGCAATGACACTGCTGGAGTCAGAAACCACTTTGAAGGCGTTTTGTTAAATCAGCATTCTGCTAAATAAAAAATAAGCAGACATTTTTTGTTGATGTGATATTTCAAAACCCTCAGCTGAAAGTCTCTCCTCCAGCAGTGCGAGTGAAGTCCATAAGGTATGTTTGTGAATTAAGTGGTTAGAGACAGTGCCACATGCCAGACTGAATCAGAATGTTGACATCGTATTGGAACACTTACGCGGCGCGCTTGTTGTGTCATCCGAGCCACACAAGTCTATCTGGAGAAGATTCATGGGAGGATTCACTGGCTGTCAAGGCTACGACTGCACATGCTGGAGACGACTCTCTTGTGAGCTAAAAAAAAGTGTATTGCATCATTCTCGTTCCTGTGTGATGTTCAGTGCACCCACGCAAACACGACAATACAAGACAGGCAAGCCCGCCGCCTAAAGTCATTATTTTCCAAGGCCATTGTTTAAGAGGACCAAGTAGTGTATGAAGCACAGCCGTGACATCTTGACTCTCACCTGATGGCTGTCAAAGGCACAACAACGGCACGCGTGTGGCAGGTTTTACCCCTGGTGAGAGGGAGAAGATAAGCAGTGTGCTGCTGCTAGCACACATAATTAATGATGAAGCGGGCTGAGGTGTTTTTTTTTTCTTTTTTTGTCTCGTTACTGCGAGTCACACCTCCACTTGGCGGCACTGTGACTATGGAAGCAGGCAAGCAAGCGGGCAGGCAGACAGGCGGGCAGACAGGCACACAGGCGGGCAGACAAGCAGAGAGGCTGAAAAAGGGGCCAGTCATTTAAAATTCAGCCCAGTGTGCTGAGCGTTAATTAATATGTAAATTTCACATTGTTTGTTAGCACTGATGTCAAATTTTGATGTGTGCAGCAGCAGCCTCTAAGTTAACAGAGATTTAGCGTAGATTGTGTGCTGGGTCTTTGCCAAAAGCCAGCCAGTCCATAATCTAATGTTTTATAAGTAGATAGACTAATATATGTCTGTGCAGCTTAGAACTTGGGGAGACTGGCTAATGATATTTTATTAAGCCACAGTAATTGAAGAGTCCATTTAAATATGTAATTAAGCACTTAAGCATAATTATGCAACTCAGTAGGACTCCAAATGAATTAATTAAAAAAAACGTCAATACATCAATTTATTTGGGATCCACTGTCTGTGTTCGACTTGTGATTAACATTTTAATAGGCTTCATCAGCGCTGGAGTGGAAAGAAATCCACATTTTATTTGTCATTAACTAACGGGATGGAGCGCTTCCATACATGAGATGTTTGCAAAAAGGGAAGGAACAGGCTGAATTACATGTGTTTGGTTAATGCACTCATTACTGCCTATGGAAGCTGCAGACACACTCAAAGTGAAGGCCACGTCACACTCCATAAACACCATCCAGTATAGTATATAAAACGAGTTTACTCTGAACGCTGTCATGGCTTATCCTAATGCTCACGACTAGAGGAACCAGTGGCGTAAACACTTTATGCATTCTTTACTATGAACGTTTGTGTGTTCCACTTGTTGGTTTACATATACATGTGTGTGTGTGTGTGTGTGTGTGTGTGTGTGTGTGTGTGTGTGTGTGTGTGTGTATGTGTGTGTGTGTGTGTGTGTGTGTGTGTGTGTCTGTGTGTGTGTGTGTGTGTGTGTGTGTGTGTGCGTGAGTGCGTGTGTGTGTGTGTGAGAGAGAAAGTGTGTGTGTGTGTGTGTGTGTGTGTGTGTGTGTGTTTGTGTGTGTGTGTGTGTGTGTGTGTGTGTCTGTGTATTGGAGTGCATTACAGTGTGCGT
>NC_137916.1:28994848-29049848 GCF_963457725.1 Sprattus sprattus | reverse complement strand
TGTGCTTGTGTGTGCCTGTGTGTGTACGTGCGCGTGAGCAGAAGAGATAAAATGAATGATCAAATGGTGAATTAAGAGGGAGTCATCTGTTCATCTGTGATTCACAAAAGCTCTTGACACCAGACCTCACGGTTTGAACTGAAGGAGAGAAAAAAACTCCTCTGGAAATGAAGTAAGCACAGATAATATAAAAGATAAGAGTGCTACAGTTCAAAATGGTGAAATCTTTTTTGAAGTTGCCCATATGCACATATGCATTTATGAGTTGTATTGCCCATCATTCAACATCTCCTCTTCCTATTGCTTCTAAGCACCACTGAGACTGATTTAATTTGAAATAATAAACATCTAAGCAACAGAGTTAATAGGAAACTGTGAAAACTGAATAACTAATATGAGACCATTTTTGTTATTTCTGTTTCACTTAAATGTATTGCCTCTCTAGTATGTATTTTCTCTATCGGCCACCTCACTTCCACAGTACATATTATTTGGGTGGCTGTTTTATTGTAACATGTTACTATTATACTATGTAATATTGTATAATCTATGTTTAATGTTGGAATATAGTTTTCACAGTTAATGAAGACGTAAAGAAGACTCAACATGTCTACCAAATTTCCTTAGCAGTAAAGGCCATTACACTGGTGAGCTAGCGTGGAAGAAGGCGGCATGAGGCAGATGCTTCTACGCGATTGCTGTGCTCCCTACACCACACAGACTACCATGACTGCTGCTTGATAGCACACACGCAGTGGTTCCTGGAGAAGTGGGTACACTCTTAATTTCTTTAAGCAGGCCATACAGCACAGGATAAACGCCCTGTTTTGAGAAATGGGTATACGCAATGCTGACTGAAAAATAAGTCGTATACTCCGTATACCTGCGTACACCCTGGACTACACCACTGCTCACTCGCACCTTAAGAAGAACTCATAACACGAAGGAACCACAGCAGGGAAGGCTGTAGCCCCCGGATGGACGCTTGGAGGGCGAGCTCTTCCTGTTGTGTGGCGTCTAAGGCAGGGTACCCACGCCGGGCATAGAGGTGGAGGTTGGCGACGTAGGCACCCGGACACTGTCCCCTCACTGCTCTGGCGGCCAACTAGCTTGTCCCTGGCACCGAACCTTGGCATGGCAACCGAAGCGTTGCTGCAGCGCCCTCTGGATGGCCGGCCAGCTGAACCGCTCTGCTGGCTGGAGGTCCATGAGGACTCGCTGGGCCTTGTCTTACAGGGCAAGGGCGACTCAGACCGCCATCTCGTCCACCGACAATGCATTCAACGGGGGCTGCCATCTGCACTTGGATGAGATATGTGTCTAGCGGTTCTTCCCCATTGTAACGTGTTAGCTTCATCGCCCCCCGCCAACATGCTCCTGGCTCACTGTGATTGGCTCCTGGGCGGGCCACAGCACACTGTGATTGGCTTCTAGGCGGGCCACAGGGGAAGTGGAGGTCGGCCCCTAGGTCCTCGCCACGGGCAGGTTCATCGGCGGCACTGGGTGAAGCTGAAGTCAGCCCCAACATGGCCATCATCAACCATCATCAACATGGCTCTCCTTCGATGGGCAGACATGGCCGTCTAGCGAGGAGGCTGGCTTCATCAGCAGGGTCCAGGCGTTGTTTTGTTCTCTTAAATAAAGAACTGTATTTTTATATAATTTTTATTTCCATGACGGGAATCACATTACAACCATGATGTTTGTTAGATCCACCTGTTGTTCTACTAGCTCTAACCATAGTAGTAGCTATTCTATTATATGTATGTAACACTACTCACACCTAGTGGTCTGAGGTGGAATACTACAAACCTTCACAGGCGTTAGGTGGGGATATAGCATCTGATAGCTTTATTGAAACTCTACGAACAACTGCTTACGGCTAAATATCTGTTTTCAGACATGCCCCCTCCTGGTGTATCTGCTCTTCAACCTCCTGAAATATCATATTCAGTAGCCCACTTCTGACACCAATATGGCAAGCTGACATAGAAGAAGGCAACCTTTAGCAGAGATATCCATTTCTAAATGGCTCCTGTGCCCCTGCCGCTGCATAGCTTTAGTAATGTCATTTGTTAACATCCAGAGAAGAAGGCATAACACTATAGACCACAGGAGGGCAAGTCCTCAGTGAACTGATAACGTTAAACTAACCCAGGGTATAAAAAGCATAAACACAGACGTAATGAAAACAGTCAGACACGCTGACTTCAGACGTTACACACACACTCTTAATGGACAGAAAAGGAATGCACAACCTAACCACAAACAGCTCAATAACAACACAACGCCTGATGCATGCTGGGAGTAAACACTTCCCTTGGCCGGATGTTCCAATGTGTGTGTCTGTATGTTCCACTAACACATTACATCTACTGACTATAGTCTTCACATGTAGGTAGGATATCTGAGACATCTACTGACTATAGTCTCCACTAGTAGGTAGGATATCTGAGGGATCTAGTTATCATGACTTGTTTAACACATTACAGCTACTGACTATAGTCTTCACATGTAGGTAGGATATCTGAGACATCTACTGACTATAGTCTCCACTAGTAGGTAGGATATCTGAGGGATCTAGTTATCATGACTTGTTTAACACATTACAGCTACTGACTATAGTCTTCACATGTAGGTAGGATATCTGAGACATCTAGTTATCATGACTTGTTTAGCTGGTACAGATCAATGGTGCCAGGATACATTCAATACAGACACAAACATTCTGCATCTGTTGAATGATATGAATACATTAGGAATGAGGAATATGTACAAAGAAAAGACAGCAAAATAAAAATATGTCTGGGTGGAAAATCCAAATGCAATTGAACCTCACAACCTAGGAGGAAAAAAACATTTTTGTACATGTCTGATACTAGTTCATCATAATCTTAAATTCAATATTATACTCAATTAGTACAACAACAAGTGCATCAATAACTACTACGTTACTACCAAACAGATTATGTACTATGCTTCAGACAGAGTGTAGACACATTTATTAAGTGGAGATTTATTTGTACTTTTAACTGTACATTTATTTGAATAAACATAAAATCGGTTGATCGGTTGAGGCTGATGTCAAAATCTACACTGATTTTCCCCATTCGGAATCCTCAATTAAGCCCCCTTATAACCCCCCCCCCCCCCCCCCCCCCCCCTCCCCCCTCCCATGGTCCTCATTGTTTGTCTTTTTATTCATTATACAAACAACAGTTCAGTGCATTCATCTCATGATAGGCATTTGAAAAGCAAACATTTAGCAGCCAGCCATAGCCAATTAAAATTCATCTAGTAAGCCTGTGAGGCGCTGCTGTGGTGGTGTACAGCGCACAAGCAATCACATCAGTCGCTAGCTAGCATTCACCCCCTCTGTCTGTTCGGAGTCATAGATCCACTGTTTGTTGGCCCCGCAGATGCCCATGGAGAATAAGGACTAGAGGAGGCAAAGAAGGACCGGGTCCACAAAGCCTTGTGAAATTAGGGGACGGATGAAGTCCTAATTTGTTAATGCAGTTTGACTCAAGCTCTCGCAAAGCCAAGGCATTTCTGGTTACACACTTGTCTGATGTTGGGTTGAAAAACCCCATTCAAAAAGGGGGCCATACAAAGCTAAACAGTCATCATGGTTTTAATGCTATCAAAACTCTAATCTGGCTGGGATTCCGTGTGTGTTAACACTGCTAGAAATGTGGAAGGCAAACACTCCAACAACACTCCATGAATGTCTCAATATATTAACCGCACAATAAACAACCTATTCAATCCTGGGGATTTGCATGGGGAAATGCCAGCATTAGCAGGGAGGATGGAATGCATTCGCGTGAGATTGTGTGTATGTGTGTATGTGTGTGTGTGTGTGTGTGTGTGTGTGTGTGTGTGTGTGTGTGTGTGTGTGTGTGTGTGTGTGTGTGTGTGTGTGTGTGTGTGTGTGTGTGTGTGTGTGTGTGTGTGTGTGTGTGTGCTCACAGTCTCAATGTCTGCTTTGTGAGAAAAGCTTTCGAACATCTCTCTGTGTGAGAGGAGAGGAGAGGAGAGGAGAGGAGAGGAGAGGAGAGGAGAATCCCTACCGTGGTGGCTGAGAACACAGCTTCTCAGCGCTGGCATATCACTGGATACAATGCCCTAGATTAGCATAGTGTCAGTGCCGAGCTGGAATAAGCTAATTGCTTAATTAGCTGACCCAATTCGATAAGCTTCTTCCAGCATATTAACACTAGCTATGTAGCAAATAGCTGGGATTCATAAAAATAGGGGTTTAATTACAATCACGGTTGTAAAATACAAAATGAGATGGCCAGCGACGCTCTTTGAATATTATTGTAAATGAGAGACTATTAGCATCAATTTGAGTTTGATCATTAAAAAAATGAGGAACGAGCCGACTAAGTGTTGGCTGTGTGCTTTTTTTTTTTTTTTTTTTACTGTGTTAACCCAAACACATCCTGACACTAAACAAATCCCTGTAAATAATGATTTAATTAGCCTTTTTTTCTGTCAAATAATCAGACATTTGTTTGAAACAATTACGCGGTGAAAGTGAATGGGACCCGACTGAGGAGATAGAAAAGGAGGGTCAGAGGTTGTGAATATTTTCTCATTAAGCTGGGTGATGAGTGAGAGATTCATTTACATTTCTCCTGACATATTTTACATACACAATCTTTCGCATAGCTCTGGGAGTTATGGGCAATAGAGCGCTATTTGTGTAAGATGAAGTCATTTATATGCTAATTCATTTGGATGTAGAACCTTCCGGATTCATTCCTTACACACACCCCTGTTTACCTATTAGCTCACATAGATGCAAAGGGACATGGAAATGCTATTTTATTTATTTATTTAAACAACACCAAAAGAGAAGGAAGGAGGAGAAATAAAAAACAAATCATGAAATGAAGGCATGGACTGCTGCAAAGCATTAGTACTGTGTCACCTGCTATTACGTTGTGCTCCGTTCTTGGCTTGTGCTCAAGTAGCACCCAAGAGCCAAGTTTTGAGTCATACTTAACACAATACAATTCACCATAATTTTCAATTGACATGAAGGCAGACATATGCCACGGGCGCCATGACTTTTAATATCTGTCACTCGGGTGACAGAAAACAGCAATGAAGAAATTTTACTGTTTGAATATGGGCCAGTCGCACAGCCAAACTCACCGTCTGTGTGAAGAAGACTATGCCTCACTTGGAAAGAAATGTGAATCTTTTCATGTGCCACGGGTACCCACTGCCAATACCCTTGAAGACACAAGGCAACTTCCTCTAGGCGAGCTTTATGGTGGAAATGGAGTGGTAGTGCCTAGTGCGGTTGGGCCACACCAAACGCAGGTTCATCTTGAGAGGAATGACAGATCATATTATGGGCTGGCCTGAAATGTTAATGTAATTCCACATGAGCCAGGCTTAAAGAGATTCAATCAAACGGTCCTGATACCTACTGTCGTTGTGTCTAAGAGGATGACATTCTTCCTCTCATTGTCTTTCTAATTCACCAAAATTGCCACTTAGAGCGTCTCGGAGTCGGCCGTTTCATCTCCGAGCTTCCTCCGGTCTTCGCCAGTCAGCCCCATTTTTTACTTCTTCGAAGAGTGCTAGCACTTCATTAACCTTGCCAGGCTCAAGATAAGAGAGGTAGTGCATCAAAGCAGCTAGCCCACAGAGAGAGGAGAGCACAGCGGCCTTCAAACAGGCTCGAGCAGCCCAGGCAAGACACACAAAGGGCCCCTCTTCAAATGCTCCGACGGCTAGCATGAGTATGGCAAGCGCTAATATGAGCTGGATTTTTTTTTTTATTACTGTGAGTGAATCTTTTTTAGTGGGGGAAATTGAATGAAAGTAAGTTACCGTTGCCTGGGTAATGTGTCTGGGGTACCACGGCAACCCTGCACTCCAAAGAGTATGCAGCTGAAACAACTGGAAAAACAGTCTAAACACCTAAACACACACAAATGTGTACAACAAGCAAAACGGGGATACAGACAGAGAGAGGCTGTTTAACCTGATTGGGTGATATCATTGATTATCCTGGAACAACTTAATGTAAGTAATTGAGGGCTAGGAACAACAAAAACCTGAGGCCTAAAGATCTTGCTTGCACACAAATAGACACGCACGCACGCACACACACACACACACACACACACACACGTACGCACTGCGTTTTCAACATGATTTCAACATGTATTACTACACATTCATGGCTCCATAAAGGGAATTTGGTGAAAAAAACGGCATTTGACATGAGGAAAAGGTAAAACAAACTTTATTATACATTCTGATACTTTAAGCTGCGAAGGCATTGCATGACACTGTATGTACCCTCTATGTATACTGTGGCATTGTATCTTGAGTGCAGTAATTATGATGTTTAAATAGTTATATAGACTTATGTCACTCATTATGAGCCATTATGAACACTTTTATGAAACATTTATGAAACCGGGTTTAAGTTAAGTGTTACTAAAAAATGTTTCTGCAAATGTTTTATAGCACAGTGTATTTCTGGCTAATCCATCTCCACAATTTCTCGAGAAAGAAGGCAAAATTATTTTCCTTTGGAAGAAAACTGCAAATCCCTGTCTGGATTTTGTTAAAAGGCTTAAAATGTCACTAAATGCCAAATCCAAGACTCCAGCTAGCATGTAGGTCCTTAAGATGTTAAGGCATTTTGAAAGTTACCTGAAATTGATGAGGTTAATATTCTTATCACAAATTCAAGGCGTCGGTGAGAGCGGTTATTGAAAATGTAGACTAGTGTTGCTCTCCACATTACAGAGAGTCTCAGGGCTTAGAACAAGGCGTAAACACCAGCTACTCATTTAATGGTTTACAATCACAGCACTTCTCGAGTTCACAGCAAAGTGACGTTGACACTGTGGAGGAAGAGAGGCCATTTTACTCGTCAGGCCCGGCTGCCCCTAAAGACCATATGTTTTTTAAAGGCTCCTGTGGATTTAGCGTTCTCTGCAAAAGGTTAAGCAAACAATGAGTTAGGAAAGACAAAACACCATCAAACTCGATTTTATGAGGTTACATCATCATCACATCATTAAAAATGTGAAATGCCCTCACAAAAACAATTAACATGCCTTAAGGACAAGATGCTTAAAAAAAACATTAAACGACAAGCACAAATCACAAAGAGGACTATAATCAATCAAAGACAGGAATGCTGGATACTAAAACAGAAGAGTGTGATATTCAAGGCAGAAGGTATACAAAAACACATCAGTCTTTTGCCAGAGTCCAGTGGATATTTCTATTGAACCGAGGCAAACAGAGAGCCATCCAGGGTGCACGGGTTCCTGCCCTGCACCTCAAAACATTTCACCGAGGCACACATCATGTCAGTGGGCATGGGTGCCCGCCCGGCTTCCCAATGGTTCTGTGCCAACACAAGCCACCCGTCTATAATAGCGGGCAGAGAGGATCCATTTCCATTGTGAAGCAGTGCCTCACATTGGCAGTGTTGTGGAGCAAACGTTTAGAGTGATCCACAAAAAAAAAACACACACACTCACACACACACACACACACACACACACACACAAAAAACAGGCAGAAAGGATAAAATGCAGAGGCTTCTGAGCCCACGTGGCAGCCAATGCACGTCGTCCATGCAGAATGTGCAAAGTGGGAAAAAGTTGCTTTGCCACTGAACAGAGTCAGGCAGAGCCCTGCGTTGCCGCTGATAACATGCTTGGATTAGAGGATGTTTAAGGGAAGGGTAAAATTATTCATTTGAGATGGATGAAAAGCTGCTCTTGTCAAGACTCCCAGTCATGCACTTTATCCATTTCATTTTCTACTAGCCAGCATGCATATTTCTTTCCCCTCCCTCCCTCAGTGTCTCTCTCTTCCTCTCTCACTCTCTCTCTCTCTATCTCTTCTCTTCTCTCTCTCTACAATGCAAATTTCTACACACCAAAAAACTGTGTGTGCATTACCCACACTTCGCACATTCATGGCAAGCCCAGAAACAAGATGAATTCTTTTCTGTGGAAAATGAATTCCGCATAGAAGTCAAGGAGACAAGCAGGGGGGAAAAAACCCCACAAAGGGCCGTTACTTTGCCGTGGCTTGAGTCGCGTTTCATACCGGGTGTACACTTTTAAAAACGGGCCCTAATGACGGGTGCGGAGAGGGGTTCCGGCAACAATTATTGCCTCACAAGATTTCCAAACCCGGGATGCAAAGTGCTGGAGATGTGTTGGAACGGAATATCAGTGACCGGGAATTGCAATCCAGCTCTTAGCCTTGGCAGATCAAACAGCACCATCCAGTCACTCGCAGTCATGCCCAATTATCAGAATAGGCTTTCTGTCAGCCCAGCGTTTAGAGTGCAATTAATGATTAAAGCAACAAAGTCCCTGCCTCTCGCTCTCTCTCTCCCCGTGTGTCGGTCGGTCTCCGAGTCTTATGATACAGAGAACATGTCAGCCGCTCTGTACAAATATTATGATCCCTCTGATGAGGGGAGAGGAGGAGAGGCTCCAGCCTGGATGGCCAATAAATTAGAAGCACGCTTCTCGTTTACTCATCAGAGCTAATGAGCCTGATAAAATTACCTCGAGGATCGTAATTACAGGCGAGTGGCAGAGACACTGGCACTCTCCAATGTGACACACACACACACACACACACACACACACACACACACACACAGTGCCCAGACTGCTAACACACGCACACACACACACACACACTCAGTGCCCAGACTGTGAACACACGCACACACACACACACACGCACACACACACACACACACACACACACACACACACACACACACACACACACACACACACACACACACACACACACACACACACACACAGTGACTCTGACTGAGAGAAGCTGACAAACAACTCACCAAATGGCATCTGTGCTTTTTTTGTGGCAGTATAAACACAACTCTACTGGCACCTTGCTAACCCTTTTAACATGGAGGAGTTGGAGATGGACACAGCTAGTACACTTAGAGGAGAAATCACACAGAAAACTTAAAAGGTACGTATCTTTTGGGTGACCTATAGAGTGACTGCCCAAAACATCCATTTTTATAATAACGACACACATGGCATTCAATAAACACACAGACAAAATCTCCCTACTTTATCATGAAGTGGAGTATGAGAACACATAATAAAATAATCACTTAAACGCTTTAATATGTGATACTCTTCACTTTGTGTTTATTACTACAGCAACAGTTCTGAACACCCTTTCATCCTTAGATTATGTAGATCTATTATTTTTGGTTGAGAAACAAAATAAAAGAGGAAACACACATTCATTACAGGAAGAACACTGTCCCAACAGATGGATTCTAAATTCCTCCTATGATTCGCAAGCCAAGCTGCCATTCTTAATTCCTTAATTATGGCCCCAGTTCTATTACTATGTGTGTGCGCTTGGAGTGTGTGTGTGTGTTTTGTTTTTTTAACTCTCTTTTCACATCCACATTAAGCACTTGATCAGTAATGGCATCTTTTTGATGGACACGCGCGTGGCGTGGACATGAGAGAGCTCACCTCAGAGGGATTTCATTTCATCAGCCATTCACGGGATGAATTGTTTTTACTTATGAATATTAATGTCCCCTCTAATTTGAGGCTGTTGTTAATGCTTGTCGCCTAGGAGCCCAGGCAAATCAGGTCCCCATTCCTGTTAAAACCATGTATTAGACACCCCCCTGACACTAAGCCCTTCGCCTTTGATTCTTAATTGCAGAAGCGTGAGCATTCGCAGTAGATGGGGCGCAAAGCTTTAATTAACTGTAATATCACACGTATTCAGTCTTCACTGTCACCCACATCACGGATGGTGTTCTGCCCCGATATCATTCGCTGGCTCTTCTCGTCTAGCGAGAGAGAGAGAGAGAGATGGAGTTCCAAGTTCATGATCACAATTTCATGCATCTTAAAAACTAGGGGATGGGTGGTCTATAAGCAGTGGCATGATATTAAATGTGAGTAAATTATCTTAATGCATTTTCGTCCCTAAAACCCCCATATTAAATGATAGGCACATAAATGATCATTTTCGGGGGGCACGGGCAAGGATGGAGTCACACAATTATACATGGCAGGGCCCACCGAGGGAAAGGAAAAAAAAAAAGTGTGACTGTTGAGTCTCTTCGACATCTCAAGTGGAAGTTCCCTGAGCTAGATGGTGCACACAGGTACATCAGAGAGAGAATTAGTCAGAATGACCAATACCATTCCACTGCAATGGCGCCAGTTCATTAGTCATTGCAGAGACTGAACGCTTGTGGCCGGCAGTTAACATGTTATAACGGTTTTAACCAACTATAAATGTATAACTAACATATGCATACATCAAATCCATAGAAGACGGAGATGACTATGTAGGAACATGCATATACAAAAATCACGATCCACAGAAAGTCCAAAGAGAAATGTCAGTTAATATTTATTTAAAAAAAAAAACACGATTAAAATTCATATATAAATAATTGTTGTTGTAGACAGTCACTTCATTCATTTCCACAATATTGCATGACCTCCTTAACCTTTAAAATATCAATAGATTTAATTTAGAACATTTCATTTATTTAATAATAATCCTTAAGAATCATTAAAATGCTGCATTTGTTAAAACGGGAATGAAAATATTTTCAACATCACAAGCATTAAAAAAAAAACGCATTACAGTGCATTTAAGTTTCATTAAACCTGGTTTAAATATTTAAACCCCCTTATAAACTGTACTGCATAATCCTCCCCACTACATAATCTGTGGATGAATTTAACATTCCAAGGCATATATGAAATTAGCTAAAGCATAAATCATTTGTGAAGAAGAAAATGGGATTTGCTGCAGAGACTGCTCCTGAAGCTATACTGCCCCCCTCAGCCCTTAAGTGGAATTACCCCCTCCTCTTTACAACCGAGAGTAGTGATGTAGCACTTTCCAAGTGTAATTGTTCAATGATACAGTGGTTACCCCCATTTCAGTTCAGAATGTTTTGTGGTGCCTCAAAAAAAAAAAAAAAAAAACATTGATCTCTATATACATTGCATAATGAACTGTGTTTAATTAGCTTTGTTTTGAAATTAAGAGATAGTACTGGCATTATTATGCTATTATTATTACATAGTTATTTTTACATGAAACTTTCATACCTTCATAAACCCAAATTAGTGCTGGAAAGTTATCAACTTAGTGCTCGAAAGAAAAGGGGTGAGTTGCCTTCATTTCCTTTTAAAGTGAAAGGTGAAAAAAGGAAGAAAAAAAAACAAAGTGAAAGATTTACTACTGCAGATTAAGACTAAACGTGAGAGAAAGTACAGATCAAAAACAAAAATCCAAACAAAACCCAAAGACTACGGTGATTCATTCAATAACCCAAGTGCTTTCCCGCTAAACTAAAAACACTGAAAACCAACATTTCATTGCAAGATATCTCAAAATCTCAGGCAACCACAGCCATACAGCACAGCAAAATAAAACAACCACTTACAGTCTGCCAACCGAGCACTACACCTTTAAACGTCGGTCTGCTGCTGATCAACCCTCGGCCACCACCCTCTTGCTCTTCCTCCTAAACAGTTTGGAGAAGGAGGATTGTCTTTTGCTCTTCGCCTTCTTCACACCTGAGAAGTGAACCACAGCAGAGAAGACATCACTCAGGGCGCTAAGCACACATGCCACTGCATTCACTGTAGCAAGCCACACGGTGAATATACACGCCACTGCATTCACTGTAGCAAGCCACGGGCTGAATATACATGTCACTGCATTCACTGTATCAAGCCACACGGTGAATATACCACATGTATGTGAAGGGGTTTTCTTCTAATAACCATCTAGAATAAAAAAGCCTACCAAGTTTTTGCATCATTTCATTCAACTGCTGGTCCTCCTCCTCTTCCCTTCAATGAGACACAGAGAGAGAGAGAGAGGGAGAGAGAGAGAGAACGAAGGATAGAGTGAGAGGAAGAGGTCAATATCGAGGCTCTGGCAGATATAAGACATTTTAAAGGTGAGCGTTCAGTGAGGCAGCGAGGAGGAGGGTAATGGCCGCTCACTCACCTCAGCCGGTCCTGATCCAGGCCCTCCACGATGGCGTTCCGGTCGTTTATGATCTCCAGGAGTCGCTCCATCAGCTCCGCCTGCTGCCTGCGCTCAGACGCGCTCTTCAGGCGTTCTAGTTCATGAGGCAGATGGGAAAAGGAACGCAAATAAAGACTTTTCTTTTTCTTTTTTTTTTTTTACCCAATGTCTACATGAAATCCTGTAGATGTTCGGCCGTGGTGCAAGAAACATTAAGAACACAATTAGAGCCACGTTGGTGGAACGACCTGCCTAGCACTACCAGAGCAGGGGCGTCCCTCTCTACCTTCAAGAAGCTCT
This sequence comes from Sprattus sprattus, assembly GCF_963457725.1. Lineage (NCBI taxonomy): Eukaryota > Metazoa > Chordata > Actinopteri > Clupeiformes > Clupeidae > Sprattus > Sprattus sprattus. The sequence goes on along the minus strand of NC_137916.1, from coordinate 29,037,461 downwards.
TGAAGACCCAACTCTTCAGAGAGCACCTCCCTTCCTAACTGGCACCTTGGCTTAACTTGCAATTAACCAGTGACAGTCCCGCACTTCCTTTTCTTTGTATGTCGTTTTCTATTTCTTGAAAAAAAAAAAAAAAAAGCAGTATTTATTGTTACACCAGGTTTTATTGCTCTTAGCTTGATTGTTCTCTCCCTTGTACGTCACTTTGGACAAAAGTGTCTGCTATATGACTAAATGTAAATGTTAATGTAAATGTAAATGTAGAGTTATGGACTTATATCAGCCATCATTTTAGTATGCAATTACTGCAAACTGTATGTAAGGACCTGATCTAAGTGACTGACTGATGTAAGTGAGCATTCTCATGTTTTTTTTAAAACCGTTGACCAGAAGTTGACAAGGTCACGCACGGACCGTCTTGAAGTCCAACACAGTCTCAGGTTCTCCCAGCAAACAGGATCTCTTCCTCCTGACTGAGGTGTGAATGTTAGCCGGCTGCGTTACCCTACCTGGCTTGTCCAGCAGACACACACACACACACACACACACACACACACACACACACACACACACACACACACACACACACACACACACACACACACACACACACACACACACACACACACACACACACACACACACACACACACACACACACACACGGCTTGTCCAGCAGTCTTACACACAAACACATACACACACACACACTCCTGGCTTGTCCAGCAGTCTCACACACACACACACACACACACACACACACCTGGCTTGTCCAGCAGTCTCCGTAGCTCTCCTTCCACTCCAGGCTGCTGCTCCTCCAGGTCCTGAGTCCTCGCTCTGAAGAGATCGGTGGGAAGAAGAACCTCACTGATGAGCTCAAATGTCACCCGTGTGCAAAGACCATGCATCATACATGGCCACCTCAGAGGCACTAAATAAGTCTTTAAACTGATGCAGTTGGTGTCACTGCACCATATTATTTCATTGACATTTCTGGCCACACTTCACTGCTCTTAACATAGAACTCCTGTGGATAGATCTTAAACTATTACCTACTATGCAATGATTTCTGTGATGGTTGGTAACATTTTGCACGACCCTGCACATTTGGTCTTTAAAAAAAAAAAAAAAAAAAAACAGAAGCAGAGGCATTATGAATGCTGTGGGTGTGATGCAACGTACATGTAGACCAGCTCAGACTCCCTTCTCATGTAGCCCTGCTGTGTGTGTATGTGTGTGTGTGTGTGTGATGCAACGTACATGTAGACCAGCTCAGACTCCCTTCTCATGTAGCCCTGCTTCTTGCGAATGAGGTGGAACCAGTCCACCATCAACGGGTCCATAAGAATGTCCCCTTCTCCCTCTGGTTGAAAAACAAGGAAGTGAGCAGAAATCAGGCAAAAAGGAAAATCACCAGAACCAGAAAACAACAACAAAAACAGCAACAAAAATGTCTTTCACTGAAGAAACAATACACCAAAGACTATGCTTATAAATTGCTTACCCATCTCTATCCACACACACACACACACACACACACACACACACACAATTAATACATGTTATGTATTCTACAGAGTTGAAGGCATTTAGTTTTCCTTCTAAGTAAACCAGTTGCTATTGACCGAGTTAGCACAAGGGCCTGAAACACAGGAGGCGGCATCTAAAACATTGCGGATAACTAGTCTATTGAGACAAGCGACATGTTTTGTGATATTACACTCTCCATACCCCCTTGAGAAATTCTATCAGATTTCTTCCTTTTCTGAGGGCCACTTCTAGCTAACACATTGATGCTGTCCAGCGCAGAAGTGGTGCCACTGAATATTGCCTTGAGGTTAGAGTTGGATACACACACACACACACACACACACAGAGATGCAGGTGGGCCCTGTTAAATCCCACTGGCTGCGATGGCTGCGACAGGTGAACAGGGAGCCCAGAGATGATATTACTGTGCCAGCACCATGATGACCTTGAAACCAGCCAATCAGGTAACCTCACTCTCTTCCCCAACCCTCCCCTGTCTGCTCTCCCCTGGCCTTGGTGCAACGCATTTCTATCCCCCACACTATTCTCCCTCCATTCCTCCCTCTCACTCACCCCTTCTCTCACTCCTCTCACTCCTTCTCAATTCTTCCTCTCCACACCTGCCTGTCTCACATCTATGTCTCCCTCTCTCATTCCCTCGGTCCCCATCTCTCCACTCCCCTTCTCTCTCTCAATTCTTCCCCTCTCCCTCTATGTCTCACCTCTGTCTGTCTCAAGCGCTCCCTCTCTCCCTCTCTCCCTCTCTTACTCTCCATCTCCCCCCACCCGCCCCTTTCTCTCAACATTCCATCCTGCGCTCTCGTCCCTGAGGAGTGAGGGGGGGGGGGGGGGGGGGGGAATGAGAGGGGAGGGGAGCTTCCCTCAGTGCGGTCCGTGTTCCTCGCCTCATTTGGCCCTGACTGCTGGAAATGAGTCCCTTTTATTGGTCACATCCCTCCCCTTCAGGCAGCGGCGGAATTCCATCTCCCTGGTGGACCCGCTCGGCTAACAGGGTTGGAATGAGAGCACGGCTCCCTGAACTACACACAGACACACACACACACACACACACACACACACCGACCCACACACACACACGCCGGAGAAGGAAAGGGGGCAACTCCTTTTTAGTGGTGGCTGTATGGTACATACCAAAAAAAAAAAAAAAAAAAAAAAAAAAACCGTATCAAATCAAATGCTGGGGAAAAGAAAAGCCCTGGCAGTTTATTTTGGCAAGGAATGACCTAAAGAGAAAGCAGACGCGTCCTTCTGCCAGCTAGCTCTTGGACATAGGAGACTAGCTTCAGACCAATTAAACCACTCACAATTCTCCAGTTATATTGAGAACACATAAACCTGAAAGGCTACTTTAAACCATGAAAGGTCTAGGGCAACATCACACCAGGAAACCCCTCTGGAAACCAAAATGGTCCAAACCAAGTCCAACCATAAATAGAGCAATCTCTACTGTGCAGGGAGATCACCATTTCATTAAGAATGTGCCAAAGTGGGGGGCACTGTGGCGCAAGCAGTGGCGCAAGCAGTAGCCCTGACCGCATTCAGGCTTGATGCCCATGGAGGACACAGGTTCGAATCCGGCCTGATGTCATTTCTCCTGTCCACTCCCCACCTCTCATTTCCTGTCCAACTCTTCACTTCACTATCCATTAAAAGCAAAAAAAAAAGCCCAAAACTAAATCTTAAAAAAACTTAACAAAAATGTGCCAAAGCTGCCCACGAACATGGCAGACGATTATACTAATAATAATAATAATTCAATTTTCTATAGCGCTTTTCTAAATACTCAAAGACGCTTTTATCAAAGACGCGATTATGGCATCTTAAGGTCGTTACCTTCCTCACAGCTCCGGAGCCTTTTCTCCAGGTCCACCCCGTCCCTCTCCAACTCGTTGAGGCTCTCCTCGATCTCACTCAGCTCCTTCACAATCTCATCCATGGGAATGTGATGTGCTTTTGCCTACGATGTGGAAGAGAAACGCTCAAAATGTATTTTTTTTTACCCTGTAAGTAACGTACATGTCTGGGTGTCTGCCATGAAGAATCCATGACTGCAATGAAATCCATCCCTCATATTTACATTGCCATAGTATTATTGATAAAGTCTACATTTTCTTAAATCCTATTAATAATGAATGAAGTGACAGATTTCCCTGAGGACTTACTGGTGACCTCATTTTAGTGACAGAAGCCGTTTCCACTGATGAGTAATGTCCATTTCTGGAACCTAAGAGGGAAAAAGGCCAACATGCTCTTTAATGTCCCTATGTGACAGAAGTCTAGTTTATTAAAATCACAATAAAATAGTATGAAGCTAATTAGTATTAAGCAGGACTTAAATACATTTAGTCATTAAGCAGACACTTTTATCCAAAGCGACTTACAATGTTGTATACACATTTCTTATATTTACACTAATGTCATACTGCACATCAGGAGCAATTAGAGGTTCAGTGTCTTGGTCAAGGACAGGGAATCGAACTAGCTACCTTCTGATTACTAAACGACTTCTCTACCTCAGAGACTAAACGACTTCTCTACCTACTGTCGCCCCAATAAGCAGAGCAGTTGCATAAGGCTTACCCTGCTCAACAGGTGAGTCCTTTGGAGATAGAGCGCTGTGGTTGGTCGATTTACTCGGAGAAACAATGACAGTCACCGGAGCTATCCAATGAGGTGTAGGTCCAGTGGATGTGAAATCCCCCTTCTTAGATTCTGTTTTATAAGTTTCAAAACCAAACACATGCATTACATCCTCATTGACTTTACATGGAAATAGCCAGACACAGACAGACAAGAACTTCCGAAAGATCTTACCGGGCCCAGCCGAGCCCCGACGAGCCTGTTTGGGTGAAGAGGCTCTATGGGGTGGGTCACGGCCTGACACACACGGTGTTCGACAGAATGAGGCAGTCAATGAGACATTAGCACGGACACTTTCATTCTGTGAGCCTGTGGATTTAAGAATGATATTAAAGAGAATTTTGGCAGTTGACACAATGGTTTAATAAAAAAAAAAAAAAATTATAATAATAATGAAGTCTGCTAAAAAGCCAACATCCCAAATTTCATCTGCTTTAGCTCATCAAATTTTGAACATTACCGAGGGCAGCGGATCCACGTTGATGCGACTTTGGAGATGGATCTTTGACGCTGGGTGCACCACTGGCAGAGGAACTGCTGGAGAAAGCTGGAGTCCGATTGGAGGGTAAGTGAACAGGCGCCACAAAAGCTCTCTCAACACCTAACACGCAGAAATAACGAATAAAGCCGCCTGCACAGCTCATAAAGAATAACTTCTGTCGTCAAACTTGAGAACATGCACAATGACATTGCCACTCTGCGCACATTTATCCATCAGCCTAGTCAGCGAGTTACGCAAAAGCGTACGCGTAAGGCATGAGGCATAAGGCATAAGGCTCTTCAGAGGTGAGTAATCAAGCCATAGACATGCCAGATCACAAAAAATAAAGGCTTTACCGGAGCTCTGCCTCCAAGGCTGCTGGACCGAGGGAGATTTGTAACTGGTGTAGCCTGATGACGGAGGGCTGGTTGGATGTTGGACCGTCGGAGAGGTAGTTGAGTTCACATTGATGCATAGACTGGCCTTGTAGGTCGTAGCAGGCTTGTTCTCCACAGGGGTGAGTGGCAAGCCTTTAGAAGGTTCCGGAGTTCTGGAAGAAGCATTGTAGAGGAGTCAGTACGTTTACATGATGGCATAAACCCGATTTCGGCCAAAGCCTGACTGAGGTAAGTGGTCTGTTTTGATCTGGTCTGGTTTGATTGTTTATTCAATAGTGTAGAAGTAAAAACAGGATAAAGGAATCATTTCTATTTTTTATGAGAAGAAGTCTTTCTGTTGCTTCAGAGAACATCTACTACAAGTCTTGAGAGGACAATTGAGGCAAACTGACTTAGGAGTGATTCTCATTTTTCCCCTCTGTCACCTTCCAGTCCACTGTGTCCCAATCTCCTGCTCTCAAGGCTAAAGAAAGGCTACTGGAAATTACACGTCAGCTTCTCCTGTTCTCTTTGTTCCTTTCCTAAAAGCGTGGAAGGTGAAATGACGTTCCCCTCATCTCATTTTAACCTCTTCACAGAACTGAATAAATGATGTACAGACTTGTGAGAAAGACAAGTGGGATATACCCATATCCTATCCACCACCCACAATGCCTTGTGAACGCTCCATGGGAGAATGGCATCACATCTCGACATGGTTCATGTTTACCTTCGGAGTTTGAGTTTGGTGGAAGAGGATTCTCAGAAGACGGCTTCCTTAGGGGGTGGTGGTTGGCAGCATGGATGAGATGGGGGTGGTTGGGGGGGATATTATGGTATGGATATTGTGTGGCACTAGGCCAGGTCTCAGGCACAACACTCCCTGGGGGAGAGGACTGGGGAGAGGACTGGGGAGAGGATAGGGGAGAGGGCTAGTGGCTGCACTCTGAGCCAATCAAAGACTAAAGCGATGGGCGAGGCAGGAGACTTCAGACGGCTAGAGGAGGGAGAGAGGGATGGAGGGAGGGAGGGAGGGGGGGAGAAAAGAGAAAACCCGGCCCACCCGTCAGCGCTCACGCTCACACTCTCTGTATCATAGCAACTCTCACCCGGGTGACTTTCCCCTGCTTCCCCTTGAGTGTGTGTGTGTGTGTGTGTGTGTGCTCGTGGATTAGAGCGCATTAGGGATGAGCGGCGGCAGATCAAACTTACTTCAGGCTCGGCCCATTTGTAGAGAAGGGTTGGAGCTTTGATCGCCAGTCAGCAGAGCCTTCTGAACCAGCTAGGCGTCTCGCTGCAAGGGAGGGGAGGGAAAGGAGAGGCAGACAGACAGACAGACAGACAGAAATACACAAATAAAATACAGATTAAATATACTAAGAGCTCTATATAGCAAGCAGTGTGAGCACCATCACCTCTTTAGAGGCGCAAAGAAAAGCGGGGACCAAAAATACTTTTCATCAAAGAATAAAAAAAAAAATCTGAAGAATCAGCGAGGGAAAAAAAAAAAGAGAGAGAGAGAGAGAGAGAGAGAGAGAGAGAGAGAGAGAGAGAGAAAGAAAGAAAGAGAGAGAAAGAAAGAAAGAAAGAAAGAAAGAGAGAGAGACCCACTCTAGCACATTCAAAACAGGTTTTCTTTTCCTGCCTTTTCACCCTCCCAGGGCGACATTTCAATTTCAGGTTTAAGAAATGTTTACCGTAATACTTCATCATTGACCTTTCAAAGCAACATTCAATGAACTGCAATCTACAGCAAAGGTCATCTGCTGGAAAATCTGACCTTTGGCACTGGAGGCGAGCGCAGCAGACGCGGAGGAGGAGGTGGTGACGATGGTGATGGGACTGGGTCTGGGGGTGGATGTGGGGTGGGGAGCTCTCACAAGCTCTCGCTCTCTGATGGCCGCCAGCCAGAGGGATTCCTTGCTGTTGGAGTTGGAGGAGGAGGTGGTGGTGGAGGAGGAGGAGGAGGAGGAGGTGGTGCTGATGACAGGCGCGGGCGTGGGGGTGTGTGCGGGGGTGTGTGCGAGAGGCGCCCCCCCACCCCCTGCCGTGCCTTGGCTGCGTTTCTCCAGCCTCCAGCTGGGTACCCCGGCAGAGCGGAGCCCCTTCCCAGACCTGCACAGAGGCACACACACAGACACACACACACACACACACACACACACACAGACACACACAATGCTTATTCTATTAGGTTAACAATTTACACAATTAGCTCGCCGCCGCTCTTTGTGGCAGGCGGAGCCACGTCGGGTGATTTATGGTAATTGTCTGCTGTGTAATCAAATATGCTAATGAGGAAGTCTGGTGCCCCTTTTTAATTGATAAAATAAATAACTAGCAGCATAAAAACACACACACACACACACACACACACACAGAACTGAATACGTTAAATAATTCACCCTGGCACTAGAGGAGCTATTAGGATATTTACTCAGAAGCATATTATGGGAAATTAACAATGAGGTGGAGAGGATAGCCATACCTTCATTAATTTAAATGTTATTAAATATATATGTTTACACACACACACAATTGATTTGATGATGAACAAGACAATAATTTAGGTAACAAACCACTCAAAAGCCTCACCAATTACTATCTGCCCGGTTGCCAAATTGATACGCAGTGTTGTTGTTGTTGCAGTTCCCCTCTACCAGTTTCCTGGTGATCAGGTCCCGGGCGTGCTCCTTCTCCTCTGGTTTCGACGGCCCTGGAGCTGGCCGAGGGGCATGCGATCCTCTAGGAGCCTGAGCTGAGGACAGGGACGAGGACGAGGATGAGGACGCAGCCACCGCCGCCGTCGTTGGGGCTGGGGCTGGGGCTGGAGATGGGGCTGGGCTGGAGGACTGGAAGAACCGCTGTCTGGCTGCTTGGGTCCTCTGTGCTGAGGGGGTCCATGGCTGTGGCGCTGGGCTGGGGTCCACAGGGGGCCTGGGAGTGAGTTTCACTGGGGAGGTTAGCACCGAGGCGGAGGGCTGTGGGACTGGCTGGGTCCTGGTCTCCTTCTTAGCCGCCTGCTGCACCTCTGCTGCAGGAGGAGCAGGCGTGGGGGGGTTGACAGGGCCAGGGGTGGTGTTCTTCTGTGCAGACCTGGGGAGGGAGGACTTAGAGCCCTTCTGGTGGGCACTGCAGATGAAGGTTCCTGGGTCAGGTCCCGTCCTATACGCCCCCGCCAGGAGGGGATTAGAACACTCACTGCACCTAGGAGGAGGATGTGTATAGTTATGGCGCTATATAAATACAATTGAATTTAATTGATTGGTGGGATCAATTGGTGTGATATTGGTTGGAGAACACACTTTTGTATCAAAAACATGTACAAAGTTATATTTAGAGTAGCGGTAAACAAAATCAATATTTTGTTAATGAAGAGACATCTTACTTGAAGCAGCTCCTGTGGTATAGTTTCCCATCCACTAGGTGGCGCTGCACCAAATGCACATGGGTCTTGCAAACAGCGCATTTGCTATTGAGGGTGCCAGTTTTATTGGAGCTCTCGACTAATACTGCCTTCTGTGAGAGCCAGACAACAGTGGATAAAACCGGATTAGGCATTTCATAAAAGGCGACCTTTAGATGGCTAAGCATTGTAAAAAATACTGTCTAATTTCCCCCCTCTATTTATCATAAAACAACAATATAGTCTGTACCAGGTGAAGCACAAAACAAGCAGCATGGATCAAAAATGTAATTTTCTCTGTCTTCCCTGCAATGCCAATAAATCCTTATTTGCCATCCATGGCTTGGATGCTTGCGTATCCTTTGTTTATTCTAATAAGAGTCTAAAGCCATGCTTTGGCACTCCACTGCAGTGCCTCGTGGGTTTTACTCCCAGGCCAGTACCTGTTCGCCAGCCGGTTCCGATTTAAGCAAGGGTGGCGGTTTCTGGTTGAGAGGAGCCGGGGGACAGTTCTCCGTGGCTCTTTTGGGGCTGAATGTTTTGGCAACGACCGGAAGGTTCTTCTTCTCAGACGGCTCCTCCTTCGAGCTTCCAGCCGGCCTCTTAATACCTCCCACCCCTCCAACTGGACAGGGAGGAGAGAGAGAGAAAAGACAGAATTAATAAATGGATCAAGTGTTCTGGATCAAGTGTTCTGGATCAAGTGTTCTGGATCAAGTGCTCTGTGCTGTTTGCATATATGTGTACTGTTTACATGTATTAGAATCTCACTCATCTTAAATAAATAGTGACCCCATGTCTATGGTCAACATTTATGAAGACTACCTGCTTCCTCGGTCTAACTCAGGGGTTAAAAGTAAGAGCATAGTGCAAAGACAAATACAGGGATTCATTCACCCGAGTGTCTTACATGTTGGTGACAAGTTCACAGTTCATGGTAAATGTAGTGCATCGGACAGCACATCGGATGGTTCATTCCCATAATTTGATCTATAGGATGTCCTGATCATCTTCCATACTATGATGTTAAGGGGAAACACTGATACACTTTGTACATGATGTAGACCTGTAGGCCACTAAGTTTTAAACTTACAACTAGTGTGGCACAAATCAAAGGGCTTAATTCATAGGAGTCTCCACCCTAGAAAGCACTGTTGCCACTGGTATTCATGACAACTTTTATGCTTTTACCGAGCTATGCAACACCTACAATTATAAAGAATGCAATGCTGAAAACATTAGCTGGATTTGAATTTTTGCTATTTGAATAGGGAATCCTGAGTGGAGATGCTTGAAATGCGCTTGAACTGCGCATAAAATCTAAGTCGAAAAAGAAATTGATTCGCTAGAGGGGATGGATTAACTCCCGATTCACGTAGGGTATATAATACAACTAAGGTTGACGGAAAAGGGTTTATTCGCATCAAAACACATTTGTTGACATTTTATCACGAGTTTCCGTTAAAGTTGCCCTGACGACCTCAAGTTTTGAACCCAAAGCTGTTTACATCACCTCCCTTGTTTAGGAGTGTCCATTCTTAATTCACATAACACCTCGAACACAAATGTGCACAGATCCACATTCCTTTTAGCCAAATTTTTACTAAAGCGTTAAAAATATGCGAATGAATTGGACGGAAACCCGGCTCCTGTGTCAAAACAGTATTTTGCTGTTAGCAAAGTATCTGTGAAAGTGTAAACATAGCAGTATCCTACTAGGAGAGCGGCCATGGAAGTAGTTGTAGTACTGAGAGACGTAGGTGAGAATGCTGAGCCGGTCTGGGACGCTCAGAGCCACCATGTCCTCTGCGTCCAGAAGGGCGGGAATCCCCAGGTGCTCCTCCGCGACGTGAAAGGCCTGCACAGAAAAACAAGCCAGAGGAAAGATTTGAACGATACAGTATGTTATAATAATAATAATTCATTTTATTTGTAGTGCACTCTACATTCAAACAGAATCTCAGAGTGCTACATAGTTAAAACAGCTCATTACTAAAGCATAGTTTAAAGAATAATACATTTAAAAAAAAAGTATGAAATGTCTTTCTGAATAAAAATGTGAGTGAGTTTATGTGAGTTTTTGTTACAAATGTTTTTCAAAAAAGGATCTTAAATATAGACATGTATTCCAAAGAGCCATGCTACAAGTCATGTTCGCTGAACAGCCAGGGAGGCATTCCATATACATTTCTTTTCCTTCATCAGTGGGCCACAGCTCTTAACCATTTAGAAGATCAGAAAGTTACACAGATGGCAATTGGGCCTCCTGGATGTCAATCAAATCGGCTTCAATGGCCCGGCCTGGGTGAGGACTGAGGAGAGGGAGTGGAAGGAGGGGTGGAGAGGTGCACCTTCACATATCTGACTAATGCTAGCTTGATTCACTGTTTTTGTATTTGTATGGCTTTAACATTAGCCAAGGTACACAAAGAGAACACAGAGTTGTTATAGTAACAAGAGTCATGGGAAACGTAGCACCATATAGACCAGATGTGCAAACAAGAAGTTGCTTGGTTAAACCTGGAAAATTAAAAGTATGCATAGGCATACACATTACACGCTGTGCATTTCAAGTACTTAAGCGTCTAAACTGCAGGAAAGAACTTAAGAAATATAAATGTTAGAGAACATGTATGACTTCACGGAACTCTAAATCATTAAGTCAGTTTAAAATATGTATGAGGATCCCCAAAGACCTACCAGACAGACTGCATAAACATCAAGCTCTTGCTAGGCTGCAGAACTGCACCCATAACACATGAAGCCATTGACAGCCTCTACCCAAGCGCCAGAGAGCTGGGAAACGCTCTTGACCTTTCATTTAGACACAGCTTTAAATATTCCTCTGCAGGCGGGAGACACGTTTGATTGTTTTACAAGTGGCAGTGCAGCGCCTTGGCAAGACTGAATGGTCCTGTAAGTGTATAGTTACCCAATTAACTGTAAACACAGGCCAGACCCAACAAAAAAAAAAAAAAAAGAATTCCCAAAATAGAAAAAAAAAGTCCAGAGCGCAGCAATCTCTCTTGCCCCCACGCAGAGAGAGGTCTAGGCAGGCAGTGAATAATGAATAGCACACTTCCTGTGCACTCGCGAGTCTGGGAAAAAGAAAGAGGATGGAGCAGAGAGGAGGAGGAGGAGGAGGAGGAGGAGGAGCGGAGCATTGTTTCAGACCCGGCGTGGACAGCCTCATTAAAGTTTACTGTTCAGGCTCACAGGAAGGGCCACTCCTGTGTCGCAGCTGCAGACGGGAGGACAGGAAGGAGAGGCTGCCATCTCCAAAGTGTTGGCTGCTCGATTAGCAAGAGTGGCTGAGGGAGGGAGCGAGGGAGGGATGGAGAGACAGAGAGAGAGAGAGAGAGAGATAGATGATGGGAGAGAGGGGAATAGTGAGAGAGATAGGGGGGAGAGAGAGAGAGAGTGAGGGAGAGAGGGAGGGATGGAGGTGGGCTGCGCTGAATAGAATAAGGGGAACTGGCCATGAACTTCATAAAGTACGAAAACAAACAGGAGGGAGGGAGGGATGGCTGGATGGAGAGAGGGAGGGATGGAGGTGGGCTGCGTTGACTAGAATAAGGGAACTGGCCATGAACTTCATAAAATATGAAAACAAACAGGAAGCCAGGCGCTTGGAGCAGCAGGGGGAATGTACAGGTGACACTGTACTCGAGACACTTTAAGCAAACACAGGCCAAGGAGGCTAGCTGATGATAAATGCAGACCACCACAACACTGAGCGAGCACCGAGAGGCAGAAGTATACCCCCACCAGGCACGTATCTTTGCCCAGGTAATGGAGTGCAGTTGTAAATGAATCTAGATGGCACGGATCAGGTGTCGCCATCGTATGACAGTAAGCCTCATTCATAATGGATATCCCCAAGGGACTCGGAGTGGGTCGCGTTGCTGCTAACAGACACAGGGAGGCTGTAGTGCTGGCAAGCAGCAGTTTGAACACATTTATCCAAGTAAAGGGTAAGACTCAGTATGAGGGCTTTCAGCCTGACGGTCCAAGGAAGCAGAGCGAATAAAGAAAGTCTTCAATAATGGACTAGACCCAGCTGGACAGTCAGAGGTAGTCGATCACAAAAGGAGCTTACACACACTTCCTTGCAGGAAGCAAGGCGAGATTACAAAAAAAAGAAAAGAAAAAAAAGGCCACTGGGACAAACAGTGACCTACAGTAGAAAAACTTTGCTGCCTGTTGAAACGCAGGTCAAAGACGCACTCAAGTTTCATGAAACAATTAACGGACATCTCTTTTCAAGCCAATACTGTCTTCTGGAAAACATTCAACCAACTTCAAAGTCTGCACTCACCATATGTACCGCTACTGGGATCTCATTGTGCATTACAACAGCACAACACATGAAAATTAGTTCACCGAGACGTAGTTCTTTACTACTGCTGAAAGGCGAGAACGGAACAAAGGCGTGAACTTCTAAAACAATAGCTGAAAATTAATTGAATTGAGATGAATACATTGATTATAAGTTCTCCTCGCATGTTGATAAAACAAATGGGGCCCTTCACAAATTAAATTATTATCCCTACTAGGATAAAGACAGAATTAAATCAGTCCACAAAATGTTATCTTTGATGAAAATGGCTATATACGGCCTCCCTGCGGTTTCAAACAAAGTGTTTGAGCAACAACAACTTATTTTAGAACACCCTGACATTCATCACATGCAGCACACGAGTTAAACCTATCAGTGTCAGCCGTCTAAAATGCGTTTGAACATTTCCATTGGCCTATTTTCTCTTCAGAGGGACATTTCAAAAGAGGAAACATGAAAATAACTTGGGAATTGACTTTGTGCCAATTGACTTCACCAACGACTGGGCCCCACTTCAGACAATGCGCAGAAGGACCATGTCCTGTGGACAATGTGTGACTTGCTACTGGAAGGCACTTGATACATAGAGAGTGTTACAATAAACGGAATTTGAACATCAAAGATAGATAGAATTTGAACATCAAAGTAACTGATATATTTGGAAAACTATTGTTAACCACCAAGTTCTCTGTCAAATGATGTCCACTCCAACACAGAGAGTATGCAATTCATTTCTTTAAAAAAAAATCATATACACTATACAACTTCCTCAAATGGTGTTACTAAGATGGTGTCGATACAAAGCACAGATCATAAACCCTTCAAGTATTTAACCTTAAACGGATGGCAAGAAACTACATTTGTTTCAGGTGTCCACTCCAACAGAGTACACGCAGCTACAATATATGAAAACGTGCACATCTTGAGATGACACTTAATTTGTACCAAGTGAGTAGATATATATTGAATAAACTCCCTTGCAGTGGTCATAGCATAACCCAACACACTGGCAGATCAGTGCTATAGAAAATGTACTGAATTAAGTATGAGACAAAAGATGTGAACATTTTACCATGTATAAAGTATATTTTTTTATCCTTGATTCTTCAGACAATCAATCAAACACTAAAATATCCACTACAACTCTCATGTTTGACAGTGAATCAGAAACAACTCAATCAACATGTATTGAAAAACAAATTATAGATGTTCAACCATATCAACAAGTTTCAACAAATATACATTCAATTAAAAAAAAAGTTTAATTTTAAGCCTTTTTGAAACAACCTGCTATGAAACTACCCAAATTTGCAAGCTAGAGTACAGCATGTGTATAATTATAGGCCTGTTGATCAGTGAGGACAGGTGACTTTGTGAGAACACTATGTAGTCAGCAAAGCTTACCAGTTTGTTGTTCTCATACACATCCTCTTTTCGGAGGGAGTCATAGTTTCTGGAAAAGAAAACATAAACATGAGTCACTACCTTAAATCCAATACCTGCAAAGCTGTCTACTACCCAATGAATGACACAACATGGGTAGAAGACAGGCAAAAGGACAATGTTTTATAAACATCCCGAGTCTTGGATTTAAACCACCTTAGGAGAGAACATTGCAACCTTGTAACATTGTAACATGTTAACTCATTACTGCCATCGACTTGCAATATTCGTCCACTGTAGGCTGCCGTTAAATGTCCATTGCAAGCCAGTCTCGACTTTTTCCCCCGACAAAATACAAATGATTTGTTTGTAACCATCACTCTCTCGGTTTATCGTTACATTGGCTGTGGAAAAGTTAATTAGTCGCCTAGTGGTAGGCTACATTCTTACGTTTAAGCGAAAGAGAGGACAAGGCTCTTTAAACTAGGTTAGAGTTGCAGTTAGGCTACCCCGATTACGATGTGGGCTACACTAGGCACGTATGCGATAAAGCTCACACGACTTGGTGAACATCCTTCGCTGTCTCCAGGGACTGAAAAAGCGACAGCAGTCGACTGCAAGTATGTAACATTGTTAGTTAATTCAACGACAACTTTCCCCATCACAATCGCATATTTACTGACCAAACTTTGAACATCACCATCCGGTTTCACAATAACACATGGTCATAAAATAGTTCTTACATGAGATCCGGTCTGAATTTATGGATCAACGCACAGAACGCTAACCCATCTCTGAAAGATGTTGTCATGTTCTTAACGGCCACATCTCTGTAGCCATCACACTGGTTCTTGCACCACTGTTGCAGCGCCTTGATGGCAGCCATCCTCCCTCCGAGGTGCGGTGAAAACCACGGGCGAATAAGTTTACGAAGTTGAGGGACCCCAAACAAAGGCGGATGCAGCCTATCTGCTGCAACTCTTGTTTCGCCCTAGTTCGGGCAGCCAGTCACACTACAGCCAACGCGGGAAGTCCGGGAAGCTTGCAAAAAAAGAGCAAGGCTATGTCATTAACAGACGCACACAATTAATTAAAGGACTACCTGTAAAATGAAGTCGAGGCCACGCTAGTGGGAGGGACCTTAATTTATGGATTTTTTTCACTAGGTGATAAAGGTTGTCTCTCTGATATTGATACTTACGTTGACATAATATTTAAAGATTTAACGTAAAATGTAATTAAACAAAAACACTTAAACACCAAACCACTTTAATCACCAGCTGTTATTTTTCGTTAGCGCTGTGTGGAATCAAATTGAAGTTTATTACCGAAGAAAGGCTTACATTAGATGTTTAATGAATGTAGTCGGGAAAGGAAATTAAGGCGCAGGGCCTTTAATGAGCAATTTAATTATGTTGACAAAGGGTGCTAACAAGCGCTTTCGCTCTAATTTGCAGAGGTTTACAGCATGAGCAGACAGAAGTAGGGTAATGTGTTTAAAAAGAACAATGAACGCCTCTGTTGTGCTTGTTGATTCATTTTGGCAAACAACTAGGATCCTCGGAAATATCACAACGCCATCAGGTCAAGGCACTAAGCCAGGAGTGGACATAGTTTAAAATAGACTTGAAAATAAACTAATTCAATAGTGGTTAAACCAACTTAAAGTATAAGTTCACTCCCAGCTCTAAGCCTAGTTGACCCACTCCATGCAAGATGCTAAGAAGTGGGCAAAGGACTGAGGGAGGGGCATAAACATTCTTTTTTTATATACATTCCATGACGTAGAGAAGTCCAAAACAGTTGACTCTACATAAGCATGGGCCTTGCAAGGTTCAGAATTATTTTAAACAGTAGATGGCGTGTTGAACCATTTTCAACCAATGAAATACAGACTTGGTAATGATGTCAATGTGAACACCAGCATTGATGTGTTTCATCACAATACAGGCATATCATTTAGTTTCAGCTCCAAAAGCACATTCGAGTGCACACTATCTCTTTAAATATTGACCAATAGCACAACTCTCCTTAAACAGGTGTCATGTTGTAAGTTGACTCCTTGTGCAGTTTTTTTGCTGGTGCAATCTTCATGTGAGATTCATCTGGCATTCCTGATGTTTTGTCTATTGTTTTAGTCTTCCAGAGATCATGGCACAGGTGAGAGTGATTTAAACGGTTTTATTTCCACATTGTTGTCGTTTATAACACTACTGTATAGCACATGAGCATTCCATTTCCACTCCCCCACATCTCTGGTCATTTACAAGTTGGAAACAGGACAGCAGTGTGTGCTTTACCGCTTCATATAATAAAGTAGGAGGATGAACCTCTGTCACTCACAGTGCAATCATTACCAGAGGAGGGCAGTCTCTCACTAAGCACAGGTTGTTGCCTCACGTGGTTCTTTTGCACTTTCCATGCAGCCTGCCATGCTTCTAATCCAGCATTTCAAGAAGCACCCAGTGGTGTAGTCCAGGGTATACGCAGGTATACGGAGTATACCCACTTATTTTTCTGTCAGCATTGAGTAAAAGGGGAGCGTTTATTCTGCGCTGTATGGGCTGCTTAAAAAAATGATAAGTATACCCACTTCTCCAGGGACCACTACACCACTGGAAGTACCCCCTTACTGTGCCTGTTTAAAAAAAAAAAACTAGAATGTTCAATATTTCCAGTGTCCCCGGTCCCCATAAATATCCCAAACATACTGTACACCGCCTCACCGCCTCACTGCTCACTGCCTCAGGAGTAGGATAAGGCACATAAGTGAAAAGACACAGAGCGGGCCTACATCAACACTGGAAGATGAAATACGGTTATTGAAAGACCTGAGATGAGTTTGGCATAGAAGAGATACTCTCTCTGTGTTCTACGGGGTAATACTGAGTTCACCACTGAGATACATTCTCGCAAGCGAGTCCTCTGGACAAATATTACCACCTCTTCCTTCCAGAGGCGGAAGCAATCTTTGCACTGCAAATAGGCACTGCATGTAATATCTGTGGCCATTTACACCAGCAGTTGTTACAGAAAATCAACAGAAAATTGTAAGAGGAAAATGAAATAAGATACACAAATACTAAATCACTTCACTCTGAACTCGTCTTCAAAAACCGGTGGAGACCAAAGAGTCCAAGTGTGTTTGCAAATGTAATCTTCTGACGAGTGGCTCTGTCAGTGAGGGCAGTCATTTTTCAGCCACGGCCATTGTTTCCTCTGCAGGGCCTGTGGCAGCTTGCAGGCATCCTTCCTCTGTCTGCTGTGGAGGTAACAGGATAGCCAGGGCAAGATCCAGCCCTCGATGAGATCACTGAGAACTCATCAGAGCATTTCCTCTCCCAGTATCAACACTGACCTGACATCACATCACGGCTCATGGAACAGCAAGAGTTTTGATGGATTCCCGTTGTACGAAAGATATTTTAGTGCACATGCCGTTTAATTGAATAAGTACAAAAGTAAACCTGCCATTGAAGGCCCAATATGTTGCAATATGATAAGCCTATTTTTGCAAAATTAAATGTTTTTTGGAGACAACAGAACAGTATTATGAAATGCATTTAATACAAAAGTAAAATAAAAAAAAAGATGATGCTATGACTGAATGAGTTCATTTGTTTGTGTGTTTGGGGTTGGAGTCCAAAAATTCAAAAAGAAAATGATCAATAAAACGAACAGATTCTCATGTAGCAAACCGTTATATAATTACTTCCAAATTCAACTTTCTGGATTGGTATCTTTCTTTAAGTAAGCAGTCGATGATAAGCAAAACCATTGAATTGGTATGGCATAATAAAAAGACCCCAATTTCATATTCAGTTTCATCAACCACATTTACGAGGAAGCGGAAGATAATAGTGTGGCTTAATGCACAAATGAGAAAGCTAATGGAATTTGTTTGATAATATCTAGGAAGTTATTTGCACACCAAAAAAGAAAAAGTGGTCTCACTGGCCCAAGTTGCTCTGAGGCAACAATAAATAAAGTAGTAAACTGCACGGTTCTTACAACATTCTGCGTCGTCTCATTGCGGAGGAGCAAAACGTGTGTGTATGTGGCACACAGTATGAGGCGCTACCTCAGTCACTCGGCACTTCTGCGGCCGCCGCATGGGCTTGTAGCTGCCTCTGCCACCCAGCTTTGGCTACAGTGCTGTGGATCTCTGCCTCGTAATCCCTGGCCTTGGCCCTCAGCTTGGCAATGCTGCACGACCGGAACTCATCTGGACTGGGCCGCCCCTGCTCATCCCGTTCCTGACTCTCGGACCTCTGGGTGCTTCCGGCGCTCGGAGCGCTTGGAGCCAACATGGCCGCCAGGGGAGGTTTGGGCCAAGAGCAGTTTCCTCCCCGCTCTGGTTTCCTCTCCCAGTGGTTTGCGTCTGGGTTTCCCTCCGGCTCTGGCCCGCCGCTCAGACTGGATCTGTCTGCCTTCTGTCTGTCTGACTCGCCGCCGCCGCCATCCCGTCTGCTGCACGGGTCCCCTGCGTGTCCTTGCAGCTTCATCTGCCGCCTCATCTTGGCTCTGCGGTTCTGGAACCACACCTGGAGATGACACCAGGCATGAGTGAAATTATGAATGTGTGTGTGTGTGTGTGTGTGTGTGTGTGTGTGTGTGTGTGTGTGTGGGGGTGGGGGTGTGGGTGTGTGTGTGTGTGTGTGTGTGGGGGGGGGGGGGGTGTGGGTGTGTGTGTGTGTGTGTGTGTGTGTGTGTGTGTGTGTGTGTGTGTGTGTGAGTTTGAAAATCTTTCGTAAGTAACATAGATTATTTAACACGTTGAGAGACTCTGCAGGTAGGCTTCAGGCTAATATCCTGTGACATTTTTGTCAGACTTTGCTTAATATTAACTGGAAGTAGTGAAGAAAAAAAAAGTGCATTTCAGGAATAACCCAGAGTTGACACACAATGTCAAGTTCTGTTAGTATGTGTGGCATGCATGTACGGACGTCAGAGTGCTGAGTGCAATCTCTTCTTTTTTTTTTCAAGATTTGTTTTTGGCCTTTTTTTATGCCTTTACTTGATAGGTTAGTTAAGAGTGGGACAGGAAATGAGAGGGAGAAGAGGTGGGGAGTGGACTGGAGAAATGACATCGGGGCCGGAATTGAACCCGTGTCCTCCATGGGCGTCAAGCCCGAATGTGGTCGGTGTGCTACTGTGTGAGCTACAGTGACCCCCACTGAGTGCCATCTCTTTGCCAGAGGGTGTGTGGTGCTGACTCTTTCTCCGGGCAGAGGCTTCGCTCACCTGCACCCTCGCCTCGATGAGGTCCAGCCGCAGCGCCAGGGCCTCCCGCATGAAGACGTCGGGGTAGTGAGTGCTCTCGAAGGCCTTCTCCAGCTCCTCCAGCTGCCAGCTGCTGTAGTTGGCCCGCGCCCGACGCTGCTTCACTGGCCGCTGTTCATCTGGAAACCGGATCACAGCCACCAATTAGACCATCGCCAACGGGCAACAACGGCGGGCTAATGGCTCTAGATTGGATAATTACTGCAGTGTTCATTAAGCCCCTCTTTAGCAACCGGGCTGGAGATAATTGATTGTTAGTTACGACCTGTTAGCCAATCCTTTTGTAAACATTAGACTCCCATTAAAAGATGTTCAACGAGAGTGGTGAACAATTATCAGACGTAGCTATTTTGCCATATAAACGGTTCTGTCTTTTAATTCTATTATCTAATATGTTGCCTGCACAAACAAGAACTTTTACATTACGTTAAGCAGATACCCTTAAATGACCAAACTGTGATCTGAGGGACATTAATCCACAGTATTGTCATCAACTGGGAGACAGTGCAAACAGTCAAAACCTGATAAGCTATCCACTCTCTGTCCTGACTGAAAAAGATCCCCCTATCTAATCCAAAAAGAAAGGATGAATGACAAGACAAATATTTCCGACAAGCTACAATCAGTAATCAATCAATTGCAGACACTAACGCTAACCTTATCAATAGCAATTAGCGACAAGGTACCCAAAATCATGTTATCAGGCTGGTCACGACAGTACTCACCCACGGTCTCGGACAGGAGGCTCAGCCCAGCTGCTTGCGAGGCCAGGAACAGCGCCTGCTTGCAGGGCTGGGGGTGCAGGTAGCTCCGCAGGAACTCGTAGCTGAAGAGGTGCCCCCCCGGCAGCAGGATCTGAGGGGAGCCCCCCAGGCGGGGGTGGAAGGCGGCGGGGAACAGATGAGCCGCCGACGAGTGCAGGAGTGGGGGGCTGAGAGCCGTCATCAGTTGCCCCGGTCCAAACATCATGGCAGCGCGACGGACGGACTCGGGGTTCCTCAAGTGGTGCCGTCCACAAAAAAAATGTATCAACGGCACGAAAAAAATATTGGTCTATAGGTCGGCGTGGTTTAATTTCAAGTTCATCGGATGCGAGACTGATAGGAGAAGTTCTGTGTCTTGCAATAGAATTGTCCCTTCGTCCTTCCTCAGTGTCAAAGGACAACCTCTAGCTGTTCTTCAGATGCAACTGATGAGTCACAGCACAAATGATCTCAATGTTAACTGAGCATTCAGATAACGATTAGGCATCCAACGGAGGGGGAAAGACGTGAGTTGAAGAGATGTGTTGAGTAAAAGCAAGACGTCCCTTTGCCAAGGGAGCATTGTTACCTGTCCTCAGGTGTGATTCTTATTCTCACCTGAGGGCCGCCTCCCTCTTCAACCACATGACCCCACCTGTGACTGCTGATCCCGCCCCTAATGAGAAATCCCCTCCAATCAGAAGACATGATGATGCATCATTATTACTCCTCATCAGTCTGTTAAAACAGTAATTCTGCTCACCTCCACCCCACCCATCACCTTATATGGCAGTGACCTCTGCGCACTAAAGGCACGTCTGTCTGTCTGTATGCGATGAGACACGGAAACAAGTTCAGACACTTTTTGCCATCCAGAGCGTTCACAATCTGTGTGATGGATCGGACAAAAAAAAATAACACTGTACCCGAGATGTTAACGTTACGAGAGACACGTAGGCAGCGGGATGGGGGATGCCTGCCTGTCAATCATCTGCCAAGGTCCTCGCTGTGGTTTCACTGTTATGCCTGTGCCCACGGATGACAGGTGCTGAAGACAGCAGGAAATGAAATGAAGGAAAACGAAACAGAAAAAAAGGACAATCAAGAACAACACAGAAATTGTCAATTCTGGTTACATGCAAGGCTTTTGCTGTGTGTGTGTGTGTGTGTGTGTGTGTGTGTGTGTGTGTGTGTGTGTGTGTGTCAATTCTGGTTACATGCAAGGCTTTTGCTGTGTGTGTGTGTGTGTGTGTGTGTGTGTGTGTGTGTGTGTGTGTGTGTCAATTCTGGTTACATGCAAGGCTTTTGCTGAGTGTGTGTGTGTGTGTGTGTGTGTGTGTGTCAATTCTGGTTACATGCAAGGCTTTTACTGAAATCTGTAGAGCCCGGGTAGTTGTTATGATGGGGGTGGGAGTGGGTGGAGGAGGGGGGGGGGGTAAACAGATTTTGTTTACACGGTAAACACATCTGACTAATTGGCCCACACAATTGACATTCATTTACAGGCTCATTTACGGAGTTAAAATGCTTCCGTGACATTTCTGAGCCTCTCTGATTCATTACAATGAGAGCCATGTTGATGAGCTTACAGAGCTGCGTGTTTCTGACTCATCAACGACGGGCGTTTGTTTAAATAAAGAATTCCGAGGGTTAAAGGTTAAACATCTGGAACGGGGGAATATTGTAACTGGATGACGGAAAGTAAAATGGATTTTCCCACACTTAATTCTGCTCCGACTCTCACTGTCGTACAGGAGGCAGTGTAGCGGGGAGGGGAATGAGATCACCTGTCCAAACAGGGTGTATTGTTAAGGAGCAGGCTTGGGACAGGCACACACACACACACACACACACACACACACACACACACACACACACACACACACACACACACACACACACACACACACACACACAGAGGCTTGGGACAGAGTGCTCCAAAATGGGTTGCGGGTCAGGGATCCTCCGCCTTTGAAAACAGATCACTTTCACAGCCCACAGTCTGCTCCGTTAGAAGAAGAATGTCAGGCGCTTTTGTTCCGCGTCAAGCAGGTAAATGGAATGTGTTTAATTCCATTAGGACACTCCTCTCCTGTCTCCATTTAACCGATTTGCGGGGACTTTTTTTTAGAGGAGAAAAGGAGGGAAAAAAACCCTAAAATGTTTAGAATCATAAGCAATGCAACGGAAGTCAGGGGATCGTGAACTTTATACCGGGGGGTTGAGACTGCCATTTGGATTTGAAGACAAGTTTTGGCAAAAAAGTTTTGCACACCCACGGAATGTTATGATGAAGAGTAAGAGGTGACTAACATTGACAGACAGCTCCACTGCACACAACACACACACAACACACACACACACACACACACACACAAATGTTCCCAGTCCCCAGTCTCGGGCCAGCTGTGGTGGTGGTGTTGATGGAGTCCTGATGACTAGCGCATCAGAGAGACACGCAGGTGTCTCAATTAATCCCCTGATCCACATCACCTCTTCAGATCAGACAGCGCCGTGCCGAGAACACCGCCGCTCACCGCTGGGATGGGACGCTTCACGCCGGCTTTGATCAGCTCACAACAGCTGGCCGGAGTGGAGCGGCCACAGCACCGGCGGAGGAGAGGCCACACCACCTACTCTCCACACCTGTCCAAACACCAAAACAACCCCCCCCCCCCCACACACACACACACACACACACACACACACACACACACACACACACACACACACACACACACACACACACACACACACACACACACACACACACACACACACACACACACACACACAAAGACGCGCAGAGGTCCATTGTTCTTCTAACACACACACACACACACACACACACAAAACACAGGTCCGATGGGACAAATCCACATTACTGTTGTTTTTAAAATACTTGACCGCCATTAACACCCTTGAAGTCACTGATGTGCTGCACAGATGTGTGACGCAACAGAAACAAGAAGCTTTTTTCTGAGGTGTGATGAAATGTATCACATTCCAAATAGACAAAACAAATACAGCTAAAAACAGACGAGCCATGCCTCTATCCAGGACAGCAAGGGAAGATGGAATTTAACTGTGTCCTTCTCTACAAAATAATATTCTTTTTTTCCATACAAAGACAACATCTCTTTGGGCTTGGGTGAGTGTAAAGACAAGAAGAGTGGAGAAGATTAGAGGGGTCTGTTGACTGGAAGAAAAAAAGGCAGGTTAAATAAACACTGTGTGTGTGTGGCGGTGACTAAATCGCCATCTCTGTTTGTCTCTGGCCCTTGGGGTAGACACAGGGGATTGTCGGGGATGTGAGGAAGAAGCAAGAGCCTCACTCCCTGCTGTGTTTGGTCTGCCAGTGCTCCCCCCAAAGCCCGCTTATCCAGTTAATCAGCAACCAGTTCATCCACCAGAATGGGAACCCCATTTACAAATGAGCTCCTCGTGGATAATTGAACGGCTTTGGGAGCGACAATGGCGGTGGCTCACACAGCTCCTCTATTGATCTGGCAGGTACTCGCAGTGCCAGTGAGTCCTCCAAAAAACCCATACAGGGCTTAGCCAACAGCCAGGGTATCAGCGGTGGACTTACAGATACACCAGACAAGCAGAACATTCTCTTAGGATTAAACACCCACCAAGATTTCACCTTCCTTAGAGTATGGCGCCCTAAATCTAAATAGGCTTGTTTCAACTGCTGTCATTCCCCTTGAAATATAGAAAAAAGAATAGACATATTCAGAGAGCAAAGATCTGTTTTATTTTCAATGAGGCCCCTAATCTCAATTGTGGAATGTTAAAAAAATAAATAAAATAAAAAGGATCGTATGAAAGAAAAAGCTAAGCATGGCGCAAAACAAAATATAACAAAACCTTCGGGTAACATCAGTAAACAATGAACACATCAGTCTCCATTTGTTGTGCCGCCTCATTCAAGGCACCATTAACCAAGTCAAATGAGCTCGGAGGCTGCTCTTTAGTTTAGCTCGAATTCTCTTGATTGATCCATTTCTTCGGTTGGATCATAATTTAGTCGGGCTAATTGCTTTCTGCCGCAGACTGATTTATGATGCATTATCACTTTAGCGTTATGCACAGACTTAAGCAGTGAAGCAGAAGCTTTAGAGAAGAAGAAGAAGAGGAGGGGGGGGGAGATAGGCCTAATCCTCTTCAGGAGCAGGACAGGGGGCGAACCTGTCTAGCTGCCTGTCCTCTGTTACAAAACAAGGTCATGCTTCAAACTTCCATCCGGAAGACGTGTGAAAGGAAACAAATTAACCACAGACAAGCGGACATGGAAACACTGTGAACTTCAACTGCGAAGGGTACAGAGGCTCTTTATATTGAATCGTGTTCTCATTTGAAAACCGGGGGGGTGGGGTGGGGTGGGTGGTAGAGGGGGGGGGGCCCCTCTGCGAAAACTATCGGATTTGTTCCTCGGATGTGTCGGCACAGAGCCCTGGAATGACGGCGAGCGTGAACAACGCTGCTAAACGCCATTAATACTCGTCCATTAGAGCGACCCGTCAGCTGATGAACCATTTTAGCTCGAGATAAGATGGATGATTACCCCGGCGAAGAGTCATGGGAAAGTCATCCACACGCGCACCACGGCTCGACTTTCGCTGTCTGAAGTGAGAGTGCGCTTCATCAAGAGACCGAGGTTCAAATCCCAAACTTTTTCGAGCAGCTTTCGTTGTTTTGCATATGACATAGATATGGGTGGGAACCCCTCTAGCCGGCGCACTGATAACCCTATGGTCCTTTTTAATTAACTTTTCAGTAATTCTCATCGGCGCTGAATACCAATGTTAGCAGTAACCACAGTTTTCCCAGACGATTCGGAGCACACTAAAAACACTGTAGTCCAAATCTCAGTGTGATACTCTTGTGTCCATAGCGGGATAGTGGGCCACTAGTAGTAGGTATGATGTGTTGTGTTGAGGTGACAACAGTTTTCCAGACGATTCAGAGCACACTTAAAACACTGTAGTCCGAATCTCAGTCTAAATCTTCGATTGAAACCCGATAAAGCCAGAAATCTGGACACATGTAACCGCAGTGACTGTGATACTCTTGTGTCACTAGTTGGATAGGGGCCCCTGGTAGTAGGTATGATGTGTTGTGTTGAGGTGACAACAGTTTTCCAGACAATTCAGAGCACACTTAAAACACTGTAGTCCAAATCTCAGTCTAAATCTTCGATTTAAACCCGATAAAGCCAGAAATCTGGACACATGTAACCGCAGTGACTGATACTCTTGTATCACTAGTTGTATAGGGGCCACTGGTAGTAGGTATGATGTGTTGTGTTGAGGTACATCCCGCCCTCATCCTTCTGTCTCTTAGCCACTCACTCTGGTAATTGTATCTCCTAGTCAGGAGGATGATTGGTTTAGTCCCGGATCACTGGCGAGAGGGTAAACCTGAGAGGCCCTGGCTGCTTTTCATGTCAAAGCCTTCAAGAAGAAGCGGACGCGATCCAAAAGCAATCACACTTTACACTTCAAAGCGTCAGGGCCAAAAGGGAGGCGAGAGCCTCGTCCACATTTTTTTTCCACGCCAGCCAAGCGCAACTCAAGCGTGGAGGGGAGAGGAGATGATCTAAGGAACAGGCTGCTGTCGAGAGGGAGACGGAGCCCAACAGGTGTGCGAGCGGGCAGGTAGCAGCACATCGCCGTCCCTACCAGAGGTGAGTGAGACACGGGAGGGAGGGAGGCGCTCCACACACCCCCACTCCCCTCTCCACTGCTCCTCCTCTGGACACACAGGTCAGCATCAATGATGCCACCAATTTTGGGGCACATGAAGTATGTGAATGACCTTAAAGGATATGGCATGGCTGTGGGGCGCTGAAATGCAGCAAAGAGTTGTTCATCTAAGAGCCTTTTTAAAGCTGTGCTCAACATATCTTTATGTCAGGCTCAATGGTGTAGTCCCGGGTATACGCAGGTAACCGGAGTATACCAACTTTATTTTCAGACAGCATTGCGTATAACCACTTCTCAAAACAGGGTGTTTATCCTGTGCTGTATGGGCTGCTTAAGAAAAATGAAGAGTATACCCACTTCTCCAGGGACCACTACACCACTGCTTAGAGCCTAGGGCAAACAGTGAGAGAAGCGTGGCAAACTGCTGTGTTCCAATGGTTCAATGTAAGGCTGTTCAGTCAAGATCTGAGATGTTTCACTCTGACACTCTCATGGCAGAACTACAGAAGTCTTTCAGGACAAACAGAGTGTAAAACAAAGATGAAAAACCCAGCGGTTACCACCTTGTCAGTTGGCCCATCAGAGTCCCTCAGTAACAACCAAGCGCCCATTCGACCCCCTTTACCCCACCCCCCTCAACCCATCCTACATCAGTCACTCATCCCCGTTCTGCTCGACTGACACTTAGCCAATGGGCTGGCGTCCAACCAAGAGCAGAGGGATCTGAAGGCATTAGAAGCAGGCTGATGAAACTAGCACTCTGGGTTTGTGTGTGTGTGTGTGTGTGTGTGTGTCTCCAGCCCAAAGTACCCTGTGTTACACGACACCTTTCAAGCGCAATTAGCACTGATCAAGAGTTTCATCCAGTACAAAAAAAAATTATAGAAGACGAGAGTAATTACAACATCTGCACAGCAATTAGCTCGTCACGCTAATTGCCAGCAGAAGCTCTCGAGAGTCTGAACAAAAAGGGGGAAAAAAAACCACAATAAAGTGAATGAGAAAAACACTGGGTGAGGTTTAGAGCCGTTCACACAAGGGGGTTTGCTTAAGCATAGAGAGCAAATGTAGGCAAACTTTTTATGATTGGAAAACAATGGAAAACAAGACCAATTTCATAGAGTGGGGATGTTCTGCTAAATGACTAATTTTGTGAAAATTGAATTCTCTAAACAATAAAAAAAAAAAACGTGAAGGAGGTGTGTGTGAGTGATACACTAATCAAAACAAAAAACAACTAAACAAATAAAATAAAAGACCTGTACTGAATTTCAATGAAATTGATTTCAGAGTAGGGATAAATTGAGATAAACTTTGATAAGATGAACGTGCCTAACTCCTACCCCCAGCCTCTCCTTACGTCTGACATGTTAAAGGGAGGGGGGGGAGGGGGGGCACACCGCACAGAGAAAATGTCTCCATGGATGATGGCAGCATCCCGCTCAGAGGAAGCTCCTTTCATCGAAATGAATGTGCCCTGCCAACTGAGCTGCTGTCAGAGAAAGCAGTCGACACCACCACCACCACCAACCTCCCTCCCCCTCCCCACCCCCCACTAGTGGAAGCAGTCGACACCCCCACCCCCCACTAGTGGAGGCATGCCTACCCGCGACAACGCAGTCATCCCCCATTTCACACAGGGTCCTCCGCGCCGGGACCCTGTGGTAACCCAAGACTGCAGCAGCAGAGTCTCAGTCTGGGGACGGCAGCACTACCCGCACCCAGCCTTCAAGCTTGGGGTTTCGGTGTACGTGATTGAACAATTACAGACTTGGTTAATTTACCCGGAGTGAGGAAAAGGAAGGGAGGCCTAACCCGCATGGAGGCTCTTATGTTTGCGCTTTTTTTTCCTTTCGTTCTTTTTTTTTTTACTCTGTGAAGAGGTTCCCAGATGGAGTCAGTGACACCGCAGAGGAAAACATCTCACTTTCATGGCACATTGGCTTCCATCACAGCATTGACAGCGCAGCTTAAATTAGTCAGAAAGGAATATAGGGGGGGGGGGGGGGGGGGGGGGGGGGAAACAAAGAAAGCTAGTGATAGTGAAAGGGCATCTTCCAGAGTCGTAGAGAACCACTGACCCAGTACTAGCCCCTCTGGTCCTGGACTAACAAGTCTTCAAACGCTTCACATTATCCACAGTATTCTTCCGTCAAATACTGCTATTCTGAATACAGACAAGGAGATATAAAGCACTGCACCCCCCCGCCCAACTATCTATTCTATGGATATGTTATTCAAACAATGCAAAAAAAATAAACATTGACAAAAATTGTCATTTATTGTTTTTCTTTCTTTTTTTTTTGAAACAATCATTAATTCATGAACACTGAGCATTAATCCTCTCATGTAAGACCTAAACATGAAAGAGTAAAAACTAAAATCGTACTTATTCTCCTTGTCCAGTTATAGATATGCAATGACAAAAATCTCACTCGAAACTACCCAAATCCTCCGAAAAACTGATGACACTTTGAAAAGTTACAATTTGAAACAGGTTTTGCAGTGATGCACAAGGTTGGTATATGACAGCAGAAATATCTAAAGGGGGCAAACGGAGTAAAAAAAAACGAAACAATCATGACACAGTTGCTACGTATCTTCCATCACAGTCTTGGGCTCTATGTCGTGGATTCCATATGGAGGACCTTCATTGATTCAGAGATAATGGAGCTCGTATCAATCTGTCCGTACATCCCAACCAGGAACGCTTTGTGGAGCAATATATCAGCATGTTCTGCAATAACAGATAACAAAAAGAATTACAAAAACAGAATACATTTCTGTATGCGTTTGTGTATGAATTCAGGATTTTATTCAGTGTATGATTCAGTGTTCAAATTCAGTGTATAAGAGCACATGCGCTGCAATAACAGATAACAAAAAACATCAGAATCCGAATCAGCTTTTATTGGCCAAGTTAGTTTGCACAAACAAGGAATTTGTCTTGCTGCAGTGGCTCTCACTGTGCTTACACATATTACTCAAATATACAAACACAACAACAACAAAAAACATCAAAACAGAATACATTTCTGTATGCGTATGTGTATAAAATTCAGAATTGTATTCAGTGTATGATTCAGTGTTCAAATTCAGTGTATAAGCCCATTACCTTGACAGAGCAGCACGTATTCCGGTAAATTCCTGATAGCGGTCTGCACGACGTCAAAGTTTCCACTGCCCATGCAGTACATGAAGGTGGGCAGAAACTCTGCAGCCAGGCTGGAATGGAGTGAGACAGAGAGGGAGAGAGAGACAGACCACACACCTGTGAGTTATGCACAATCGACACACCTGTGAATTAGGGGTGGGGGAAAACATTTATTATTCGATTCTCCATAAAACGATTCTCTCTCGATTCAGAAAAGTTCATAATCGATTTTGTAATTAAAAAAAAAAAAAGTTTATTTATCGATTATTAAAATCAATAATCGATAATCGATTTAAAATTGAATAGTTGACCTCTGAATCGGAATCGAATAGAATCGTGATGTGCCAAGAGATTCCCAGCCCTACTGTGAATTATGCACAGACGACACACCTGTGAGTTATGAACAAACAGACAGCTCATGTTCCCCCTGCCGAACAAATGTGACTGGGTGTCTGTTAAAGGAAGTATTCGTATATTTTATCATGAATGTATTAACTAAAAGTTCTTGCTCAAATATGCTGTGCCTAAATGTTCTTTTTTTGTTAGTCAAGCTGTATTTTTCCACAGGAAGACCCCTCAACATAAGAAGGCCTTGAAACCAGTTGCCTCATGTAATGTTTTTCTACTGATAAGGCCCAACTGTCTTGTTGCTATGCAGAAGTAAAAGTTATGACCGCACTCCCCTCGTTTAATAAAAGCAGCCTGTGTGAGCAGGAGGGCAGAGAGAACTCGGACGTTCCTCTCCTCCAGGCCTGGCGAGCACAGTCTGAATTAACTTTACTTTGGTTGTGGTGTCTTTAATCTGATACATATTATAAAAGTTTAGGATAAATTCCCTAACGGTGCAGATCCATACAAGCGATCTGGGCGACGCGATCTGGGCGACCCCATGCATTTCAACGGGAGCCAGCTCCATTGTGACGTAAACCAGCGATCTGAGCGACGCGCCTGATGAAAATTCGAACATGCTCAAACTTATGCAAATGAGGAGCGATATTTCACCGGCAGCGGCCAACATTTCAGAGAAAGAACACGCCCACTCAAAGCAATGGAATTTGATCGCGTCGCTCAGATCGCTTGTATGGATTTGCACCGTAACAGTGTCCGCACTACCTGGGGGTGTTCTGGACGCAGCGTAGGGCCAAGCTGAAAGCCATGTTTCGACACAGCTCCTCAGGGGAGCTCATCAGCCTCTGAAGATCATTCTAGAACAAAAGAAGAAAAAAAACATGCTAGTCAAAAAAAAAACATCTCCACACTTTGGTTTCAACTCAGGATGACGTGAGGAAAAAGACTTTCTTACGGTGAAGTGCTGTATTATTTCTGGGCTCCTCTTCGATTTCTCGTCCACTTCAGTCAGAACCTGGAGCACATCTAGAGAGGGTGGTTGAAAGGAAACATGAGGTGGAGGTGGAGATATGGGAAGACGGACATAGAGCTAGAGAGAGGTAGAGACTAAGTGACCGAGAGCCACGTGGCTGATCTGGGGGAATAACCTGGCGACGGCTCTTACCTTCCACAGCCTCTCCTCTGGACATCTTCTTCAGGTACTTGGTCATGTCTGCGGCGGTCAGCGGCACGGACGCCGCGATGCTGAACAGAGGGAGGGATCCCGTCGAGGAGTCCTCTGCTGGAAGGAGACGGCCAGACATATCACTATAGACGAGGCCTGCCATAGCTGTCTAAAATGAGCAGCAAAGCTTTTGGCACCATGTTCTAACAATGGGATGACAACACCCATGACTAGTTATTGAGGGGCAAACTGAAGTGTTGCAGTCAATAAAGTGGAAAACACAGTTTTCATTGCATTTTTCCTACAGTATCGTGTAGTGTCTACAGTGTTGTATTTCATTGTCGAGTGTGTGTGTGTGTGTGTGTGTGTGTGTGTGTGTGTGTGTGAGGAGGGTGTGTGTGTCTGTGTGTGTGTGTGTGTGTGAGGAGGGTGTGTGCAGTACCGTCTCTGTTGTCGGATGGACTCTCAGATGATCCGCTCCTCACAGGTAGTGTCAGTCCGGCTAGCAGGGACTTCAACTGGACCAGGTCTGGGTTCTCTAAGGAGAGACCCCTACAGGAACACACAGAGGAGTTGATTTAAAGAAGAATAAAGGAGAGTGTAGCGAAGGGAGAACGTGGTCACCCCACTTGGACTCGAACCCGGGTCAACGAAGTGCCAAACATGCGCTCTGACCGCCACACCAAAGAGCCCGGCTCAATGGCGTGGCAGCCAGAGAGCATATTCACCTGTAGGGACGATCACATCGTCACAGAGAGATTATGTGGATAGGAATAGAATATGCACTGGAATGAATCATGAAGACATAAAACTAAAACAAAAACAAAAACCGGAGAAAGACAGGAAGAGAGAGGGCAACACTCATAAACACATCATCTTCTAAAGAACTCGCTTTCCAGGAAACAAACACGAAAACCTGCTTCAAATCCCAGGCTACACTCACACACTAAATATTTTGGCGGGGAGAACAAAGCTAGCACACCCAGTGCATGATTTAGAACACACAAAAAGCACAAGCGAAACCGCTAACACATCAACAAACAACCTCGACACAATGGCTTTCGACAAGGCCAAAATATTTGGCTCAATTTAGTCCTCCATCATCACCACAAAAATGGGCTTTCTTAGTGTGGCTGCTCTGTAAGACGCTTCAGTCTTTGCCTTCTACTTTGAAGCGTGTAGTATAAAAGAGGAGTGCGTTTAACGCTGAGCATGTCTCCAGGCGGAGAGAGAGCTGGATTTAGATGGAATTTGCCCCGGCCCGGCCCAGACACACACACACACACACACACACACACACACACACACACACACACACACAAAGATGAACAGGCAATCTCACTCTGCTTAACATAACCAGACGTCAAAGGTCAAGAGTTACAACAATAAGGCAAGATGTGTTTGGGTGCATCCAGTGCTGAAAAGATACTAACATAAACTATAAATATAATATAGATAAAATATAAAACGTCATTGAAATCTCCACAAATTTCCATTTGAAGAAAATATTTTCCCCTCACTTTAGTTTCCCTATTCCATGTCAGTGGTGCCCCTTTGTAAGATATATATATATATCATTACAACGAATGTATGTAAATATGAATGTATTATTATGAGCCATTATAACAAACGGATGTTAACATTAATGAGATCCTTACTGTAGAATGTCGGAGTGCTTCTGCAGATAAGCCACAGCGGCTGCAGCGTCGTGGGCAAGGTACTTCTGGATGAACAGCACAAACTTGGTGATGAAAGCTGTCGGCTGTTGGCGGGACGTCCTCTTGAAGTTCTACAAAGTGAGACAAATTCAGCAATATCATCCCCTGTTTCCGCTGTGTGGGTGTGTGTGTGTGTGTGTGGCTGTGTGTGTGTGTGGCTGTGTGTGTGTGTGGCTGTGTGTGTGTGTGGCTGTGTGTGTGTGTGTGGCTGTGTGTGTGTGAGCGTGTGTGTGCGTGTGTGTGCGTGTGTGTGCGTGGCTGTGTGTGTGTGTGAAATACAGCAATATCATCCCCTGTTTCCGCTGGACCTCTAAAGATGCAGGAGAAGAACTCAAGACGTCGTTAATTTGACAAACAGCAAATGGAGTACTGCTATTTACGGCAACTCATTAAGTGTCTATTCAGCTTAAGTCACCGTTTAACCTTTTTTTCAGGCTTAATGTGTTCTTTACAAATAAGTAGTCGGGGCTTGTCTGGGAATTCCCTGCCCCTTCACTGCATTCCATTTGTTCAGTTGGTCTGGCCAACTCTCAACGGCGCTCCACTTCAGCCACCTGATTGGACAGTCCTTTAACCAATCAGAGCAACGATACTATACAACAATACAACGATCGGTAATAAAGCAAACACATATTTTTTCTGTATGAATTGTTCCAGGGCAAGTTTCTGTTCTGTTTTCAAAGAAAACTTGCCTTATCGAAGTTTTGCGGTGCTTTGGCGGCCACCATGTCCAATGTTTAAAAACTCTCCGTGCAGTAGATTTTGTAACGTAGCCGTGGTAAGTTTAAATCCGCCAATGGCGCGCCAGGTAGCCAAAAGCCAGTTTGTGATTGGCTCCAAGGATTCTGGAAATCTTGAAATGAACGGGTATGCAAACTTGGCCAGACCCAGTTCTGAGGCAAAATCAATTTGGCCGGAAGAAGTGGGGCGGGACTTCCCAGACTAAGTCGGGGCACAAGTCGTCTTTAATACACGTATGTAACACTGAGAAACTAACAATTTGTGACAAACAATAAATCAACATTGTGTTTTTGGCTTTGTGATATGATTACGATTGGGAAAGCATTGCCATCTTTGAATTAGAGTGGTTTATTACTATTCTTTTTTGGTAGGTAATATGTTTTTGGCTTTTTAATAGGCTTCCAATTATACTTTTTACTGTGTCAAAATCAATTTTATGTATTCATGCACAGTCAGTCCTTCACAATGAGCGTCGTCTCAGGTCACTTTACAAAGACAAAGCCTAACGGAATGGCAGACTATATTGTCATTGAAAGTAAACAGCAAAGACTGTGCTTACTGCCAAAGACTCAACTATAAGCCGAAAGATCGCCTAATGTAGGAGGCCGCAACTCCTTACTTTAAAAATGACCCCTTTAATCCTACATGCCCATATTGTGATATCCAAAGATCTCCCTCATAAAAAAACAGACTGGGGTCTATTCATTACATCACCACCACCCTACACCTCATTATCGTCTCAATAACAATCATCACCATCACGTCAGTCTGTTCTCTCTAGCTCAGTGGTTCTTAACCTTATTGGAGTAACTGAACCTTGCAAGCTTCATCAGTGCATTCACGGAACCCTTCGTAATTGGAAATATAAAAATATAATTTCTTCAAAACATAGGTATACATAAAAACGTCCCGACATTGCTAGTGTGACCCGGGCTATACTGTGTGTGTCTTGACCCCTGCCGAACCCCTGAGAGTGACTCAACGAACCCCTGGGGTTCGATCGAACCCAGGTTAAGAACCACTGCTCTAGCTGCACCCTGCCTCCTGTACCTGGAGGACATTGATGATGGAGAGCAGGCAGTCCTGCAGTGCCCCCTGGTGGTGGCTGTGGAAGACCAGCGGCTGCAGCAGCTCCAGGATGGCCAGCACGTCGGCGAAGAACGTCAGGTGGTTCGACTTCCGCAGCTCCTGCAGGTTCAGGTGTGCACGGCCGTGCATCAGGGCAGCCACCATGGGCAGGTGCCTGGTTGGGAATAAGAAAGGTCACTCACTGCTCAACTGCTCGGGGTATTTTCACATTCTTTCACAGCTTTTTCCCAGGATGGAAAACGAGATGCATTTCATTTAGAGATGAAAACACGTGAATACCTTCCTTAATTCATTAATTCCTTCACCTGTTAATTAACTCATTCAGGTGTTTTAAAATGTACCATAAAAAAAACATGAAAACTGTAGACAAAGCTGAAACACAACAACAAAACAGCTGCTCTGCCACTGCATCACCACAGCCCTGTAGAGTAAACTCAGGCTCTGGGCTCTGGGTTCAGGCTCTGGGCTCTGTTAAGCGCCGAGAGGCAATTGTATTGTTATGGCGCTATACAAATAAAATTGAATTGAATTGAATTGAATTGAATTAAACCCATCCTCTCACCTGAACCACAGCCCTGTAGAGTAAACCTCTCCTCTCCTCTCACCTGAACCACAGCCCTGTAGAGTAAACCCCTCCTCTCCTCTCACCTGAACCACAGCCCTGTAGAGTAAACCCCTCCTCTCCTCTCACCTGAGCCACAGCCCTGTACAGTAAACCTCTCCTCTCACCTGAGCCACAGCCCTGTAGAGTAAACCCCTCCTCTCCTCTCACCTGAGCCACAGCCCTGTACAGTAAACCTCTCCTCTCACCTGAGCCACAGCCCTGTAGAGTAAACCCCTCCTCTCCTCTCACCTGAGCCACAGCCCTGTACAGTAAACCTCTCCTCTCACCTGAACCACAGCCCTGTAGAGTAAACCCCTCCTCTCCTCTCACCTGAACCACAGCCCTGTAGAGGAAACCCCTCCTCTCACCTGAACCACAGCCCTGTAGAGTAAACCTCTCCTCTCCTCTCACCTGAACCACAGCCCTGTAGAGTAAACCCCTCCTCTCCTCTCACCTGAGCAGCAGCCCTGTAGAGTAAACCCCTCCTCTCCTCTCCTCTCACCTGAGCAGCAGCACTGTAGAGTAAACCTCTCCCCTCCTCTCACCTGAGCAGCAGCACTGGGTGTGACACTGCCAGCCTCCTGCAGGCCAGGTTGGCATCCGATGCCCGGCTCTCGGCAGACTTGGAGTCAGCCGTGTCCCCCAGCAGTGATATCAGACGATGCACCAACACGTCCAGCTAGGAGAAAGAGCACATACATCACATATGTGTGTGTGTGTGTGTGTGTGTGTGTGTGTGTGTGTGTGTGTGTGTGTGTGTTCCTGCCTCATCCAGCTAAGTGAGAGAGCACATACATCACATATGTACACTGGACTGGTCCTGCACTAGAGTTAAAGCTTGGCATGTAAATGTGGTAAAACCATGCAAAAGACCCTAAAAATGTAAGATAAATAACTAAAGTAACCAGCAAAAATATGTATTTGTGCATTTGCTAATGATTTAGGTTGGTGAGAAATATGTGTGAGGTACATCAACCAAAAGGTTAATTTAGTGAAATCATTAGGCTTGAGTATATGTTCATGGAGCAAAGAAAAAAACAAATGCAGGATTATCTTTTGTGCCATATATCGTGATATATTACATTACGAATATGATGCAAAAACTGTGGTAGCATCTTTACTCTCACCTGGAGAGAGAGAGGGAGGAGAAACAGCTGCTGTGTTGTGTTGAATGGGTGTGTGTGTGTGTGTGTGTGTGTGTGTGTGTGTGTGTTGCGTGTGTTCCTACCTTGCAGGTGCTGCCATCTGCTGCCCCTTCGCTCCGCAGCACGGCCCCGGGCAGATTCACGCGCTGGATGATCTCCGGGAAGTGCAGGTAGATCTGCAGGAGGAGACTCTGGCATCGCTTGCTCATCACGCTGCAGACGTAAGGCAAAAAGAAAAAGTGCTTCAGTTTAGTTTAGTTCAGAGAGGCAGAGATTACCCACACAGTCTAAATCATGAGCGGGGGAAAAAAATTACAAGACGAAACAAAAGCCAACCAAGTCGACTGGTCACAACAAAATAAGAGTGATGACCGGGAAGTCTTCACACAGGGACAGACGACACTATAAACAAACACGCTCCCGGAGCAGACTAAATATAAACACGGACATGAGAGAGAGGAGTGTCGCGTAAACACGGCTAAAACTCTCCCCGCAGACAAAGGCCTTTGTGTCGTTTACAAATGGAAAGTACACCCACAGAGGCGGCTCTTAGCCCAGAGTCACCGCCGCCGCTGACTCTGGGCTACAGCGCCCTGCTTTGTGGCAGAGCTGTGCACAGTAAAGAGTCACACACACACACACACACACACACACACACACACACACACACACACAAAACAAGCGCACACACACACACACACACACACACACACACACACACACACACACACACACACACACACACACACACACACACACACACACACACACACACACACACACACACACACACACACACACACACACACACAGACACAAACATACAGCGCCCTGCTTTGTGGGGCTAATTGTGCGCTACACCGGCTAATCCAGCATTGGACACACAAGAAAGCTCTGCGGAGAGAATGTCACCGCACAGACACAACCGTTTATCCCTACACACGGACACAAGTATACTTTGTGCCACCGTCTTATCCCAGTCCAGTTTCCTTACTTGTGTAAGAAAAAAGAAAAAGGCACAAGGCAGCTTAGCTCGCCTTAAGTTACTATAATTCTTCGGATAATTTTGCTTGACCTTGGCCAAAGCCTCCTCATTAAAGCGCTATTCAAAGGCATATTCATGAAAGACGAGGGGTTTTTGCCAGCACAAAGAGTTGCCACCCTGATCTCTGACTGCTAAGCTAAGCTAGCGACTTGTAATTTACAACACAAGCAGAGAGAGAGAGAGAAAGAGAGAGAGAGAGAGAGAGACAGAGGGAAGGAAAGGAGAGTGTGTAACTTCAACACAAGCAGAGAGAGAAAGAGAGAGAGAACGAAAAAGAGAGAGAGAGGGAAGGAAAGTGAGAGTGTGTAACTTCAACACAAGCAGAGAGAAAGAGAGAGAGAGAAAGAAAAAAAAAAGAGAGAGAGAGAGAGAGGGAAGGAAAGTGAGAGTGTGTAACTTCAGCACGCCCTAATCCTCTCGACTTCATTATCGTCGGCTGAGCGCTGCACGGAGATCAGTGCCATGACCACTTCTGCTGCTTTTCAGGTTCACACCAGAAGACCTAATTACCGCTGCACCCCTGGTCTGGACCGTAGAGCTTGGCAGGAGAGGACACTTCCAACAGCAGGAAGTGAAATCTGGAGTCTATCAACAGTCTTTATCAGCAAGTTTAAAGAGCCTTGGGAACACAGCGCCTGCAGTGAGTAATGCAAAAAAATTATAATAATAATTAAAAAAAACTTTGTGTGCGCATGTCTAGGTTGTCGGTTACATGTGCAGGCTGTAAGCACGAACTTCTGTTTAAGTACGGAGTTGAAATCTCAGAACTACCGTGTGGATGGGGAGTTGACCAATAAATGCGAGTGCAATTAATAAAGATGTTCACAAGATGGCTTTGTTTCATGACAAGCCAGACCTACACACAAACACAAACACACACACACAAACACGCACACAAACACAAACACAAACACAAACACATACACGCACACACCTGTCCCCCCACTTCCTGGCGCAGTTAATCAGGTACTCCGCCACTTTCTTCACGCTCTCCATGTCGCCGTGGCAACAGCTGTGGAGCAGCGGCAGCCGTGATTGGATGAGCGTGCAGGAAGCCTGGTCCAGCGGCAGCCGTGATTGGATGAGTGTGCAGGAAGCCTGGTCCAGCGGCAGCCGTGATTGGACGAGCGTGCAGGAAGCCTGGTCCAAGGCCGTCTTGGCACTTGATGCGTCGCGGCTCTCAAGCTCTGACTCCAAAAGGATCAGGTCGACCAGGCTGATGAGCTCCTCTGGTTTCAGGCGCAGGACAAACTTCTCTGTCCGCTTCTGAGAACACACCAAGACGAGAGAGAGAGAGAGAGAGAGAGACAGCGAGAGCGAGAGAGAGAGAGGGGGGGAGAGAGAGAGAGAGCGAGGAAGAGAGCGAGAGAGAGAGGGGGGGGAGAGAGAGAGAGAGCGAGGAAGAGAGCGAGAGAGAGAGGGGGGGGAGAGAGAGAGAGAGCGAGGAAGAGAGCGAGAGAGAGAGGGGGAGGGAGAGAGACAGCGAGAGCGAGAGAGAGAGGGGGGGGAGAGAGAGAGAGAAAGAGAGAGAGAAAGAAAGTGAGAGAAGTGATTAATTCACTCTTAATTCATTCACCCTACGAAGGCTGACACTCTAAAAGGGTGTGGATACTGCTAGCACCAGCTCTCCGCTTTCAAGCTCGGAGTCAAAAGGTTACCCTCTGCGGTGTAAAAGACTAAACAAACAAACTGGACACAATTCACCCCAAGTCATTCATCTGTTTTACAACCTTATGAGAGTAGAGTGGATCAACACGCATTTCAGTCAAAATGTTCTGTAGAAACTATGAAACCTGTGTGTACAATTCAATACATGGCAGCTAGATGCTGTTGCCAATTTAATGCGAGTGCAATTAATAAAGATGTTCACAAGATGGCTTTGTTTAATGACAAGCCAGACCTGCACACAAACACAAACACAAACACAAACACAAACACAAACACAAACACAAACACAAACACAAACACAAACACAAACACAAACACAAACACAAACACAAACCACAAAACACAAAACACAAAACACAAACACAAACACAAACACAAACACAAACACAAACACAAACACAAACACAAACACAAACACAAACACAAACACAAAACACAAAACACAAAACACAAACACAAACACAAACACACTGTATGTACAGGTGCAGCTAGATGCTTGTTGTCATACCTGTGGCGTCTTCTGGTCCCTGCCCTGCCAGATGCGGGGGATCTGACCACAGGCCCACAGGAAGTCCAAGGCCGAGCTGGGGTCCAGCCTGCGACAGAATCACAGTTCCGGATCAGAACCATAACGAGCACAAGGCCTAAGCCCATTCACACCAGCACGCCTGGGAACAGACCCTACCACCCATAACCCCCTGGTTGGCTGTTAGTGCGGCCCCAAAGCTGACAGGCACAGGGAGCTTACCCCGGCAACACATTACAGTTTTGGTGTTGCCATCCCATAATTTGCACGGCAGTTACTGTGGTCTGGGAAACCTCCACGGACATTGGCTCGGGTCGGGAGTGTCGCTAACAGGCTTAGAGCAAAATGGCATTGCAAACGGATTGGATGAGTGCCACGGCAACATCTGAGCTCCTCAGACTGGCAGCACCAATCCAAGCCACACACACACACACACACACACACACACACACACACACACAAACACACGCACACACACACGCACACACACGCAGACACACGCAGACACACACACACACACACACACACGCACACGCAGACACACACTACCAAGCCAAGCAGAGCCAGCTAGCTAGTCCGGTGTACCGGCAGAGCTACACTTTCACATCTCTCCCTCAAGAAAGGCATTCAGTGCACATGAAGGCCCGTTCTCCAAGTCATCAAAGCCACAAAACTGATAAAACAGGCTGCTTTCAAGTCACAACACGTCCTTATGAGGTGACGGGATATGTGAGGTGATGAGAAAATCTATCATACAAATGAAACTTTGTTTTTGACTTGAATTTGCTGGGGAGGCTTTTTATACCTTGGTGTGAAAACTGAGCTTGTGAGAGTGAGGCTGGCAGAGCTGTGCACAGCATGAAGGCAAAAGTCACTGGTTTAACTCCCAAGGTGTCTCTCACACACACACACACACAACAAACGCACACAGACACACACAGACACACACACACAGTGATCAGCAGCATGTCTTGTCTGCTCTTAGAGCTGCGTTAGTGTCTAGGTGGCTGAGTGCCATGGCTAGTGAGCTGGCTGGGGGCGGGTAGCGCTCACCTCTGGTCTCTGTGCTTGCATCTCACACACACTTGCAGAACACACACAACACACGCGCTCACCTCTGGTCTCTGTGCTTGTATCTCACACACACACACACAGAACGCACGCACAACACACACACACACACACACACACACACACACACACACACACACACACACACACACACACACACACACACACACACACACACACACACACACACACACACACACACACACACACACACACACACACACGCTCACCTCTGGTCTCTGTGCTTGTATTTCACACACACACACACACACACACACACACACACACACACACGCTCACCTCTGGTCTCTGTGCTTGTTGAGCAGGGCGCTGATGCACTTGTGCAGGGTGCTCCAGTTGGACTGGTGTGTGAGCAGTGCAAGGAGGTACGGCCTGTAGGACGGAGTCAGGCTGACCTGGGAACCTTTAGCCTATGGAGGAGAGAGGGGACAGGTGCTTAGACAAACACGCCAATTTCATTATGGATTATACAACACATAATGCACACACTTAATACACACGCACGCACGCACGCACGCGCACACACACACACACACACAAGGCCTGTTTTCCAAGTAATCAAAGCCACATAACTGATAAAACAGGCTGCTTTCAAGTCACAACACGTCCTTATGAGACGACAGGAAAGGTGAGGTGATGAGAAAATCTACCATACAAAAAGAAATCTTTTTGACTTGAATTTGAGGAGGCTTTTTATACCTTTTATACACACACACACACACACACACACACGTTGATATTTCACTTTTTAAGATCAGGGGAAGGGTATTTTAAGAACCATACAAGATTTAATACGTATTGTTTCTTGTTTTTCAACGTACTGGTCAAGACTTCACTGTAAGCTTTATTTGACTGATGTCATCACATACAAATACAGATGCACAGAAGGGAAAAAAACAAACACACCCACACACACACACACACACACACACACACACACACACACACACAGACACACACAGACACACACACCAAGTATGCCATTTATAATCACCTTGTTTAATGCAAACAGGAGTTTCTGCTGAAGCTCGGGGCATGTAGAGATGACCTCTGGGTCAAGCTTCTCCAGCCAGTCGACCAGCAGGCCTGCACTCGCCCCCGCTCTGCTCAGCTCCGGGCTGGGAGGGGGCAACAACCAGATACATGCATGACTGTTAGTGCACCAGCAGGGACAAGCGGAACATAGAGCAAAATATATATATATTCATTCTATCTATCTATCTATCCATCTATCCATCCATCCATCCATCCATCTATCTATCTATCTATTATATACATCAAATAAAAGTTAAAGTTCCAAAGTCAAAATAAAGTCATAATGTGACACATTGTGCCAACTGGTCTGATAGAAGTAGTCTTTATTCTGCTTCAAAAACTGCACCTAAGAAACACCCAGCTAAGTTTACATGCACGAAAGGTTGAGCTTTAAAAAGTGACCCACCACCACAAGCTGAGAGCTAACTGTATTACAGCATGTATTCTGATCAAGCTGGTCTGCAAGAGCTAACTGTATTTCAGCATGTATTCTGATCAAGCTGGTCTGCAGAAGCTAACTGTATTTCAGCATGTATTCTGATCAAGCTGGTCTGCAAGAGCTAACTGTATTTCAGCATGTATTCTGATCAAGCTGGTCTGCAAGAGCTAACTGTATTTCAGCATGTATTCTGATCAAGCTGGTCTGCAAGAGCTAACTGTATTTCAGCATGTATTCTGATCAAGCTGGTCTGCACGAGCAGAAAATTCTATTACAACTCAGTGCCATATGGTGGCAAAACTGCCTCGTTAAACTGCGGCCCGAGCCCCTGTGTCGTAAAAGCAGACATTACGCAGAAACAACCGTATTAACACCGACCAAGCAGAAAACAAAGCTTTATTTAGGTCTTAACCAAAAAGTGCTGACAGGGATTTCTTCCCCCAGCTGGGCCTGCCTTCTGAGAGGGGTGGTTTCCAGGCCTGCTTACGTTTTGGCGTCGCCCTCGATCTGTGTGTGTGTGTGTGTGTGTGTTTGTTTGTTTGTTTGTTTGTTTGTTTGTTTGTTTGATGGTTTGTTTGTGTGTGTGTGTGTGTGTGTGTGTGTGTTTGCTGCTTACGTTTTGGCGTCGGCCTCGATCTTCACACTCTGCTCGTCGATCTCCTGGAGCAGCAGAGAGTTCACCATGGCAACGGAGCCTGCCGTGCCGACGGTCATGAGCAGGGACAGCAGCTCCTCCAGGTAAGGGGATCTGATCTCCACCAGGCCCTTCAACACTAAACACACACACACACACACACACACAACCACACACAGACACAGACACACACACAGAGACACAGACAGACAGACAGACAGACAGACAGACAGACAGACAGACAGACAGACAGACAGACAGACAGACAGACAGACAGACAGACAGACAGACAGACAGAC
>NC_137916.1:28969848-28989848 GCF_963457725.1 Sprattus sprattus | reverse complement strand
GTGATGCTTTTCCTGCTGTTTCCGACATTTTTAAAGGGACTCGCGCAATGTTTCTTCTTTAATGATCACGGGTTCGCAATGCATTGGGGAAATCGGTCTCACCCCTTCGTTTGAAGTGTGCCCTCGGAAAATCTCCGTTTGGAGGGGTGGAAAGCCCTTCCCCTCGCCCCTACCCCTCTGTCCTAACGTGAATTGGGATAGCACTAGCCCTCCACGTGAACGCGCAAAACGGAGGGGAAGGGGAAAGACGAAGGGGTAGGGGGTGAAATGGGATTCAGCCTTAG
Organism: Sprattus sprattus; assembly: GCF_963457725.1. Taxonomy (NCBI): domain Eukaryota; kingdom Metazoa; phylum Chordata; class Actinopteri; order Clupeiformes; family Clupeidae; genus Sprattus; species Sprattus sprattus. The sequence goes on along the minus strand of NC_137916.1, from coordinate 28,989,564 downwards.
TGTACTAAAGACATCTCGCACGTCAGCTCTGTCTGAGGTACTGAAGATTCTCTGACGAGTGTTAGTGTACTAAAGACATCTCGCACGTCAGCTCTGTGTGAGGTGAGGATGATGTGGGCTACCTGCAGCATAATTTTGGTGAGGTCATCGTCAGGGCTGATGACTGGCAGCTGAGTGGCGGTCCTCATCTTCACCGACCCATGTGGTGTCTCCACGGTAACCTTAACCTTGCTCACCTCAGCAGCATCTACAGGTAGAGGAAACAGATGTCTTAAAGGGGAACAACAGTAGGTGTGTGCACATCAGAAATAGCTTACACTGCACTACACTACAGTTTTCCTGCATACAGAAATCACTTGATACATAAGGAACTTAAAACCATAACAAACCACAAGCAAACCACCTCCGACACTGGAATACTGTAGTAGCTATATTTCTCCTCCAGAAATAATTACTGAAATGGTAACATCTGGCATCTTCTGAGGTTATATAGACCAGACTGTTTTGTGGGTTGTCCTACTTCAAGTAATGTGACTATAAACTTAACAAGAGACAGTATACAACAGTTTGTCACTTTTTATAGGCCAATAGAACTGGTATCATCTTGAAGTTAATTTCCATGGTATATGGTCGTTCCATCTAGCTGCCTACACTATGTACTATGCAGTCGGATCACCCTGCAAAAATGTAAAAAAAGCTTTCACAGCACATCACCACTCACTATATCAGCAAAATACAAACTGTGGGTGAGGGTTAATAGATAAAGCGGTATGTGTTGAGGTAGGACTGTATTTGAATTGTTCGAATGTATAATCACACACAATCATGAGTGTCGGCCATAACACTACTTCACGGCCAGGATGTTCAGGGCAAGGGCGGTGCAGGTTGGATATGGATTACTCAGGAGGCAAGATCTGATACAACCAAGCTGTATTGAAGGTGCAGGAATATCAGCAGCATAAGAATCCTCTAACAGAGATCTTCCGTTTGTACAAACAACAGTGTGGAAATATATGGAAACATATAAGGTGTACTGAGCGTGTGGTTCTGAAACAGAGTAAAACATGGGAAAACCATAAGTACACTACGTAGCCCTCGCACACATGTCAACGCTGACATTTTAACCTAACAGGCTAATTTAATAAGCTAACATAAACATCATTCATACATAAACGCTAGCATTCCTTTACTCATTTAACACTAACGATAAACAATGACTTCTCTAAACATATAACATTGCTTATGAAAGGAAATTAACATGACATTAGAACACTTACAACTTTCATAGACGCACACGTCGAACTTAATGTTTGTCGTTCACACATGAGGCACGCAGTTTTACTATCTCAACGCGACACGGTAAATAAAACAATGTGGGAGCATGACGTCGGTGCTGCCCATGTCAAACTAAAAGTCCCCAATCGCGAAAAGGATAAACAATGTGTAATATGGAACATAAACCCAGGGCCTTTTTTACAGCCGCCCCCAAATGTACATAGAACATTTGTACCACATAAAAGGCTACACTGTATTAGTATTAACATTACTCAAAGGTTGACTGTCGTCTTCAGCTGGAAGGGCAGGCAGGATAACCAGCCGGGCAACAGGTCGGGTGTATGTTCTGTCCTTGACCTTCACGTCTGCTGACCTGATGTGTCCATCAGGACTGGGATGAACCTTGACGATGTGCCCAGCAGGCCACAAGGCCCGAGGCAGCTGAGGGTCCACGATCATCGCCACAGAGCCCTCTGTGACGTCGGTTGGAGATGACTGCCACTTTGATCGGGCCTGCAGCCCTGGTAAGTACAGTCGGATGAAACGAGCCCAGAAGTGGTCAGCAAGCACTTGTGCATGCTTCCACCGCCGGCGACTGAGGAGCTCCTCTTTGGGGTAAACAATCTGAGGCAGGGAGCCGTCAGGCCGCCCCATCAGCAGGCTGTTAGGTGTCACAGGGTCTGGATCGCTGACATCAGATGGAACGTAGCCCAACGGTTTGGAGTTCAGGATCCCTTCCACTTCGATGAGAACGGTGCGGAGGACCTCTTCCTGCAAGGGCTGTGCACCGACTGTGGTGTACAGAGCAGTCTTCACAGATCGAATCTCCCGCTCCCACACACCCCCGAAGTGAGGAGCAGCAGGAGGATTGAAGCGGAAGTGGATTTTCTGTGGGGCAAGGAGCAGCTGAAGGTCAGCGGACATTGCTGCAAAGGCCTCACTCAGTTCTCTCTCGCCACCTTTAAAGTTGGTGCCCTGGTCTGAATAAAGCTCAGCAGGGGTTCCCCTCCTAGCTATAAACCTACGCAGAGCCATTAGGAAGGAGTCGGTGTCAATTGAGGTCAGGACATCCAGGTGTACAGCCCTGACTGTGAGGCATTTAAATATGATTCCCCACCTCTTTTCTGTGCGCCGCCCCACTTTGACCACAAATGGCCCGAAACAGTCAACGCCTGTTGAATGGAAAACTGGCTTAAAGAGACGGAGGCGGGCCACAGGTAAGTCAGCCATTCTGGGAACTGTTGGCTTGGCCTTCCAACGGCGGCATTCTGCGCAGTTTCTTTGGAAGCGACGGACTGCCTCTCTTCCCCGCAGAATCCAGTATGTGCGTCGGATTTCGGCAAAGACACGCTCTGGTCCTGGGTGTCTCAGACGGCTGTCAAAGTCCTGTATGAGGAGGCAGGTCACTGGGTGTGAGGGATCCAGGACCACAGGGTGCAGGCTGGTGTAGATCAGATCTTCTGACCGGCGGAGACGACCACCGACCCTGATGAGCTCTCCAGCGTCGTCCAGCTCTGGGGACAGGTTCAGGAGGCGGCTGCTGCGTTGAACGGGTTTCCCTGCTTTAAGGAGACGGAGTTCTTCAAGGAAGCTGTCACGCTGAGCCCTGCTAAGGAGAAGTCTCTCTGCCTGGCGGTAATCCTCTGCATTAGCGCAGCTCTCCTCTGTAGCCGCCCCATGTAGCTCCTGGACAGTGGCTTGTAGCAGTTCCTTCCATGTGCTGTATCGGTGTAGGTCTGAGTCTGACTGAGTTACGGCCACGGATGACACACCACAGAAAGTTGACTTGCGCAACTCAGCAGCGTCTGGAGGGTCTCCCACTACACTGGTAGGATCTTCGGGCCACTGGTTAGGATTCCTAAGCAGGAAGGGGGGCCCTTGACTCCATCTGTTGGGTCTTACCAGGTCCTGAAGAAGTTTGCCACGAGTGATATCGTCGGCTGGGTTCTGTGCAGAGTCGACATATCGCCATGTGTGCTGGTCAGTCAGTTCTTGAATTCCGGCTACACGAGTGCCAACGAAGACCTTGAAACGACAAGATTCTGATTGTAGCCAGGTCAGCACTGTTGTAGAGTCAGTCCACATAACTGTCCTTGTAATCTCCAGAGTGAGCTCATCACTAAGGAGTTTGGAGAGCTGGGCTCCTGTGAGTGCACCACACAGCTCCAGCCGGGGCATTGAGTGCAAACGTCTTGGGGCTACCCTGGATCGGGCCAACACAAAGGCCAGGTGTGCAGTGCCATCGTTGTCCACAGTTCTAAGATACGCCACCGCCCCATAGGCCTGCTCAGATGCATCACAAAATATATGCAGCTCTCTTTCTCTCACTGAAGCGGCGATATGCTTAGGTAGGTATGGGCGAGTGAGGCCTACTTGAGGGAGGAAGCGCAGCTCTTCTTCCCAGTCTCTCCACTGCTTGACAAGGTCTGGAGGCAGCTGGGTGTCATCCCATCCTCTGTGCTTGTCCCACAGGCATCTCACCAGCATCTTAGCTCTGGTCGTATACGGCAGGATGAAGCCTAAGGGGTCGTATTGGCTCGCTAGTACCTTGTAGATATTGCGCATGGTAGGCTCACCATACTGAACTGGGCGATGTTTGTACCCCAGCATGTCAGTGGAGAAGTGCCAGCTGAGGCCTAGCGTGGATTCAGGACTGTCTGTGCTGTCTTGTGCGAGCCAGAGTTCAGCACTGTTGGACCTAGCATCTTCGGGGAGGTGGCTAATGACACCAGGTTCATTGCTGGCCCACTGGCGGAGCACAAAGCCAGCTGAGGACAGGAGGGCTCTTAGCTTGTCCACTAGGTCTCGTGCTGCGGTGGTGGAGGGAAGACTCTGGAGGCAATTATCCACATAGAAGCATTTCTCAATAGAGTTCCTAACCTCATCATCTGGCTGGCTGTTATCTCTTGTATGGCGTTGCACGGCGAACGTGGCACAGCATGGGCTACACGTGGTGCCAAAGGGGAGTACCTGCCACTCATACACTGCTGCCGACTCATCTTGGTGCAGGTCACGCCACAAGAAGCGCAGGAGAGGGCGGTCTTCGGGGAGCAGACGAACTTGGTGGAACATGCCCTTTATGTCTCCACTTATGGCGACTGCGTGTTCCCTGAATCTGAGGAGGACTCCCAGCAGTGATGCCCCAAGAGTAGGCCCAGGTAGGAGGTAGTCATTCAGGTTGTGCCCTCGATATTGGAGTGAACAGTTGAACACTAGGCGGTGTTTGCCATTATGGCTAACAAGGTGGTGGGGGATGTACCATACCTCATCTCCCTTGTTCAGCTCTGATGGGTCCAGCTTGACAACTGACCCGGCCTGAATCAACTTCTCCATCTCTGCACGGTACACTTTGGCCTTTTCAGGGTCTCTCTGGAGTCTTCTCTCGACTCCTCTCAAGCTAGACATGACGGCGTCGGGGGTAGCTTGGAGGCGGGGCATATTTCTGCGACGCAGTAGTGGAGTGGCATAGCGCATTATGCCGTCAACCTCCACACGGGTGGTTTTGTCTTCTAGGAGGCTGACGGCTAAGTTGTCTTCCTGTGAGCGTGTCACCACTTTGCTGCTCCTAAGGGGTATAACATCAGTCTGCCAGAGTTTCTCTACATGTTGCATTAGCTCGCTCACCTGAGGTGGGATTGAGGTCAACAGACACTGCTGTGGGCTGTTCACTGGGCAGATGACACTGGAGGGGCCCTGTAGCGTCCAGCCCAGCCGGGTGTTAATGGCAGCAGGGCCGCCGGGAGGTCCTAGACGCACAGGCTCAGTGGGAGTGACGAGGTGTGGGTGGTCACTGCCTATGAGCAGCAGTGGTTTGATATTCTTGAACTGCTGGATGGGTAGCCCGGACAGATGCTTATACTTCTTCTTGAGTGATTCTACCGGGTAAGTATGATCAGCGAGGTCGATGCAAGCTGTTGTGAAGGCGTTGGTGATGCGATAGCGGGTCTTTGGCCAAGCTTTGGTTGAGATGAAGAAGGAGACACAGTTGCCCTGGAGGGTTTGTGTGTCCTGCCTGATGGTGCGTAAAGACAGGCTTTCTGGTGTGCCTTGAAGGCCTAATTTCTGAGCGGCGGTCGGCAGCAGCATCGTTCTCTCTGACCCGTCATCCAGTACTGCATATGTATCGAGGGTGCAGCTGCCATGGTGCAGGGCCACTGGAACGACTTTGAGGAGGGTTCGGCTGCCCTCTGTTGGTCGATCGAGGTAATACACCATGGTTGACGCCTCACCTATATCTTGAGTCACCACTGCCTGTGTTGTTCCGTTCTGCTGCCCCGTGTTGACATCATGTAGGACTTGTAAATGGCGACCATTGCACAGCCTGCAGGTCTTCTTCAGATTGCACTGTGCTGCTAGGTGTGAGCGAGCACAGCGCCAGCATCTTTTGTTGGTCTTTATCCACTCCGTCAGCTGGTCTTTGTTGAGTTTGCTTATGGCTACACACTGGCTTAGGTGGTGTTCACGGTTATCACAGAAGGCACAGTAAGGTGAAGGCTTAACATTGGTGGGGGAGCTACTGGGAGGTTCAATTTCCCTCGGTGTGATCTCTGATCCATGCAGCACAGTGACGGGACGTTTTCCGAATTGCTTGTGAGGCTTTGGGCTATTCTGGTCGTCTTTGGCTGCTGTGGAGGATAGCTGACCGTCAAAATCTTGGCACCAGGACTCGTACTTCAGCCATTCAGCTAGGTCGTTAAGGGTGTAGATATTGCCTGACCGACTAAGCATGCATCTGCGGAACTCCGCTCGCTGCTCGGGGGGTAACTTGCTGAGCAGGCGAGCAACATGGGAACCGCACTGCAGCTCCACTTCTCCATCAGCGCCAAGTGTCTTTAGCATACCCACCAGTGCCTGGATCTGAAGAGAGAATCTCTCGAAGGCAGCCACATCTCCACGCTTGACGTCGGATGAGTCCATTACTGTGGCGATTCGCTTCAGTGCTAACTGGTGTGGCTGGCCGAACTTCTCATTCAGAGCCATCATGGTGTCGGTAAACGGTGTCTGGGAGTGGAGGTAAGCGTCTGCAATCAGTTTAGCCTCTTCCAGCTTCAGATGGTCTGTGAGCACTTGATACTTGAACAGTTCTGAGCTGTCAGGGGGTAACAAGTTCTCTAGGGCAATCTTGAGGTGAGCAAACTCACCAGGATCTCGATGTGAGAGATGGGGAATAGTCGGACGAGGGCCACGGTACGCTGTGTCCAAGCTGGTGCTCTGATAAGACGGCCTAGAGTACATGGACATCGGCCTCGGCGTGTAGAGAGGGCGCTGAGGAGGTGGCGGGTGCTGAACAGGTTGTTGGCGGCGTGCCGGTGGGTTTGCTGGAATTTCATATGGTGTAGAGGTGAACCTGGGTGGTGCCGGAGCCACACCAGACCAGGCAGGCGGCTGTAGCCGGGTAGCTGCAGGGGCATAAATGGGGTGACTAGCCCTGGTGGGTTTCCAGGCTGAGGCTGCTGGCAGCAGCTGGTCTGGTGATGACTGGTTCTGCCTGCCTGCGAAGGTCTCATCTTTCATGACTTGCAGTTCACTCATAAGTCTGTCAAGGCGTTCAATCACAGGTTGGTTGCTGGTTGCTTCTACTTCGTACAGCGTTGGTGGCGGTGGGGGCCAGTCATCATCCTCCTCGATGTTCACTGGGTTCAGGTGGTTGCCAGACGCCTCTTGTGACTGTTGGAAGCTGAGTGCAGTGCTGACTAGCTGTTGCATGTCTGCGCGGACTGCTTTCAATTCTTCCAGGTCGGCTGACATACGCTGACGAGACTGCTGAAGCAGGCGCCGCTCACGCTGGATCTCCTCTAACTCTGTTCTGAAGACTGAGCCTTGCTGGGTTTCATGGCGCGGGCCATAGCTGGGGGTAAGATGATCACGTGACCTCTGTTCTCCTCTGTCTTGACGTAGCTGGTGGGCTAGCTGTTCCTCTTGGACATGCAGCAGACGTTTGGGTGCGTAGCATGCATCGCTTTCGTGGAGGGCAGCATCCCATTTCAGCAGGGGGCGTATTGGAGTAGAATACTGAGAGGTGAGGGTGGTCTTCTCGGCCGCTCCCTTCATGTGAGTCATCTGTTCCTTTTCGTATCCGCGCCAATGAGATCCAAGGCCATCGAGATTTACCTCATAGTCTTCAAAGCGAAGAGGGGGGCGTCTGGTGCGTGCACCCTGGGCTTCAAACCCTTGAAGATCCATCTTGATCTAGATTGAGTGCGATGTATCTCCGGTTCGTAGGACCATTAATGTGGGTGAGGGTTAATAGATAAAGCGGTATGTGTTGAGGTAGGACTGTATTTGAATTGTTCGAATGTATAATCACACACAATCATGAGTGTCGGCCATAACACTACTTCACGGCCAGGATGTTCAGGGCAAGGGCGGTGCAGGTTGGATATGGATTACTCAGGAGGCAAGATCTGATACAACCAAGCTGTATTGAAGGTGCAGGAATATCAGCAGCATAAGAATCCTCTAACAGAGATCTTCCGTTTGTACAAACAACAGTGTGGAAATATATGGAAACATATAAGGTGTACTGAGCGTGTGGTTCTGAAACAGAGTAAAACATGGGAAAACCATAAGTACACTACGTAGCCCTCGCACACATGTCAACGCTGACATTTTAACCTAACAGGCTAATTTAATAAGCTAACATAAACATCATTCATACATAAACGCTAGCATTCCTTTACTCATTTAACACTAACGATAAACAATGACTTCTCTAAACATATAACATTGCTTATGAAAGGAAATTAACATGACATTAGAACACTTACAACTTTCATAGACGCACACGTCGAACTTAATGTTTGTCGTTCACACATGAGGCACGCAGTTTTACTATCTCAACGCGACACGGTAAATAAAACAATGTGGGAGCATGACGTCGGTGCTGCCCATGTCAAACTAAAAGTCCCCAATCGCGAAAAGGATAAACAATGTGTAATATGGAACATAAACCCAGGGCCTTTTTTACACAAACAATTTATCAGTGCCAACTATGCAGCTGCTACTGCTGGTGTTCGTAGTGGTTTTGACATGCCTTTTCAGAAGTGAAGATTGCTAGGTTTTGTTTGTTTAAGTACGCAGTTATATATATTTATGATTGTATGTATTTATATGTAATTTATTGATTATATATATGGTGCATCTTCCATGTGGGCCTTGAGCCTGTAATAATAAAGTTTAATAAGTAAGCTTTAAGTAGCTGGTTCTATCCAACGTGTAGGCAATGGACAGGTATTGTATGGCAGAGGGTTGTTGTTAGTATTCAGTCATTAGGATGGGGTATGGTGTTTTGAGATGGGATGGGTGTCCGGAGCCTCCCCAGGGAGATGGCTCTCCTGCAGGCACTCTTACCACTGCGGGCTGGGAGGGATGCGCTGAGCAAGGAGTGGAAGGTGCGCCCCCCGGTGGCGCCACGTTCATGTTGCACCTCCACCAGATGGGCCATGTAGTCTGAACCCATCAGGGAGAGAGAGAGAGGGAGAGAGGGAGAGATGGAAGAGGAGAGAGAGGGAGAGATGGAAGAGGAAGAGAGAGAGAGGGAGAGAGGGAAGGAGGGGGACAGAGAGAGAGAGTGATAGAGAGAGAGAGAGATGGAGGGGGAGAGAGAGAGAGGGAGAGATGGAGAGATAGAGGGAGGAAGAGCAAGCGAAAGAGAGAGATGGAGGGGAGAAAGGCAGAGGGAGAGGCAGAGCGAGAGAAAGAGAGAGAGATGAGGGAGAGGGGGAACACAGAAAAGGGAGACACAGAAGTCAGTGACGTGCAAGAACACCACACGGCAGAGTGCTGCAGCTCTTGTCCAACTGGAACGCCTCAGCAGGCCGCAGAGACATCACAAAAACAAGACAGAACTGGTGAGCCTCGGTCCAACCCACAAACACTCAAATAGGGCTGACTAACTCAACCACTACTGCACTTCAAAGAGGAGCTCTACACTGGATCTTCCAAACTTATAAAGACGAAGTCCTTTGCGTAATGCAACAAAAATCTGAGCCAAACTGTTGAACTAGCAAGTCACAACAATATGTAGTCCAACAAAATGGTCTAATCTCTTCCAGGTATTTTCATCTTATTTCTATGTATCTGAGACCCAGAACTAGCAAGTCACAACAATATGTAGTCCAACAAAATGGTCTAATCTCTTCTAAGTATTTTCATCTTATTTCTATGTATCTGAGACCCAGAACTAGCAAGTCACAACAATATGTAGTCCAACAAAATGGTCTAATCTCTTCTAAGTATTTTCATCTTATTTCTATGTATCTGAGACCCAGAACTAGCAAGTCACAACAATATGTAGTCCAACAAAATGGTCTAATCTCTTCTAAGTATTTTCATCTTATTTCTATGTATCTGAGACCCAGTAGTGGGTGGAGAACATGGAGGAGAAGGCACTGTGCCATGGCTGGGTTCCTCACTCTTGTCCATGATGTTCTGCTCCAGAGACGCCGGGTCGTGGGACACGGCCTGGTCCAGGTACTGCAGCAGCTTGCTCATGCTGGACACGGGGATGCCGAAGGACTGCACAAACAGCAGCAGCTGCTGCGACTCCAGGTCCTGCAGGGCTGAGCACATCACAAACACACGCACAGATTCACTACAAGCACGTCAAGCAATCCTGGGAAATGTAGTCTTTTCACTTAAATTGGACTACATCTAAAAGGACTTCCTCTCTAATGCAAGGTGGGCTAGTTTGAAGTTTATAAAACTGCGACATAATTGAGACGGATTATCATTTTTACTACTGACATTTTTGAGGATAAATTCATACCTGCATCAACCAATCGGGCGACCTCTGACCGGATCATCCTCAGCTTTAGCCAATCGGGTAAAAGGAGAGCTTCCTCTGAGGTGTCCACTAGGAAGGCGGTGGGGAGGGGCTTCTTGTCAGGGAACCAAATGTCCAGCAGATAATAGAAGTCACTCTCTCCTGAAGAGCAACAATCCAGTGAGACACACACACACACACACACACACACACACACACACACACACACACACACACACACACACACACACACACACACACACACACACACACACAATCCAATCAGTGGATCCACGACGGCCATCAACACAGATTTTTGGGGCTGAACGATTTTGGAAAATAATCGAATTGCCCCCCCCCCCCCCCAATAATGTGATTTAATATGCAATTTAATATGCAATTTTTTTTATTTGATCCTCTATGTTTTCCCAACCAAACGTTATTAATGATTTAAATATGACCAACACAATATTAGATACATTTAGTGTAAAATATTCTTTCCGACATTTTACATTTTAATTGAACTGCTCATTATAGAAACAAGAACAACAAATGGGTGGCTTTTTTGACTACGGAGGTGTGTTCCTTTGGTACCTTTGGGTGGCCCCAGGGTGAGCAGTATGACCATGGCGTGCACCACCAGGATGTGCATGGTGGCCGTCTCTCCGGTGGTCCAGCGCAGAAACACTTGATCCTGGGACTCAGACTATTCCAACAAAGCGAGAGAGGGAGAGAGAGAGGGAGAGAGAGAGAGTGAAAGAGAGAGAGATAGAGAGAGAGGGAGAGGGAGAGAGAGAGATAGAGAGAGAGAGAGTGATAGAGAGAGAGAGTGATAGAGAGAGAGAGAGGGATGGGGAGAGAGAGGGAGAGAGAGGGATGGAGAGAGAGAGAGAGTGATATAGAGAGAGAGGGAGAGAAAGAACGAGAGAAAGAGAGAGAGATCGCAGAAACACTTGATCCTGGGACTCAGACTATTCCAACAAGGCAACAAACAAAAGGGACCAATAAAAGGGCTTTTAAAATGCCAAAACTCAAGCCAGATATTATTCACTCTCTAACACGAGGTCTCCGTTCTCAGAAGTTAACGGTTTACAAGACGGCCTACGGCTTATAATTACACAGGGCCAAGAGAGGGCCAAACACTGTTGTGTGTGTGTGTGTGTGAAAGACTGAGTGAGTCCCAGATCAAGCGATGAGTGTGTGTGTGTGTGCGTGAAAGACTGAGTGAGTCCCAGATCAAGCGATGTGTGTTGTGTGTGTGTGTGAAAGACTGAGTGAGTCCCAGATCAAGCGATGTGTGTGTGTGTGTGTGTGTGTGTGTGTGTGTGTGTGTGTGTGTGTGTGTGTGTGTGTGTGTGTGTGTGTGTGTGTGTGTGTGTGTGTGTGTGTGAGTCCCAGATCAAGCGATGTGTTGCTCACCCAGCTGTAGAGGTCCTCTCCTTCCTTGGTCTTCCTCATCCGGCGGGTGTAGGCGGAGAAGATGCAGGTGAGTGCTGTGAGAACGGCCTCAGACTCCGGGCGGCACGAGTGCTTCGAGAAGAGGCAGTTCATGATGGTGGAGCGCTCCACGATCAGTCTGCCCACATCCTGAGAGAGAGAGAGAGAGAGAGAGAGAGAGAGAGAGAGAGAGAGATTGAGAGTAAGATAGAGAGGAGAGGGAGACGTAGAGGGAGAGAGAGAGAGAAATAGAGATAGAAAATGAAAATGAAAGAGAGAGAGAGAGGGAAAAAGGGAAAAGATAATAAGAGTACGAGAGAGAGGGATAGAAAGAGAGAGAGAGAGAGAGAGAGAGAGAGAGAGAGAGAGAAGGGGGCGAGGGAGAGAGAGAGAGAGAGAAGGGGGCGAGGGAGAGAGAGAGAAGGGAGGGAGAGAGAGAAAAATGGATAATGAGAGAAAGAGTGTCAATGTGAGATCAACCAAACCCATCAGTCAAAACCAAAACCCACAATCCCATGCTTCTTTCTGATCAGTGTGCTCTGAACTCACCAGTGCCAGGTCATTGTGCGGACCCTGCTCCTCCACTGGTGCATGCTGGGATAGATAGATCAGATAGGCACTGATGGTCTGAGGGTCTGTCTCCATGTGAATGGCCTTTAAGAGAAAAAAAAACACAATTAACAACAGCACCACCACCACCACCGTCATCATACTTGATTCCAGAGTACTATGGTACTGTTAAGCTGTTTGTTGTTGTTTCAGTCTGTTGAAAATGAAAGTCAGGTAGGAGTCTTTGCATTGGTTTGCCAGGGGATCTATAGTAAGTACATCTGCGCCTTTGATCAGCATCTGTTAGGATCTGCAAATGCCATTCAAGCTGTCAGTACCAGCATTTGTAAATAACTGTAGGAATGTGAGTATATGTGTCTGTCTGGGACAGTCACGTTGGTGTCTAGAACAATAAAGATTGTTGGCAGATGTCCTCAGGTGTCTGTCAAAGTCTTCCAGTGTCTTTAGGACCCTATTCCCTATTCCCGTCTACAGATATCTACAGACATATTGGGGGTCTTGACCAACCTGTTGCAGTGCGCTGGTCTGTCAGTGTCTTTAGGACCCTATTCCCAACTACAGATACAGACATCTTCGGGCGCTTGACCAACCTGTTGCAGTGCGCTGTCAATGCCACTGAAGCGGTCACTACCAGCATTTCTAAGTAACATGAAGGTGAGTTACTATCCATCTACAGATATCTACAGACATCTTAGGGGGCTTGACCAACCTGTGTAGAGTGTAGAGTGTAGAGTGTTACTACAGATATCTACAGACATCTCCGGGGGCTTGACCAACCTGTTGCAGTGCGCTGGCAGTCATGGCCCTGACGCTGTTGAACAGGGGGAGTTTGGGCAGGTCCTGCAGCAGCCACTGGTAGGATGGGAGCAGCTCCGCATCCTCTGGGTCCTCCTCCATGGGCTGGTCCCGCTCCTCGCCGTCCTTTGGCTCTCCTTCTGTCAACACCAGAGACAAGCCCTGGACAAACACACACAAACCACAACCACTCTTTACTTATTACCTCTGCCGATTACAAGCCCTGGACAAACACACACAAACCACAGACACTCTTTACTTATTACCTCCGCCGATGTCAACACCAGAGACAAGCCCTGGACAAACACAACCACAACCACAGACACTCTTTACTTATTACCTCCGCTGATGTTTTCGATGCGGTCTGTCTGTTTATGAGCTAAAAAAACTACTGGCCTGATTTTCATGAAACCTGAGTGGAGGGGTGTAGCATGGGTCGAGGCAGGACCTATTACATTTCGGAGCAGAGAGGAGTCTCCGGCCAGATTCACGATTTATTTTTGACTTTCATTAACATTGCGAGAGGCCTTGGCAAAGGTCTACGCTCTCTGTGTGCCCTTCCGGTTAAAATAAGATTTAATGACGCTTGCAAAACTAAACAAACATTCACTGGAGAGCGAGTAAGGATTCAATTGAAAACTGAAGAACACAAAAGGAGGGGAAAATCAAAGAGCTGCGATTTATGCGTTATGTGTAATATAAACTGTAAAATGGTGAAAGGAAGAGATGATATTTCACTTGTGGATCCCTGGGTAATTTCAATGAGTGAAACCTTTAATGAAAAGTACAAATTCCATCCACTTCTAGAGGTGCTTAAGCACACAGAACTGCATGCTGTGGGGGGCACTGTGGCGCAACCAGTAGCCCCGACCACAATCGGGCTTGATGCCCATGGAGGACACAGGTTCGATTCCGGCCTGATGTCATTTCTCCTGTCCACTCCCCACCTCTTCTCCCTCTCATTTCCTGTCCCTCTCTTCACTTCAACTATCGTTAAAAGCCCAAAAATAAATCTTTAAAAGAACTGCATTCTGGGACTTTTGTTGACTTCTGCTGACTCACCTTCATGGCCAGGACCCTGGAGGCCACCTGTGTGTGTGTGTGTGTGTGTGTGTGTGTCTGTGTGCGTGTGTGTGTGTCGACCTCTGCTGACTCACCTTCATGGCCAGGACCCTGGAGGCCACCTGTGGGGAGCTGAGGCGACGCATGAAGTAGTCCATGACCTCACACGTGGTCTGCTCGTCCGCCTTGGGCCCCAGGAGCAGGTCCTGCAGACGCAGGAGGAGCTGACGCTGCTTCTGGAGCCGCTGTGACCACGGGGGGTGGGAGAGGGGACACAGAGACCGTTAGTCTTCACTACCTCAATAGTTACTAAAGAGTACATTCAGGACATGTCAATGGAAAAAGCATGTGGAAAAAACGACACGTCACTAAAAAAAGCATTTAGGAAAAAACAACGTGTCAATGGAAAGGTATTTTGGATAAACAAAGTAATCCATTTTCAGCCGTTATAACTATCCTACTACAAATTGCCATATGTTGTTGATGTAAGAGCATGAGGAAATTGGAATGCATAGTATCTATACAACACACAATATATCCAATATCATACATAAAAAAAACTAAACATGGAGGAAACCAGTTGATAACTTTGTTTTATTTTGAATGTTTTTTTAAGACAGGATGTGCCTACCTGTCTCTTCTTGGCCCTTTGCTCCTTGCTCTCTCCCTCGTCGTCATCGTCCATGGGAGTCTCGTCATCAGCTGCATCGTGAAGCAGAAATTCACACAGGCACTGCACGGGCAGCACATCCAAGGACCCCTCGCTGGACTGGACCAGGTCTGCTAGCCAGGGCATGGACTGGGAGGAAGCCTAGGGGGACGGAGGAGAGATCACAGGTCACAGGTCACAGGGGGAGGGACGAGAGAGCAGACAGATCAAGGAGAGGTCACAGGTCTCCCTAAACATCAGGAGTCCAATTTAAGTCCTGAGTCCACTGATTAAATCTGCATGCATACATGAAGTTGAAATATCCGACTGAATACCCATAGCCTTAATGAGACAGACCGAGTGTGTGATGAGGCAGACATGCCTTTTCCAAGACACAACCGAGAGGGGAGAGGGAGGGCGGGGGGACCTACCTGTCTCTGGATGATGTTGAGCAGGTAGTCTGGGCTGCAGAGGGGAGAGGGGGGGGGAAGGACCTACCTGTCTCTGGATGATGTTGAGCAGGTAGTCTGGGCTGCAGAGGGGAGAGGGGGGGGGAAGGACCTACCTGTCTCTGGATGATGTTGAGCAGGAAGTCTGGGCTGCAGAGGGGAGAGGGGGGGGGAAGGACCTACCTGTCTCTGGATGATGTTGAGCAGGAAGTCTGGGCTGCGGCTGCGGCAGAGCAGGTGTCCCAGGCGCAGAGACTGGTTGAGAGTCTTCACCTGCTCCAGGACGAGGGGTGGGGGGCGGCGAGGGGGACCCCTGGAGAGAGAGACACACAGGTGGGGTGAGACTCGGGGCACAAAGCTGGGGCTGGAAGGCTCTACTCAGGACAAACCTCTAGAATGGCTGAGCATCACTGTTCCAACACAAACACACACACACACACACACACACATATATATATATATACCCATACACCCCCCCAAACCCCCCCCCCCCCCCAAACACGCAAACATATACCCACCCACACACCCACATATACACCCACACACACACACACACACACACACATATACCCACACACACACACACACACACACACACACACACACAAACACACACACACAGAGGCACTGACTGTGGGTCGAGGCTGGTGAGCTGAGAGAGCAGCAGGCTGTTGGCCTCCGTGATGGTCTGCTTGGTGGAGGCGGCGGCCAGGTGGCTCTCGAAGGCCAGGATCTCCTGCCTCTCACGCTGAGCCATCTGCAGCTCGCGGCTGATCATCTCCGTCTTAGTCTCCTCGTCAGCCACCGTACATGGGGGGTAGGAGTAGTTACTGAGGGGAGACAAGGAGTCGGTCATTAAACAAACTTAGTATGAGGACAGCGTACACTTGTTCGAATTATTCTGGAGGTGACACTCCTTTGTATGAGTGACTGAATTTGAATGGGACGCCTCATCGGGCAGACACTTTAACATGTTAGATACAGGCTAACTACCAACACATAAATATAAATGGAACATAAAAGGTTTCTACCTATCATTATTATTACTATTATTACAGTATGATATTTCATTCTCAAACATACTTAGTCATGACCATCTCCATGAGCATTTTGAGAGAGGGGTATCCATCCCAGGCTGCCAGACCTTAAAACAACAAAAACACGTCACTGCAATAACATGATAACATACACACACACACACACACACACACACACACACACACACACACACACACACACACTGACTGTGGGTCGAGGCTGCAGGACCTTAAAACAACACAAACACGTCACTGCAATACCATGACAGACACACACACACAGACACAGACACACACAGACACAGACACACACACACTCACACACACACACTGGGTCGCTGCTGGTAGACCTTAAAACAACACAAACACGTCACTGCAATACCATGACAGACACACACACACACACACACACACACACACACACACACACACACACACACACAGACACAGACACACACAGACACACAGACACGTCACTGCAATACCATGATAACATGTCCTCAGCGGGGGGGGTGAGGAGAAGACCACTGAACCTTTAATGTGATGAGTCATCCGTAAACTCACCTATCTTCTGGGGATTAAAGGCAGCCACCACCAGTAACAGCAGCCAGGCCTTCCAGTAAAGGAGTGAAATGGCCAGATTTGGGGCCTGATAGCTTTGAATAAAGACATGAATCACAGGGTTTCACAATGCCTTTCTCACAGAAACGTCAACATTAGCATCAAAGAGTAGGTGACCAGCTGCTTCCACTGACGGACTTCCGGAGAAACTAATTATCTTCAAATATTTACGCATCCTCCGACGTAAGTAACTGTCATATGAGGGAAAACAACGGGAGCACTGTTTAGGCTGAGACTGCGTCAGAAGAAGCAGATGACTGATGACCGTGGGGGGACGCAGCGACTGGGCAGAAAACACGGCTGGGCCATACCCGGCAGACGTGTGTGTCAGTGTGTCTGTGTGTGTCTGTGTGTGTCTAACAAGGCGGCTATACCCGGCAGACGTGTGTCTGTGTGTGTCTGTGTGTGTCTGTGTGTGTCTGTGTGTGTCTGTGTGTGTCTGTGTGTGTCTGTGTGTGTCTGTGTGTGTCTAACAAGGCGGCTATACCCGGCAGACGTGTGTGTGTCTGTCTGTGTGTGTGTGTGTGTGTGTGTGTGTGTGTGTGTGTGTGTCTGTGTGTGTGTCTGTGTGTGTGTCTGTGTGTGTGTCTGTGTGTGTGTCTGTGTGTGTGTCTGTGTGTGTGTCTGTGTGTGTGTGTGTGTGTGTGTGTGTGTGTGTGTGTGTGTGTGTGTCTAACACGGCGGGCCATACCCGGCAGGCAGCGTGATGTTCTCTGGGTGGTGGTAAGTGCACAAGTTCAGCACGGCGTCGATCAGCTGAATCCTCTCCACTTTCAACACGCCCAGGTCCGCCACAGTCAGAGAAGACAGGCAGGCTGGGAGGGAGACACACAGAGTGAGAGAGGGGTATGACTCAGAGAACCCTGGCATACAGGGGAACGAGTGACATTACACGGCTGGATAACGAGCTTTGACTTTCACTGTCCCATAATTATTCTGCTCGTATTACATTCGTGCCTTCCTTCGGTCTGTAATGGAGACAGATGGAGACGGAGAAACATTAAAACATGAGCGTGTCCTACACATTAAAGGACTTGTCTCCCAAACCTTAAAGTTAAAAACACTAAAAGGCAATAAGCACCAAAAGAAAAGCAAAAAAACATCACTCAGAAACTCCTCAAAAGCGTGTAAGAGTGTTGGCCGGCATATAGACCCTTCATATTCACAGGTTCATATTGAGAAAAAAAAAAGAATATGGTGCTTCCTCTCATTCACACTCCACATTTAATTCCCCACGGGATCAAGAACAGACGGCACAGATGTTCCAGCCTTTTCCTCTCTGCACCGAGCTGCTGCTGTGCCGTCTGTTGTGGATCCCAACGGGAACGCTGTGAGCAATTGGGTGTGAGTCATCCTCCCCTATAAATGGCCTAGGAATAAACAGTGTGTGGTGAAGGACTATAGCTAAGGGGGTGGGTGTGTTACCCGTGTGTGTGTGTGTGTGTGTGTGTGTGTGTGAGTTACCCTCAGACTGCACGCCGGCGGCCCGCTTCACCAGGTGGTCGGCCAGCTCCATGGCGTCGGCGGGGCCCAGGGGAAGGTCACGTGACAGACCGATCACCAGGATACGCATCAGGGTGTCCTCCAGCAGAGGCACCTCGGAGCACAGGCGCAGGAAGAAACTGCCAACATCATCACAAAAAGACTATTAGTCCCCACATACAGACAGACACAACATCATCACAACAAGACTATTAGTCCCCACACACAGACAGACACAGCATATCACAACAAGACTATTAGTCCCCACACACAGACAGACACAGCATATCACAAAAAGACTATTAGCCCCCACACACAGACACAACACATCACTACAAGACTATTAGTCCCCACACACAGACAGACACAGCATATCACAAAAAGACTATTAGTCCCCACACACAGACACAACATCACAAAAAGACTATTAGTCCCCACACACAGACAGACACAGCATATCACAACAAGACTATTAGTCCCCACACACAGACACAACATCATCACAACAGGACTATTAGCCCCCACACACAGACACAACATCATCACAACAAGACTATTAGCCCCCACACACAGACACAACATCATCACAACAAGACTATTAGTCCCCACACACAGACAGACACAACATCATCACAACAAGACTATTAGTCCCCACACACAGACAGACACAGCATATCACAAAAAGACTATTAGCCCCCACACACAGACACAACATCATCACAACAAGACTATTAGTCCCCACACACAGATAGACACAGCATATCACAAAAAGACTATTAGCCCCCACACACAGACACAACATCATCACAACAAGACTATTAGTCCCCACACACAGATAGACACAGCATATCACAAAAAGACTATTAGCCCCCACACACAGACACAACATCATCACAACAAGACTATTAGCCCCCACACACAGACACAACATCATCAGAACAAGACTATTAGTCCCCACACACAGACACAACATCATCACAACAAGACTATTAGTCCCCACACACAGATAGACACAGCATATCACAAAAAGACTATTAGCCCCCACACACAGACACAACAAGACTATTAGTCCCCACACACAGACAGACACAACATCATCACAACAAGACTATTAGCCCCCACACACAGACACAACATCATCACAACAAGACTATTAGTCCCCACACACAGACACAGCATATCACAACAAGACTATTAGCCCCCACACACAGACAGACACAGCATATCACAAAAAGACTATTAGCCCCCACACACAGACACAACATCATCACAACAAGACTATTAGTCCCCACATATAGACAGACACAGCATATCACAACAAGACTATTAGCCCCCACACACAGACAGACACAACATCATCACAACAAGACTATTAGTCCTGATTGCATATGACTGAAATCTATGTAATCTAACAGTCCCCACACACAGACACAACACATCACTACAAGACTATTAGCCCCCACACACAGACAGACACAGATAGAAGAAAGACACAAATGTGTCTCTGTTGTCTACATAATCTTTGTGGAAATTCAAGTGAGTGTTCAAACAAAGCTTACTTTCTATCGCTCTCTG
>NC_137916.1:28919848-28964848 GCF_963457725.1 Sprattus sprattus | reverse complement strand
GTCAACTACAAAAGCGGAAAGAGGAATGTGTGATAAACAAAACAGTAGACAATACTAAACAATGCAGTTTGAGCAATGTTGATTTCTTATTATATTGAATTATGTTATGCTGTGAGATGATTCATTAACAATTAATAAGGGAGCTAGCATAGCTACGTCAGTTATCGGCCAGTTTGTTAAAAACCGGCCAGTCTGTTAAACAATAGATATGCTAAGTTTATTGAGAGATTAACATGACAACGCAAACGTAGCCGATAACACACGCATGCCGATATTTAACCCTGTTACGATAGCCTATTCTCGTCCAGCCATTTGGAACAGAACAATAAAGTGCAGTAGATAAGGTAGAGTAAATAGGACTTATACATCTGTAAAGATCTAATACTGAATTTCATCTATCCCCCAACTTCATAAACACACACAAATTACCTTTGGGTTCTGCAGCCACATCTCCAGCCTCTGCACGGCCATCAAGCGCACCTCCTTGTATCCGCAGGTGGCGGTCAGCAGCCGCAGCAGGTTCCTGGACACGTTGTCCATCGGCTGCCGGCGGTTCAGCTGATCTCGAAGGACGTCCAGCACATACTCCTCCACGCTCTCAGCTAGCTCCTCATACCTACAACACAACAGTGACTGATTTACACACAACAGTCGTTGCCTTCGTTCATGCAACACGTTTATGCCTGTTTACAGCCTTTGCTTTGCATTGCGGTGCATTTGGACGGTTAATAAATACGTAATAACAATGATTATTTCAGCACAAGAAACAGAAAATCAGACGATATGTTCTTTACAAGATGTAACCCTCTCTCTCGCTATACAACGGCCCGCTGCTAATTTGACGGTTGGGCACACCAAGGACTTGACACGGGAGATGAGGCGGTTTGAAATGCTGGCGAGATTTATTTGGTTCATCACAGTATCCTAGAGGATTGATCGCGAACATGTCTTTATTATGTTTTTATCATCATATTTTCCTGGTTATGACATACCTGGGCATCGCCAGTCCATCATCCTCTGGGCTGAGTTTCTCCTCTGCGATCAGGAGCTCAGCCTGACCGTCATCTTCGTCTGGGGTGGAGGGGTGTGGGCTGTTACCTGCAAACAGGACCAGCCATGAGGTTTAGAGTCTGAACTCAAGACCACTCACATTAGGGGCGGGAATCTCTTGGCACCTCACGATTGGATTCGATTCCGATTCAGAGGTCAACGATTCGATTCTAAACCGATTATCGATTCTTAACCGATTATCGGTTATCAATTCTAAACCGATAAATCGCTAATCGAACATTTGAGTTTACTACTCAGAGTACTTCCTACTTTGTGTTTGATAATTAAAGAAAATCAACAGATGAATAACCTTCTCTTTTTTTTTCATTACAGAAAAAGCTTCTCCTTGTCACAATTATGACTTTCTATGAACAATGCAATAATCAATGCAGCTTGCATTTCAACACAAAATGAATGTGTTAAAAAAAAAAAAACGATTTTGAACTTTTCTTGACAGAATCAGTCTAGAAAGAATCGAGAGAGATCAAAAGTAAAAAAATGTCCCACCCCTAACTCACATCTCCTGCGTAACCATATGCATGACCTCGGTTTGACCCTGCGCCACCTAAAAAAATCCTACCTGCACTGAGGTCTCCTCCTGAGCGGCCTGCGTCCGCCTGCAGCAGCATGCTCTTGGGGGGCATCTTGGTGCTGAAGGCAGTCTGGATGTTGTCCACAAAAACCTTGCAGTGGGAGCTGTCCACCCATATACGCTCTCCCAGTGAATCTTCAATGTACACCTACGCAAACACAACCAAAACATATCATTTGAGTCCATGTCCTTTGTTCAGTGCTTTTATGACACGTTGTTGAACGGTTTAAGTTTAATTTCAAAATGGGGCATATTCCTTATTGACGGCTTTTGGTCATCAAGTAACAGGCAGACAGTCAGACATGCTCATCATATGACTAGGTAATGCCTTAAGTTAAAAAAATTAACTTGCATCAATTTCACTCAAAAACACATATTTAACTGCCACTAGTGCACAAAATAAAGAGTTTCTCACTTTGACAAAGATCTCTGGCCAGTTTTCATCCTCTTCATAAGCTGCCATGAGCAGGTTGCAGGCCAGCACGGACACCAGACTGTTTCCTTTGGCTTTGAAGTTTATGGCAGTGTCTCGTCTCAGCAGGCTGCATAACGCCTGGCCAACACAAAAGATAAAACTCATCAACTCCCTGTTCAGAAGTGACAGAAAGACTGATGATTAGATGAGAAGAACATTAAGCGCTCACCTCAATCACGCCTTCGGTGGCAAAGACATTGGGCTTGATTTTGGCCAGGAACATCATGCTGAGGTAGAGCGTGATGTCCGGTTTGGCCCGGTTCAACTTGAGCTGTTTGACGGCACCGCAGAGCAGCCCCTCGATGCGGTCGTCATTGCCCTCGGACTCTGCAGCCTCAATCTCATCCAGAAGAACAGCAGGAGGGACTATAATCAGAATCAGAATCAGATTTTATTGGCCAAGTAAGCTTACACAAACAAGGAATTTGACTTGGTAAACTAACTCTTAATGTGCTAACACAAAATATACATTACAACACAATACAAAAACAAACACAATACAAAAACAAACAGTGCAATGGTCTATGAAGTTTAAGAAGTATCAGTAACAGACCTCAGAACCCCCAAGTTCTCTACCACAACTCTACATAATATATACGTTAACAACTTAAGATGTTTCAGTTTGTTTAAGCAACTGTTTAAGCAGTGAAAGCATAGATATGACATTTTTCGAATGATGAATCTTCAAGAGCAATGACCATTCCACACTGATTATCACATAACTGCTTTAATATGTAACCACAATTTACCTTCAATGGGCACAACAGATGGCTCCTTGATTGACGGTGAAATAGCCCTCTTGTCGACTGCTGCAACATCAGCCAGGCGTCCTAGTGCACTTACGGGAGGCGTGGAGGAGAGCTTTGGGCGCTTGGCCAAGCTGGAGAGACCAGAGGATGGAAGAGATGAGGAGGTTTCTCTCTTGCGATCAGATGGTGCTGATGTTGGTTTCAGAAGGGCAGGTGCTTTGGGCTCACTGGCTTGACTTTTGGAACCGAGGGCAATAAAGTCTCCAGGTGGAGGATGGCCTAGAAACAAACAGGAGTCCGGAACTTAGTCCTCTGCACACTTTAAATATGTTTTAATGTTACTGTTAATTATCTTGACATACCTGATGGTTTTGCGGCGCTAGGGCGCCTAAGAGCAGTAGGTTTCGGCCGATTCATTATGACACTTCAGCATTCGCTGTGGTTTGTCTGTTGATGATAAATGCCAGACAATTACAATATTGCCACCAAGACAGAGACGTGTCATCAGAGTACGAAGGTTAATTACCATTATATAACAATAACTGTGCCATGCTATTAATAAATGATACACTCTCTGAGGCTAGCTAGTCTGAACTGTACTTCAGCTGAGAAGCCAGCTAAGCTTAAGTTATTTTTCCAACAAGCAATGTAATCAAACCGCGGATGATTGTAAAACACATACAGCATCGAACTAAAGATACTGGGAAATGTTTCTGTTCTTGTCTGTGTGGATAGCTGTCTGTCGCCACTTACAGATGCAACTCAAGAAACTTTAGCTTAAAATCGCTATTGCTAGCTAGCTAGCTAGCTGACAATTAGACAACGCTACCCCAAAGCATATGAGGGGTAACAATAGCATCTCAACTCTGCAAGAAAATCGAACTTCTTTCAATCTTAATATATTTGCTGATTAACTACTCATGTAAGAAGTAAAGACGCATAGATAACGACGTGGAGTGTGTAAATGTAACAACAAAAGGCAAAATTACAATGTTTCTCACTGTGCTTCCATGTTTTCTCCGGACCGGAAATTATGTATTCAAAGAGGAAGTCCCACCCCATTGAATGACAACTCAACTACATTCAGGAGCTTTAGTTACTACACGGGATCAGTTTCTCTCATAATTTTCCATCAAAATAAGTTTGTACCTAAAACCTTAAAGTTGGATAGATTCGTGTGGAATGGCTGGAACTGTAGAGCATAGCTTAATATATTACCTATGATATTCATATATGTTATTGAATTTACTAGAGGCTAATGCTCACATTTGTCTTTATCATATTTTCTTTTTCTTACTGCGTTTGCTTCAACATAAATTCACGAATTTACCAGTAACTTATTGGACAGATAGAATGCTTTCCTCAGCGTGTTTTTAGAGATCAGTATGACAACCATGCTTCTGGCCGACGGCAAGACTCTGGGTGGCACTGTTTCGTTCGAAAGCACAGACCAATTCCAAGAATCCTCACATTACAAAATGATGTCAGGCATGGAAACAGACATTACTGAGCCTGCCAGACAAAAGAAAACAGAACTCCTACCCAGAGGAGAACACCACAAAGCACACACTGTAGGACTCTGAAAACAACATGTGCTTGAATCCAAACCCCCTTAGAGAGAGAGATAGAGAAAGAGACCGAGAGAGAGACATGTGGACTTGGTTACAGTTGCTATATGCCATGTATCATCAGAAGTGCTTTGCTGTGAATTGACAGTAGGCTACATTGATTTAATTTCCTTTTGAAGCCAGCCCCCAAAGACCTTCTCAGAGGTTCCATAACGTAACACAAAGAAAATATGTAGTTATTAGGCTGTTTAAAAATATTATAGTAATTTGTACTCTTACTGCCACACCGTCTTGCACACTGAGGCTGCGTGACTTTTTAGTTTTCGTCAGGGATGATAACATTATTTTAAAGGGTTATCATGAACGTTGCATCTCAAAAACCATGATCTGCCAGTATTTCAATGCACACGGGCAGAAATTACTACTTCACCATCTGTAGACAACAACCTGCCAACTTGTTATATAAACTGTTTTTCATATTAAAGATATTTTGGTGAGGTCAGTGGAATGCTTAGTCAATGCTCCAAATATAAATCCTGTCTCACAAGGCAAGTCTGTGAATCTGCAAAAACATTTTGCCATAAGGTTTTCCCCACTAAACAACATAGGGAACTGAGACTCCATTATAACGATGATAATAATAAAAACATTGTTCCAATGTCACACCTTTCATCCAGTTTTCTCTCAGACTAGTTAAGGGATACAACAGTACCTGAAAATGGGAATACTCTTGGATTATTGTTGGGAGACAAATGAAGGATGTTGTCCTTGAGGTGCATCACCATTGCCTAGTTTCTGCTCAGGGAGCAGTTTTTCCAAGAGTAGCCCAGTTCTATTCTAAATGACAGGAAGAATCCTTTCTACTTATGATTGGTGGACATCAATGGAGAAATTGATGGTTGTCAAATTGTTGTGAAAAACGTTTAGGGCTCAGATGCTTTATAAATAACTATAAAACATAGTACATTTGTGAGTAATCATGGCTAATTGTCAAATGTGCTCCTTTTTGCATAATAGGGCGTGGTGTGGTATCTTACCCCAGATAATCAGACAAGTTAATGAATTGGTATACACACAGACACACACACACACACACACACACACACACACACACACACACACACACACACACACACACACACACACACACACAGACACACACAGACACACACACACACACACACACACACACACTCACACACACACACACACACACACACACACACACACACACACACACACACACACACACATACACACACACAGACACACACACACACACACACACACACACACACACACACACACACACACACTCACACACACACACACACACACACACACACACAGACACAGACACACACAGAGACACAGACACACACACACACACACACACACACACACACACACACACACACACATGATTTATTACTGTAAGTGTTTATTTAATAGGGAGAGATATATTATACATAGAGAATTGCACAGCAATTATGCAATGCAATGCATCACAGCATTTAAAGCTACTGCTAATTTCCAATGCTGATCCCTAGAAGGGCCCTTAAAACAACAAAAATAAAGCATGTTCACAAACAGCAGAATTAAACTTTGTAGTACATTTGGTTGACAAAAGCCGTACGACTTGCCAGGATACACATACATACGCACTCACAGGATACATATACATATACATACGCACTCACAGGATACATATAACACATAAAAATCATTTAAATAATAATTCACCATTTTCAAAGGCCTCCTTTATGCATCCTTAGGTACATTCATAATACACATATGAAACCTCTCTTGACTGAAACTGAAACTGAAACTTATGTACATCCATCCACTGTTGCAATAGCTGTAGTACAGTACAGGTGTCTGTAGAAGAATACAAAATCATCTAGAATATAAAGAAAGTTGTGATGAATCTATTCTGTCTTTCTACTAGCTGGAAAGTGAAAACACTGAGGGTAGGCCAGGATGCAGATTTAATTAAATGTGGTTTCTCTGGATGGCAAGTTAAATTCACAAGACGTTAGTAATACGCCTCTAATTTCCTCCTCTATGCCACAGGCCTCATGGGGATATGAACAGATATCCGCAGGTTTCATTTCCAAGTTTTTTTTGTTTTGTTGGTTTAACACAAACCGTCCAGAAACGCAACCTTACATCATTACTCATCATCTTGTAAAAGTTCACTTGCTTTCAACTGTCAGAGTGCACATCTTACAACAATTAAATCAATATAGCCTCTGAGATATTCCTGTGTTGAGTCACCTCTTGCATTCGTTTCCACAGAGAGAAAGTCATATTACAGCCCACCTGGATCTATGCCGAGGTAGAGTGGATAAACTCTCTACATGTGAATCACCGGAGTTGTTTCCGTTTTTAAGGAATATAATCAATTATTGAAAAATGAGTCACATACATAGTAGAAATGGTCATTTGGTTTTGGACATCTGAACAGATATTCAACTTATTAATTTATTAAATAACTGGGTAACAGAAATAGCCAATACAGAATGAAGGTTATTTAAGCAGATCACGAGAGTGTGTCAAAGATTTGTTTTTTGGGCTTACTTTTCACGGACAAATTAATTTACTGTCTCACGAATTTCATAAAATATTTAAGGGGTCTGTAGAATTCCGACAGACAGAGGGCGCACTTTATAGTCTAATGTATTTGTGTGATACAGCATATTTTGACAAACAGAGCTCATGACCTTATCAACTCCAATTACACTTTTTTTTTCAATTTTGCTTGATCTGATTGTAGTGTACTTATGCAGTTTACACCACAAACTGGTCTACATTAAAAAAAAAAAAACTATCTTGGAAGATGGGTTAGCCTATAATCAGGCCACATTCACCAAAAGTCCTTGTCCTGTAAAAACATAGTTTTTGCCCTCAACAACACACCTTGAGATCAACGTAAATCACATAGTACATTTCTCAAATGACAGATTAATTTAGCTAACTCTTCAAAAGTATTCAGTTGCGTCTATTTCTGTCCTCCTCTAGTTTCCCGCCTGGCTGACGTCAGCAGAAAGTTATTTTCATGAATGGAGGGGGCGGTCACGAGGAATTGGTGACGTGAGTGCTTGCGGAAGCAGAGAGTGGAATGTGGATACATTGTTGTTGTTTTGTAGTTAATTTAGTACAGGGATACATTTCGGTTCGATTGAGGCACACTTTTCCTGACTGCCACAACACACCGCAACCTGTTACTAAAGGATACTTCTGAACATTTGCGCATTTCCGAAGAAATTTTGCGTTCACAAGGTAAGGTGTACGAGCATTTTCAGAGATGTTTTGAAATTCCTATCGAAATTGCTGATGTTTTCTCATGATGACGGATCTGCGCATGCAGATGGTGAAATAGATATGCTTTGATAAGTATACCGTATATTTTTTCCAGTTCACTATGACAGGGAAACGACTAAAACGGTTTACGACAGCACATATTTTTAATAAATAAATAGGCTACGAATAAGAATAAACGATGGACACGTGTTGAGTACTGGCAAGCTCGGTGACACAAACAAGTTTCTATGCGAAATCTTGTCCGTCGAAAATTCCTCTGTGACAGAAAATGAATAAGTTAACTGCTACGTGGTTGCCTTTAGCTGGAATAAAAATACGCGTTTTGAGTTTATTATTAGACAAGTCTACTAGCGCACCCTCGGATTTAATTAGAAGATGGGAGGAACTGACCGATATAGATTGTCTAAAATGCCCATTTATATCATTTTACATTTTAATTCTAACTCAAGCGCTGCTTACTTTGTTATATACTGCACGTCTTTTAATATTACGACATTAGGAAACAACACGTGGTCTGCATTTTAGAATTCTGGGACAAAGGGCACGATGTTTGAGAAGACCACCAGGAAGACTACGCAGATTGTCTGCTCAGCAAAAAAAATTATAATAAATACATAAATACATCTTTATCGTGTAAAACTGTGTGCGGAAGATCACTCGTAAGTTACTTTTCTACATTGGAGGTCTTGTTTTACATCCTATCTGCATCAAGATAACTCAACTAACATAAGATAAGTGACGTTATGTCAACCACCCAGGCAGCCCAAACATCCTGAAAGGCGCGGAATGTAGAGATTTGTGCGCTGGGAAAGAGAAATGCGTTTGTTAGAACGTAGGCTATGTGACTAGCAATGGAATGGGACGTTGTATAATTATCTTTTGTCGATTTATAATGCATTAGTGCCACCGAATATACACGACGTAGCCGCGGAAAGGATAGACAACCCCACTCCTTCCTCATAATAATTGATGCGTTAGGTTTTAAGTTTACAAAAGGGAAGCCGACTATACGCTACCACCAACTTTCTTGCAGACATCCCAATCCCCCATCCCACCATGTCGGTTGCAGTTTGCTGGAAATTATAAGCCATTCCTGTGTGATGTTCACTCAAGTTATTAACATAGTAAAGCAATATGTGGCCATTGTTCAAACACTACATAGTTTTGTCCAGTTTGGTCTGGCTAAGGGATATTTGTCCTACACTGCATAGTTTTGTCCAGTTTGGTCTGACTAAGTAATGTTTGTCCTACACAACATAGTTTGGTCCAGTTTGGCCTGGCTAAGTAGTATTTGTCCTATTGCTGTGTTACGCCCTCATAGGAACGGTGAGTCATAGCTGGGTAATGTGATTCATTTCCACTGGATGATAAAACGGCTGTCATGGGCTCGTGTACAGTTTGCAAGAAAATGTTTCTGGGTCCTTTGGACTTATACCTGGATTATTGCAGTTAATTGAAATGAGGTAGGCCTATGGCTATGTCAATTTAAACAGAGAAAGTAACTACTAGCTTATCAATACACACAGAGAGATAGTTGTGCTTCTCACATCTGTGTGGACTACTAAGTTTAAACATTCACAGTTCATGTTGGAAAAAACTGTGAACCGTTGGATATTGAACTTTTGCTGGCATGGTCCAAAGAGAGACATTCACACACATCATCCAATAATTCATTCCAAGTCTTATCAGCAGCTATAGAACATGCTTGTTACTGCATCTGAAAGGTCATATAGTTTCTCCAGTATTGACTGAAGATGATGAATGGCTGTTGTTTGTGTGTTATAATAGTTCCTTAAACCAGATTTTGATTAGCTATATGAACATGATTTAAATGCAATATTATGCATTACGTATTCTTGCAACTGTGTAACCACCAATAGCCATTCACTATCAGGTTGGGACAAAAGTGCAGAGCAGCATTCATTCCCTTTGCAGGCTGTAGTGCAGGCTGCACTACATAAAAACATGAAGATTACATAGCTATTAGAGATTCCATTTAGCCTTGTTTGGGTGCAGATGAGGGGAAGCCTTTTCTGATAATGTGCCTCTCCAGGGACCCAGTGGCTCCATAATTAGACACCATTATGACATTGAGATAATGTGGCGGTGCTTTTATTCAAAATGGCCAGAGGATGGTCTGGACTGGCCGGCGACCATGTAGAAACAGGATGTCCCTTTCACATGGATGTCTCAAATGATGTCCCTCTCACACTGATGTCTCTTATGATGTCTTATGATTCACTGATGTCTCTTATGATGTCTTATGATTCACTGATGTCTCTTATGACATTGAGATAATGTGGCTGTGCTTTTATTCAAAATGGCAAAGAGGATGGTCTGGACTGGCCGGCGACCATGTAGAGTGTTCCTCTCAAAGTCTGCACAAGGCATATTAGGAAATTCATCTCCCTCTGTGAGCTTAAGACCCGTGAAACCCTAGCCGCTTGCTGTGCTGGCATGGCAGCGAATCTGAGATGGCAAACCTGGAAAAAGCCTGTTGCTGGGGCTGACATTCATCTTTGAGCCCCTGGCTTCTCTCTCTGGCTACTCTCTCTCTCTTTCTCTCTATCTCTCTCGGTCTGTCTGTCTCTCTTTCTCTCTATCTCTCTCGGTCTGTCTGTCTCTCTTTCTCTCTATCTCTGAGGAGATGAGAGCTGCTCTGCGATTTGATATATTTTTGTGTTTTTCTGCTGACTGCTTTAGTGTTTGGGTCAGGGGAGATCTTGTATGTACTTGACCTTTTGCCTTCTGCTTGAATTATGTGGAAAATCCTGGAGGAGGCCTTCAAACAGCTTCTTTTTATTTTTTATTTTAAGCAAGTGTACTCACTGTACATGCATGGTAGCTGGTTACTGTGACTGGCCTTGCTAAGTTTGACTTGGCTATCCATCAAGTAAACAACTCAAAACAAAGAATGTTGATATAGGCAAGGAATGTAGATGGACTGTCTTCCTTTCTTAATCGTGTACTGTATGCTTTAATTTCAAACAGCTTCTTTCTTTAAATGTCTTTATAAGCAAGTGAACTCACTGTACATGGGCTTGTGAAACTCCATCTGAAGGGGGGGCAGCAGCAGCTAGGGTGACTCACCACCATGGATGAGATACAGTATCTGTGCTGGTTGGTGGTGAACTCCTACACCTTGCGTCCTGTGCGTTGACTCCTAGCCCCAATTAGAAACATGGAGGGGGAGGGCAGTGAAGCGCTTGCACTGCCCTGTCATGAGACCCACACGTGGGGGACGCAGACTGCTGAGGGCTGGCGGAGGAGGTGGATCCATCGTCTAGGCTTACCCCAGTCTGGAAGAGCAGTTTTTTTGTTGTTGTTGTTGTTGTCGTTGGACTCCCGCTAGCAACCGCCTTGGGTTGTCTGAGATGAACCAAGCGGCTCTTGAGCTTATAGTGTGCAGCGCAAACACCAAGAATGATGCGACAGGGAGGGCTTTCACCACAATAACACGACAACTCAAAGATGGAAGCTTTGTAAGAGATTGAGGTTAGATCTGCAAATTTGGGATAGCGATGCAGATGCACTCACAGCGCAGCTTGTGGTTTTAGAGAGTGAGTTCTGAAAGTGAATGATCCGGGGGTGGATGGCAGGGTCATGACTCAAAGTGAAAGTCAGGGGAAATTCCATTCCAGTAGTAGAAGACTTTCAGATCGAGGCATGATATTGAATTTGACTGAATCCTAACTGCTTTACGGATAAAATAGTAGGCCTATTGACAATATTTTAATCATTTAGACATTAGGATGGGGAATATGAAATAGTACAACAATTCTCAACGTTGTCTTTGGAATACCAGGAGCTCGTTTCCGACAAAGTCCTGCTGAAGAGGCTGTGACTTGAGGGTGAGGTCTATAATTCTTTTATAGAGTCTGCAATTGGAAAACAAGCTCGTGCACAGAACCCCCCTCTGTACAACACTGTAATATTCCCCCAATAGATTACCGAGACTGTAGCACTACTGTGGTCGGCATTAGCCAGCCTCACTTTAAGCAGGAGCCCCACGGGCAGCCATTACACACTATGAGAAGTATACCCAGCCCTTTCCTGCCGCACTTTACCAATTCCTGGATTTGAGAACGATGACCTCGCCACACTGTGGTCAGGGGTGTGGAGGAACTGTCTGGGGAAGGAGTCTGTTTGGGTGGTTTTTTTTTGTGCTTAGACATGCACGAGGCACGACAACAGCCACGCTAATGCCAGTTTTCACCAGTTAGCGCAGAGAGAAGAAGTGTGTACGTAGCCTAACACCCACACTGTGGCATCCCAGCATCAGTTGAGCATAGACATAAAGTCGGTCTCACCAGCTTTAATCACCATTGGTCCTTTTTATTAGTTTATTTAGTGCCGCTTCAGTTTGATGGTACTACCCGTGGCATTCGTGGGATACAGGAGTAAACTCAAGCTCTTTTGAGTTTGTTATAGTAAACCTGCTTTATTACATTTGATTGTATAGCTTCAGTTTGATGTATTGGGTTTAACGTTGTAAGTTTTGAACACTTAAAGGTTTATGTGAAGCGTTCTACTCCAGACCCCAGGTTCATTAACCAGTGGGGGATAGTCTCCCTATTGTACACACTAGATGGGCTTGTCTTTGTTTTTTGCATACTTTACATTCCTTTGAATCCCTACGTCCCTAGTTGGAAAGTAGCTTTGCGCAGCTATCTACATCTCCGCCCCCCACTTTTTCTTTTTTCAATAAAAAAAATGTTCCGGTGGTCACGCCAGCCATTCCCAAGGTTTGCCGTACTTTTCCTTCCGCCCCGCGAAACAGTGGGATTTTCCAGGAAACGTCAGTTCAGGAGGGTGTGATTCCCTGCCGCTTGTCCTTTTTCTACCCGTAAACAGCATGACTCACAACTTAGCTATGCTCTCCATTTCCTTTACATAATATCCCCCCAAAATGTGCTGCACTGAGGAACGGGTGGAGATGCCCCAGTCTCTCTCTCTCTGTCTCTCTCTCTCTCTCTGTCTCACTGCTCTCTCTCTCTCTCTCTCTCTGTCTCTCTCTGTCTCTCTCTCTCACTGCTCCCTCTCTCTCTCTCTCTCTCTCTCTGTCTCTCTCTCTGTCTCTCTCTCACTGCTCCCTCTCTCTCTCTCTCTCTCTCTCTCTGTCTCTCTCTCACTGCTCCCTCTCTCTCTCTCTCTCTCTCTCTCTCTCTGTCTCTCTCTCACTGCTCCCTCTCTCTCTCTCTCTCTCTGTCTCTCTCTCACTGCTCCCTCTCTCTCTCTCTCTCTCTCTCTCTCTCTGTCTCTCTCTCACTGCTCCCTCTCTCTCTCTCTCACTGCTCCCTCTCTCTCTCTCTCTCTCTCTCTCTCTGTCTCTCTCTCACTGCTCCCTCTCTCTCTCTCTGTCTCTGTCTCTCTCCCTCTCTCTGTCTCTCTCTCTCTGTCTCTCTCTGTCTCACTGCTCTCTCTCTCTCTCTCTCTCTCTGTCTCTCTCTCTGTCTCTCTCTCACTGCTCCCTCTCTCTGTCTCTCTTTCTCTCTCTCTCTCTCTCTCTCTCTCTCTCTCTGTCTCTCTCTCACTGCTCCCTCTCTCTCTCTCTCACACTGCTCTCTCTCTCTCTCTCTCTCTCTCTCTCTCTCTAACACGTTGTGGAAGGGGGGGAAATGAAGCAGACAATTCCAAGTTGGAGTTCTCCATGTCTCTGAGACAGGAACGTAGCAGCTGGGCATGAAGTGGAGCAGCAAGTCTGCAGTCTGCTGAACCCGCACACCAAAAGAGAGGGAGAGAGAGAGAGAGAGAGAGAGGGAGAAAAAAGAGAGACAGAGGGAGAGAGAGAGCAAAAGAGACAGAAAGAAAGAAAGAGGGAGAGAGAAAGAGAGACAGAAAGAAAGAAAGAGACAGAGGGAGAGAGAGAGAGAGCAAGAGAGACAGAAAGAAAGAAAGAGGGAGAGGGAGAGAGAGACAGAGAGAGGGGGAAACAAACAGCAGGGCTGAGCCAACACTTCATTTATCACATGGAACATAAGCATACGGCCCTTTGAAGTGTTTGTTTACTTTAACTGAAGGTCTTGCTTCAGTGCACTCACTACCTTCTCATGAAGGAAACGCAGGGTTTTTTCTGCTATCCCCCCTTTCTCTTTCTCTCTCTCTCTTTTCTCCGTCTTTCTTTCTTTGTGAATTTGAGCAGCTGCCCGAATGAGAAAACTAGTTGGAATCACATTTCACTCAGCATCCTTGGCCTCAAATTCCACCGGCAGGGGCGGGACCTTGGGGCCTTTCTCTTAAGAGACTGCAAAATTGGAGGTGAAATATGCAGCCAGCATGCCATCAATACCATGCTCTGAGCTCACCGTAGATTTCACGGCGGTACGGTCAAATGGGCGGCACACAAAACAAGCTTTCTTGTCAGAGACGTTTTCAAACGTTTGTGTGGGAGCACAAGAGAGGCCTCCTGCTTATGTGGAAGGTTTTCCATGAATTCTATTAAAACAATAGTTGTTTTCCAGGAAGTCTGCGAACGAACGTCTTTGCATAAGACCATTATCTCAACTCATGTCTTGCCAAGCCCCTTTGCAACTAGGCTACAGAGTGTTTCACTGTCAGTCTGCCAGTGTGCTTGTGATTTTCTGTAAATAGAATCACTTGCTGTCAAAGTGTCAGTCAGATTTGGAACAGCTCAGCACTACGTCATCTTAATCTTTCATTAAATCTGTTTTTCTTGATAATAATTGAGCCAAGTGACTTTTTTTCCGGGTTAAAGCACTGTAGTGTCATATGCACATTATTAACAGACATGACAAGATGAACAGGCGTTTGTGGAAAGTAATGGTAGCCTGGCAATGTGTCAGTTGCAGCTCTGATGATTTGAGCAGTCTGGCCTCTCGTGTCTGTCTCTCGCTCTTGTGGGCTCTGGCATCATGACTAACATCCCCATGACACAGACTCCATGGCTTGATCAGATACGTCAAATCACCGCCCTCTGCCGTTTCTCCTCTTTTTCTTTCTCTTCCTCTTCCTTTTTTTTTTTTTCCCCCTCCTCTTCAAATGTGTCAAAAAACTGGTGTAGGTTCAAAGCAGGAACTAACTTGATCAGATGTTTCTGTTCACATATGTTTTATAGGGTCTGGTGTGTTTTTTTTTTATATATATATACCTGTCCCTCTCTTTTCATTTGTTCCTCCTTTGCTATCTATATACTCATATTTGCTGTGTTTGGACAAACAGAGCCTGTGCATTCCTGGCACAGAAAGAGCAGGAGTCATGGCGATGGGTCTACTGCTTGCCCCCATCCCTGGTGCCAACACTGAGGACATTATGCTGTAGGAATTATGTATGCAGGTCTCCAAGTGGAAAGTGGGGCCCCTTTCTCTTTTCTCAGCGTGTGTGTGTGTGTGTGTGTGTGTGTGTGTGTGTGTGTGTGTGTGTGTGTGTGTGTGTGTGTGGAATGTGGTCCTGTTATCCACACTCCATATGGCTTCCAGTGAGAGTGACTCCCTGACATGTTTCTCTCCTTTCTTTTTTTTTTTTTTGGTCCCTGAACTGAAGGAGGAAAACTGCGCTGAGATAGCATAAGAGGACCTGTGTGAGCGGTGCAGTCAAAGGCTCTGCCAATGTGCTTGAAGGGCAGCCTACAAGCACTGTGGTGACTGTCCTGGGAGCCAGGGTGTGGGTGTGGGGAGTGGGTCAGATGATTAACGTGAGTCCTTGACTGTAGTGTATTAATGCCCTTCCTCTTGCACTTGAGTGGGGGTGGGGGGGGGGGGGGGGTAGATTGGAGCCCTGTGAGTACCCTTCAGGGTTCACCTCAGTGTGCCTATGCTGATGGAGTGGAAAAAAGGCACATGGGAAAGGAATTTTGAAAGGAAATAAGTCGGGCTGGTGGTAGAAGCGGTTGGGGGGGTGGGGTGGGGTGGGGTGGGGGGTGACAAGAGGCCCCCATAAGCTTAAGGAGAGGGGGGGCCTTTTCCTCCTGATTCCCGAGGCCCTCCCTGGAAGAGTAGCCTGGGTCTCCCCTCCACTGACACAGCCTTTCTGAAACCCGGCGATCCCAGCCAAGTTCGCTCTCGAGGAATGTCGTTTTCCCCTCCGTACGTGCTAGCCCTGCGTCGTGCGTCACGCGTTCGTGCGTCAAGATTCAGTGCGTTACCCCTCGAGGGACCAAATGGTTTCCCATGTTTGGGCTTAGAACATACTTTAGAGACTTAAAAAGGGTCCCCTTTTAACGCGCCTGAACACACATTCTGGTATTGTGTCATATGTTGCATGATAATATTCCATGAATCTCACCTTTTAAAAGTGGGGGAAAAAAACAAACTGTTGGTTTAAATACATTTCTGCACTAACATGTCTGCTTGTGTTAGGTTGTGTCGTGTTGACAGTTCTCTATGGGTTTCCCTTGTTTAGCTCCACCGATGTACGAAGTCGAAATGAATGCCTCTGTCAGGAAGGAGGATCAGTGTGAGTTAATATGGCATGAATCATCTAACATGAATGTGTCTTTTTCTTTTCTTTTGGTTTGGTACTTGATACTGTTCGTCCTGTGGGCTTAGCCTTTTGAAGATGCTGCTCACCCCACGCTCATCAGCCTAGTCATGACAAAACCGTTACAAACACTTGCTGCACCTCCGGTGCGGTTTAACAAAAGTCCAACCACAAGAGTGACTCCAAACCTCACACATGTTAAGGGTCCACGGCTACACGCATTGAGGGAATTGTTTGGAGCGCGTCACTAATACCTCGCCTGCCGAACAGCATTTTGTTAAGGAGTCTGAAGTAAGGGCTGATTATAATTTTTTTCCCTCTGTGTAGTTCCTTGTTCTTACTTCGGTTGGGCCACAATCTATTTTAATCTTGTAGAGTCACTGTACAGAAATAGCAGGGAGAACAGAGAGCTGTGTTGCGTAGTACAGACTTAACTACGAAACAATCCCGGTGTGCCGGTTGGAGAAAGCGTGGCTTACGTCTGATGCGGTAGTGTTTTGCTTCCTAATGAGGTATCACTTATCGCATTTCCACTTAAATTGTGTCGTTGGCAGAATTTTGTGTCAGCACACCGAGCTAAATATAACCCGGAGAGTTTAAATAAGGGCATGGAGCGAACCAGGAAAGCCCGGTGTAATAGGATCCAGCCAGTCAGCCGCAGTCCTAAACCCGATAGAGTGCATTGTCTAAATGCTAAAATACAACAGTGACTGTGTAAGGGAAACTATTTCGTCTGGGGTGCTCGACCTTCTGGAGTTTTCCACATATCTGCCACCAGACATTACAAGTACAGTATAACTGTCTGAGATGACCTAACAAGATATCTAAAGTGGTGTCGAGGTTACTCGTGTAGTTTACGGCTTGGGTTGTTTAAGTAACTTTTTTGTTTAAACAGAGAAAACACCCACCTAAATAAACAGTATCAGTTGAGTGGTAGCTTCATTTTTTCCTTTTTGTCCACCCACAGGTCACCAGTTCATTTGAATCACATGTGGGTTGAGCACTGAGCTTGATATGACATTATCACATCTATTTAAGGTCAAGTAGGCCGGCATGAATATTTCCAAGCCCACTTGGTCAACTGGCATTTCTGCCTTTCATGTGACCACCCTGTTATCTGCTCTCTGCTGTTCTCTCCCGCTCTCTCCCCCACTCCTCTCTAAAACAAACACACACACACACACACACACACACACACACACACACACACAGCTCCTCAGATCATGCCACTTGTGTAGTTTCCGCACCATGTGTGTGGCAAGCAAGGATTATGAATGAAGCTTGTTTACCATTCGGGCCTCTGCCATGTGACTCCCACACCCATTTGCGGAGCGTCGCCATGGCAGCAGCCTTGTGCAGAGTTCACGGGGGTGCTCGCTGACGCTGTCAGGCGGCTCATGAAATGGTGCTTGGGGACAGCGTGGCTTTTCACGGGTGCACAGCGAACGGCTCTCTTTTTGGCCGTGGCAATGGTCTCACGACCGTCGTCTTCCTCAGACTGAACGGATTGGCCTCTCCGAAAAAAAAAAAAAAAAAAGCGCTCAGGCAAAAAAATAGCTGGAGGGTTTGAATGGCTCAGCAGAGAGATCAGACAAAGCCCCGTGGCGAGGCCGACCTGTTTCTATTATTGCTTTCTCACAACGGTCTAGTGAACTACTTTGAGAGAGTGCTCCCTCAGCAAGTAAACAAGGGCAGCCCTTGTCTAGCCGGCATTTTGTGAGGTTTGACTGACCTCTACTGGTGAGCAGTTAGAACTGCTACTGGTTTTTTACAACGTGGAGCTCCTGTTAAGTCAGCTGAAACGGGTAAACATTCAGTGCGCACTGAACGCCATGTCATTTGACGCGAAACTTGCATGTGACATAACAATGTGTTAGAAAGTGTTGCTACCTTTGGCAGTTTAATATTATTACTAATCAGTCTTGTTAATCAGTTTTACCTGACATGCTTCTCGTTTTGCCTTCCTCCTTTAGTTGGCATTTTTGGAGAACTCGAGCCAGTTGCGTTTATGCAGGGCATGACGACTAATTTTAAAGCCAGCAAAGCTTTAAAGGTAAGTTAGTGTTTATGGTACCGTACCGTTTTTTTGTGTATCAACTATGTTCCACTCTCTGCTCTTTCTGTCCAATGATCTCTTTTGTGTCTCTCCCACAGTTTTTTTGTTTTTTTTAATATTGCGTACATATTTTCAGTATTAATTTTATTATGCCACAAATTAAATGAAAATATTTGAAGTGTAAAACGTACTACTTGTGAGTTAAACCTCACAAAAGGCCTTCTTACTCAGGTTGTCATCCTCTACCCCTACCCTCTCTCTCTTTCTCTCTCTGTTTCTCTCTCTCTCTCTCTCTCTCGCTCAGGTAAAGAAGGAGGCGGGCGAGAATGCACCAGCGCTCAGTGACGACGAGCTGGTGGCCATGTCGGTGCGTGAGCTCAACACGCACCTGCGCGGGCTGACCAAGGACGACGTGGTGCGGCTGAAGCAGCGACGGCGCACGCTCAAGAACCGCGGCTACGCCGCCAGCTGCCGCATCAAGCGCGTCACGCAGAAGGAGATGCTGGAGCGGCAGAAGATGGACCTGCAGGACGAGGTGGACAAGCTGGCGCGCGAGAACGCCAGCATGCGTCTGGAGCTGGACGCCCTGCGGGCCAAGTACGAGGCGCTGCAGTGCTTCGCGCGGACGGTCACCCGCGCCGGGGTGGTCGGGGGCAAGATGCCCGGAGGTGGCGGCGGCGGCGGTGCTTCTGGTGCCACTACCAGCGTCATCACCATCGTCAAGTCGGCCAACCACCACCACGGCAGTCCGCCACCCGCCACTCAGTTCTCGGCGCCGTCCTAGTAGGCCAGACTGGGCTGGGATAGGCAGAGGACGTGTGCTCAGACGGTCTCCACGACGTTCTGTCCCTTTCATCTGGTCTCCTGACTACCAGTTCTGAACCCAAAATGAACCGACAGTGGCCCGGACCTGACCCCCATCCCCCCCCCCCCCCCGTGCTGAGGAGGTCGCTCGGCAACAGGACTGCAGGGTGGGTGGGGGGTGCTGTGGCCATGACTGTGTGATTTACCTTAAGGCTGCATTCACTTTCATCTCCTTCTCTCTATCTCTCTTTTCTCTCTCTCTCTATCTATCTATCTATCTATCTCTCTCTATCTCTATTTCTCTCTCTCTCTATTGTTCTACATTGTCTGTGCACTGTGCTATGAACCCCCCCCCCCCACCCCCCCCCCCCGCCCCTTCATATTCCCAGCACCGGCATGGCACGCTAGTCCCTAATCGGCGACCCAAACCCAACTGAGACTTAGCAGAGTTGAACACTTGTCCAAGTGTGAGTGAGTACTTGATACCTTTATAACCTACCATGGCAGCACTGCTTTATGACAGCTCTGCTTTATGGCAGCACTGCTTTATGACAGCTCTGCTTTATGGCAGCACTGCTTTATGACAGCTCTGATGCCTGTTTTTTATTCGCATGTTCATCAGAGAGTTAACTAATATATATATATATATATATAATCGTTTCATATAATATATTCTGTATTATAGTTTCAACCATGTTGAGGAAAGTTTTTTTTTCTTCCTAAGACTCAGAACCTGATTGAATGAGTCTTGTGTTGTACAACACAGATACAAGTTTTCCTGAGACTTCTTGAGACAGTCTTTGTGTCTTTAAGAATCAAACTATCTTCATCATTCATGTGTTCGATCAAAAGGTCTTTAAACAGGTTTTAAGACCCGTGGACACAATTAAAGGCCAGTAAATAAGATTCAAAAGACCAAGGACAGTTTCTGTCATATAGAACAGACACAATTCATTCATTCATTCAGAGTATGACTCAAAATACAGTTCTCTAGACAAGAGTATGACTCAGCTTACAATTCTTTAGACAAGAGTATGACTCCGCGTACAATTTATTATTACACAATCCTAAAACTGCCCTTTCAGACTTCAGAACATCGAGCACCTACACCAGATGTTTCAATGGCACTTATCCCTACTGTTCATAGCAGTACAAAAACTACAGAAGCACTTCACTTGCATAGCAGGAAAAAAAACTGCGTTTCTCTAAGCACACATTAGAAATAGAATACTAATAATCTTTACGACGGTCTCCGTGTAGTCTGTGGTGACCATTGGCAGGCACATTTTTATATAGACTAGTTATCTTAAAAAGATAAGCACTTCCTTTTTATATGAGCATTTATTCTCTCCAAACTCTCTCGATCAATGCCATATGTCATGGTAGGTAATCCATATTGGATATAGCGATGAGTGGAGCTCTTTTGATAAAGCAATGCAATTTCGAATCATGACCTGTATATTACAGATTTTAAGCCTTTGCCTCCATTTTTCGTAACTTCCGTGGTCAAAGAAAAACGAGACGCAAAATAAACGGTCCCAGCTGCAACTGTTGCCACTTCGCACCGAGAATTCCGTCCAATCAGAAAGCATTCCTATTGCTAGATCATCACTAAGTGCCGCTGCCGGTGTTGGATACCCTCACGCAATACCATGTGTGTATTTAGAGCAATGACTTTGATATCTTTGACACAGACTCATGGGTAAGGACAATCCTGACATGTAAAATCAGATACTCGTATTAGTTGTTTTTTTGAGATTTGTTTTGTTTTTTGTTGTTGTTGTTGATGTTGATGTTGATGAGATTGACTTCAAGGGGGTCGACCTTGGCTTCAGTTGGTTAACCTAGTTTCATGTTTGAGTAAGAATTGGGATATCAAATCCTCATGTAGGTCAGTCAAATACTGTAAATGAAGAGGCCATTTTTTCCATTTTTTTTTTCTTGGATGGAAGTTCAGCCCAGTCTTAGATAAATGGCTGTTTTAATGGAGATGTTTCATACAGAGTCAAGTCTCATTCAGGATTAAGCTTTAATGTCTGTCTAGATAAGTGACTTGCTAGGCCTTTAATCGCATAAAAAAAAACCCTCACATTTGGCCTTAACGTCCTATGCTCATTTCATTCCATTTCATTCGACCTGCCTGCGTTTCTATCTCTACTTTCTTCTAGTCCAACGGAAAAGTCATCATGCATCGTGCAATTGTTCTCGTTCTCCATCCTAAAAGTTGTTCAAGAGAAGATGATGACTCAGGTCGGGCTTCTCTGTTAGCCAAGTGGCCATGACTGTTCCTGTTCCCTCTGGCAAGACGTGTATTTTTTGTTTCTCCTTGCTATAGAGAGCACCAGAGGGAGCTATGCTGCTGAGTGGCCCTCTATGGTCCATGACCGATGGACTCACCGCCATGCTCTTACCATACTCATTTTATATTCCCACAAGATGGTTTCCCCCCCCTCTCCGTTTGTTTAGTTTGTTTTTGTATGTGTGTTCTGTATTCCCAAATGTCATTTAGTTATTTTTTTCCCTGTTTGTTGTTTTGTTTTGTTTTGTTTTTGTTTTCTGTTGCCTCCTTATATTGTTGAGTTTTTCATTTCTATATATTTTGTACATAGATATATATATATATATATATTTCTAGAGCATGAAATACTTTGGGGAATGGTGTATGTCCTTGTAACCGTCTCCATCGTGTCATTATTCAACCCGACTTATCTCCGCAGTTTACTCCTGTCCCCCTGTGTAACACGGCAAGTCTATTCTGCAGAGTGTTTAATGTTATTTTAGCTATAAAATACAATTTGATGGCCATACTTCCCTATAGTGCATAAGTCCCCTT
This sequence comes from Sprattus sprattus, assembly GCF_963457725.1. Taxonomy (NCBI): domain Eukaryota; kingdom Metazoa; phylum Chordata; class Actinopteri; order Clupeiformes; family Clupeidae; genus Sprattus; species Sprattus sprattus. Next base: position 28,942,961 of record NC_137916.1, on the reverse strand, counting down.
TTTGTGCACACTTATCAAACTTTCATTGTTTACAGTGAATAGAGGCCCATGGCTTCTGGAGTAGATGCTTATCACTTTTGAATGGATGCTCTATGTGAGCTCTTTTTTTTTTCTTCTCCAGTATTTATCAAGTTGGGCACTCCTTCAAGCTTTGTTGTGATGTGATATAAGCATTATGGGAGCAAGACGAGAATCCTTTTGGGTTACTCTTGACGGTGACTCTTGTAGCACAACAAGCCTTTGTGGGGGAGCGCCACCTGAGGGCTGGTTGTTGTACTGCATTGAGGAGGGTGCTTTGATTGGTAGCTGTCATTTTCAAAACTCTCTGTTTGCCGTGTCTGACCATTCAGCTGGTGTCGTGATTTTTCCTTGTTCACACATTGGATCAGTGTTTTCCTAAGTTATGAAACGGCAGTCAACATGTGATCCAGTCAGAAAACACAACGCCAAATAATGACCTCGCCTGTGAATTTGAGTCATCCTTTCTGTGATCAACAACAGTGGTTGAGTCATGTGTTCCTTCTGAGGAGAAAATCAGAAATCGGCATGGAGACATGCTCTTTGAAAAATGATCACACCACCCCTAGTTACATGGGACACAACTTTAAAAAAACATACCCATTCAAAAAAAACTCTTTACTGACCCCTGGTGGTTGTGTTAACAAAATGCTGTGAACAAGTAATGTGATGTCAGTACACTCATGCAAACCCACTGTATCATTATTCTTCTATTTTTTTTCCCTTTTCTTCAGCATCTACCAAAGCCATACGGTTCTCTTTATACAATGTGAACAAGCCTTCCGAGACAGACAATTTACAGAATATTCACACCATTTAAGTTTCTTATTCATCCATGTTCAGCTGAGATCTAAGACCTACAGTGCGTTCACCCAACAGGACACCCCCCTCTACTCTCCTGTCCTAGCCTTACGCCTGTGACAGAAGCTCAGAAAGTGGCCCAGACGCTTTTAACTATGTGAATAACCAGAAAGGGGCGACAGCTGTGAATACAGATGGTTTTTTTGAGTGTGTGTGTAGGAGCATCGTAATGTATACAGCACCGCTGGACAAAATGTGTAGACTGAGTGTGTTCAATGGTCTGCGTTGAGACTTTTAGTGTTTCTTCTCAGGCCTACTTTCTGAAAAAAGTCGACAGTGAAAGATGCTATCTAAATGATGGGGGTACTTTTAGGTCTTTTATATTCAGTGTATGCTGTATGTGGCCATCTTGGCTGAAGCGGTTAAATTATTTCTATATTTTACACAGTGAGAATATTATATCTGTTGAAAAGTATATATTATATATGTGCTCTGTCAGTCTTTGAAGCTATGTACCACGAACGCACATAGGAATTTCTAACCCGTGTCTGAACACACTTGCCTATCAAATCATAGAGAAGCTCCTTGACATATAAAGTACGCTGCTCCAAATTATTACTTTGTATACATTTAAGATTACAACTGCAATGTGGAGGAGGTTTTATAATTAAAAGTAGTGCCTATAAGCATTGAGTTTGTGATCGTTCTAGTACTGTATAAATGGGATTCTGGTTGTGCACTAAAAAAACCTTATTTTGGTTGGACAACCACAATAGTTAGTGTAGTTTTAGATACCCATCAGAAGGTATAATTCTAGTTTGAATCTGATTTATTTTAAATAACTGTATATACAGACAACTCGAGAGGCAGCAAACCTTTGGTCACCCTACCTTCTTGTGATTTTACTTCATTAATCTGTATGTGTTTTATTTGAACGTTGATATTTATTTTTTGCTGATTTTTGTTTTATTTTCAACCTCTAAATTATTTTATTTACATCCATTTATTTACATAGATTGTCAATGAACTACCCTCATGTACAAATGAAATCAATCTCTTTCCATTCTGGCAGAACAGAGAGGAGGTAAATTATTCCTGTAAATAGTCTGCTGTGTCTGTTTTGTACTTTTAAATAAAGCTTTTTTCTTTCTCATTTAAATCCATCACGTGTTGTGCTAACTGCTTAGATATACCTATATATATATATATATATATTAAGACTGGGAGGAAAAAGTCAAAAATACACACAAAGACCCATACTATGCCACTGCCCAGCAATTTCTTCATTACGTTTAATATAAGGTTACAACCACATTTGCTTTCGGTAGTTAAACTGGATATTGGTGTCAGTCTCGTTTATATTATATGAGGTGAGCCTATTATCACAATTGATGACATGGAGGCTACTCGGATCATCAGTTTATTCCATATTTCATAACATTTAACCTTGTCTATAAAGGCAGAAATATTGGCACAGTTTATCTACAGAAAATAAAGAGAAATAGACTGCATATTGTTGCAAAGATTCTTCCTTGTGGTCAATTTGGAAGAAAACCTTTTCCCTGATGTTAGGACAATTCTATGACTACATTAATAACACGTTCATAGAACAATTTCCATACTCAAGATGGTTAAAAACCGCTGGCTGGGCCAGAAACACTATGGTATTTAATTAATAATGAACAATGATAAATATGGCTTATTATAACTGCTTACATTAACACAAGCTACTGAATCTAAAAAGAACAACATGTACTGTGTTTCCAAAACAGAAAAAAGTGTTGTTGTTAAACTATGCACTACAAACATAACAGCAAAAACAAATCCATAAAATACAATTAATTCACTAATTTTACTTATTAAATTATTTCAACATCACACACGGCATAAAAATATCTTACTGAGACGTCAAGAATAAACTCATATATATATATATATATACACACACACATAACACAACACAACGGTTCATTGAACACACCGAAAGCCACCCGCATACACACACACAACATGACACATATTATACATCCCCCTTTAAAAAACACACATTTCTTTGAGAGTGTGTGCTGATTTGGATACACATGAATGCATGCTGGGAAATGTAATGAGAGTGGTAGAGATCCCCTTGTTCTCTCTCACACACACACACACACACACACCCTATCCAGAGTCAGTGCTCATCTCTCAGCCGCTTTGAGCCGTGCTTAACAGTACAAAGGGCTTTCAGGAGGGCCCCAGTCAACATGTTGAAGAGGCTCCTTCCAAAGCCAGCGTGTGTCTGAGAGATCGCCAGGGGAGCCCGCGGGAAAGGGCGGCCACTTCAAACCGGGCTGCCAGACTCGAGGAGCCCCGACGCTTGGAACTCGAGCGGTGGTGCCAGTTCCTGCCGACAGGCCCCTGCCACCGCCGCCGCTGCTGCTGTGTGCCCGCTGTTTGCTAACCGCGTCTCGCCCGCTCCTGATGCCACGCATTTATCATCCGCCGTGTGGGCACAGACAGATGGGCCATCAGGCAGCGGAGTGCCACAATCCATTGCCCGCGCACACTCCGCCAACGCCGAGTGCGGTGGAGAGGTGGAGGGACGGGCAGACGGAGGGATGGATGGATGGGGAGAGGAGGCAGGAGGGAAAGCGATAAAGCAGCGTGCAGTGCTTTGTTTTGTGTCACGCCACAGTGACTCCGTGCCCCCCGCCGCTGTCTGGGGAGGACGATCAGCACATTTCCACGGCGCAAGGGTACCGGGGGCGACTGTCAACCCGGCACGAAAAAAAACAAAAACAAACACAAAACAAAAGTGTCTCATTCTTGTGCAAATATGTTTAGAATCTCTATTTTATCATGAAAGGAAGTAATCTCAGTGGCCATGTGTGTACAGTCAGTATTAAAAACAAATGCAGCAAAGGCTTGGGAGGGGTGGGGGGTTGGAGGGTCTCCATTATAAAGAGTCTGAGGAGAAGGCCCCTCTGCTTGCCCTGGCTCGGGGGTCAAAGGTCAGTGTAGAAGAGGAGGCTCCAGCGGAGATGCGAGCCCCCGGGGGGGCGACGGCTCGTTAGAACTCGTCGTCGGGGGCGACGGCTCGTTAGAACTCGTCGTCGGAGGCTATCAGCATGATCTTGTCTGCCTTCTTGGAGGTCCTGGTGCTGCTGCCCGCCCCGGCCTTGCCGCCGTTCCCTTGGCTGGGCTGGACCACCTCCTGCGTGGACTGCTGGGTGTACTGCTGGTAGGCCGGGGAGAAGTTGTGGATGGCGTCCTGGACCATGTCTCCGGGGTTCATCGTCTCCTTCAGCCCGCTGGAGATGCTGTGCATCGGGGCCAAGTTGTCTAAGAAAATAAAAACAAAGATGGGGACACCAATAATGAGCAAATGTAATAATCAAAAAAACTAAATCAATGGGTTTGTGTTTTAATATGCATGACGTATACCGTGTATGGAAAACTGGGATATTTTATGCCTTGTGAATCACAAAAGACAAGAGTGGTTTTCTTTAGACAATTACCATTCGTTTTCAATTAAATTCATTTTCAATACTATTATGAACCCTGTTCAACGTAACAGCATCAAAATCCCTAAATTGAAACTATTTAACCAGCAGACTACCAACTCTCTATTAACAACAGTCTGAACCTTCAGGCAGCAAGAAGTATGCTTTCAATTATTCGGAGGATTTACATTTAATCCGCTGAGCAAACATGGTGTTTTGTTCATATGCACCCCCTTCTTATCTGTCTCTCACATTTCACATTAACTTCCAGCAAAGACAGTAAATTGACTTTTTCTTGACACATAATATTTGACCTACTTGAAGGAGGTGCTGGGCAAGCGAGACCTAGACACAACAGACAGTTTTCAAGCAGTTCACTTCTTTGGCAAAGTTGCATGGTCCTGTCCCGACATGAGTGCATACAACCTTCACCATCTGTATGGGTATCAATTAATCCCACTAGCACATCTGTATGGGAATCCATCTATCAATCCCACTAGCACATCTGTGTGTGTATCTATCTATCAATCCCACTAGCACGTCTACAAGTGTATCTATCAATCCCACTAGCACGTCTGCATGTGTCATTTTGAACATTCAATAGATGCAATATCAGATAAAGTAAATGAGATGCAACCTGATATGCAGCGGTATAGAAATATCCTTGTGGTGGTATTTGAAGAATGGCACCTGGTGGTCTGCTTATTAAATGTTGTGTGTATGCTCAGTGCAGAGGTCTGGGTGTTTTAGAATCTTTTTCTTGTTCTCGTGTGGAGAGATGTTTTTTTTTTTTTTTTTAAATGTATGTGTGGTGGACAGGCTCCTTTTTTAAAACTGATAGGAAAAAAAAAGAGTTTTCAAAAATAAAGAAATACGTGTAGACAAGGCCACAGACCCAGCTAAAAGCTACACTGGCTGCACTGTCAGATGAGGGGGGAAAAGCTGGTATGATGGTTATGGCGATGACGGGCTCAACACTGCGGTACACCTCCTAATACCGCAGTATAGCGGTGATGCGGTTATTACCACAGCCCTAATGGTAATATTATTTGCTACAGGGGCCTTCAGTTTACTACTATGTACTGTATCTGCCCAGACAGAGAGTCCTGCACTGGCACAGTCAAGATGCTATGTCAACAGACGGATACGCTAAATATACCATGAGTTGTCATATACTCAAGGAGTGATCTAGATTCACAAATTACATTTGTTTATTGTCGTTATGGGCTTTATAACATCCTTTATGTTACAGGTAAGGTAAAGGAGACATGCATTTTTTATTTTGCATTCATGCATTGTCTCTGGTGTTCTGGTGTCAGTTTTGGGAGAACCAAAAAGCCAGTCTGAACACTTTTGACACCTTCAGGGCAAACAGACTTCGATCTTAAAGTTGGAATAGAGGGATGCTACCAAGATTTTAGGTTTTTTAAAGCAGGTAGTTTGAATTCATCCACCAGAGCATGAACTATTTCTGGAGGAACGTAACATGTATTTTTATGAAATAGAAATAGAATAGAAAAGTAATTGCTGAGAGAATAACAACCGCTGACACGGTTTCCACATTTCTATGCAGTCAAAAACAAAAACCACTCTTAAAGAAAAGGTCTTAATACAATCTTCTCTCAGCAATAATCAACTGTCTTCTGTCAGAAGAGAGGAAAATATCCTACTAAGAATATATGCTTCACGAAAAGCACCACAAGGTATTTCACCACAACCAATAAACAAAAATAACAACAACAACAACGAAAATCCCCGCATTTTTAGTCATGTTACTTCGGGACAGACGATAACACAAATAAAAAAAAATAGCACTCATCCGCCAGATATTTCTGGAAAAGCTGTGGAGTACTTCTGCCGTGGCGGCGACACGTCCATTTACGTTGAGAGCAGAGCGGAGCGGAGAGGAGAGGAGAGGAACACCGACCTCACGCTAACCTTTCCATTCTGCTCACCTCTGTGAACACACTTTGCCCACGGGCATATCCGCTGCATGACCCAACACACAACACACACACACATGCCTGGGACAGAATCAACATCAACTGCAGTCCCCATCCTCAGACACACAGACACACACACACACACACACACACAGACACACACACACACAGACGCTCCTGCTCTCTGATGTGCAAACTGAACAGATTCGTCCACTTGGTTTGTTTATTACCGGCAGGAACATTCATGCTCAGCAAGCAACAAGGGGAGTTATCCATCGTTAGACATTCCTCTCTTCTCTTCCTCTTTCTTTCTCTCTCTGTCTCTCTCTCTCTCTCTCTCCTGTACTCCCCAAGCCTTCTCATTATTTATCTCCTCTTCCTCTTCTGTCCCATAAAAAACTCATCAGCCCATCAGCAGGGGCTCTACATTAGGCAGGTTACTGAGCTCGTCTCTCGGTGGTGGTAGTGTCCATTTCCCCGGTTGATGGATGAGAGCGGGGGAGAGAGAGGGAGCAGAGGAGGCAGTGGAGGAATGCCCTCGGAAGACCTCCATCTCCCTGCTCACCCCAAGGGGCTCAAAACACACACAGCTGCCTATCATGTCCTCTGGGCCCTACGGCTTGGCCCTGTGTAGCCAGGAACACACACACACACACAGTGACACACACACACACACACAGTGACACACACACACAGTGACACTCACACACACACACACAGAGTGACACACACACACACACAGAGTGACACACAAACACACACAGAGTGACACACACACACACACACACAGTGACACACAAAGACACACAGAGTGACACACACACACACACACACACACACACACACACACACACACAGTGACACACACACACACACACACACAGTAATCCCTGTGATTGACCTGTTGAACAGGATACTGTCTGTTTCTGGGTCAGTGGCAGGGCAGACTGTGCCAACCTGGTGAGTCAGGTCGGGTCGGAGGATCTAAGCCACAGCTTTAGAACACACACACCTTCTTGAGCTCTTCCTTACGGCTGGCCAGCCTCCCTCCGACCTCGATGCAAGACAAGGCGTCGACTGACTTGGCCCAAGCAACGGTAGGGGAGCCCCTGCAATTACCATCATAACTGGAGCTTTCTCCAGTAGCATCACGTAGCAATTTGTTTTACACGTACATGCAGCCTCACTTGAAGCATCCCTTGCCAGTATTTAACAGAGGAGGCTATGAAAGCCAGTATTCTACTGTGAGTGCAAATTAGATTCAAAAAGGCAGAAAGCCCACAAAGAAAGCCCCCCTCACTTCAAGTCTTTCAGCTTAGCTTCGTCTGGACCTTGCCGGAATCATAATAGAAAATCTAATGCTTGTTTAACATTCAGTGGCAACCGCTGATATTAGTGCTGAAAATTGGACACAAATGAAATTTACATTTTCTGTGCGCAGGCCTGAAAAGTGCCAAGCGCAGAATATCACTGATTCATTTTGTCAGGAGAAGAGCCTTTGATCACAAGAGAAAGAAAAAAGGAAAAAAAAAAAAGACAGGAATGTTCAGTCAAACAGAATGAAAGATGAAAACACTTCAATTCCTTCCGAGGAAAAAAAAACCCCAACCTTTTTTCGTTTCTGTCTATGTCCCAAACCTACGGTTATTGAGGCTTTCAAAATGAAACAAAGACAAGAAAAATTGAGATCTTCCATAAGCTTTGTCATTTTCGTGAGAGAAACCACAGCTGAGGGGAGACCACAGACCTCCCCAGTTACTCAGTAAACAGGCGACCATAGGATTCTCACGTCTTTCCAGCAGGCCGTGGACTTTCAAGTGCCTCTTGTGGTCGGTGAGATCCACACGATGGAATGGGAGAGGCCCTAATGAGCTTCCTGCCTCTCCTCGTGTTGAGCCTATTTACCAGGCTGTGCTTACAGAGATCTCTTGCTACTTTCAAAATGTCTCCCTTCTCACCCTTCCCATTCACACCGGCACAGCGGGAGAGGTCTCCTAAGACTCCATGTGTGCTTCATATATAATAACAACAAAAAAATTTATGAAGATTTAGATTCTTGGAGTTCTTGGTGTGTGAAAATGTTGCAAGTACTTCATTTATTTAGCATTTGGCATATGCTAAACCTATCAGCAGCAGACTACTGTGCAATGCTGTATTTTCACACACACACAACAGATTTAGCCGAGCCTACCATCTCTCTGGGCGTGCGGTGTGATCATGTCTCTGAGGTATCACACAACATGTACAATCCTATTTCTATACCTTCACAGTTTTATCTTCACCGTTTTCCATATTCCCTTGGATGTCAGTGAAAAGTCACTTCACCTCATGTAGGAGTGAAACTACTTCAACTGTCATCAGTCCATATCCCTCGTCCGGGACATATATTTATTTTGTAGGGTATGTTTACATTTGATTTAAATTAAACCTTGTTTTACTACATTCCTTTTACTTACATGATGCTATTGCTGAGGTCTTCTAGAATATATAATCAGATATTCCATTTGTTTTTAGTTAAGGGAAATGTACAAAAACATGAAGGCATGTCAGACAACTAGGCTCGTGTGACTTTCCCAAACACGTACCTGGGGCGTCGCTGAGCTTCGTCTGGTAGACGCTGTCGGTGAAGGCGTAGCGGAGGGCGATGGCAGCGAAGAACATCTCGATGCAGGTGATGAAGTTCTGCCATCCGGCCGCCACGGTGCCCGCCCCGACCTCATGCCCGTCGATCATCAGCGCATGTGGGATGACACCACACCGCTCAAGGATGGCCAAGACCATGCCTAGGGGAGGGAAACGAACGTCAACACACACAGAACTCAAAACCATGCCTAGGGGAGGGAAACGAACATCATCATCACACAGAACTTACTCTCTCCAGTGAACACAGTCAGTCTTAAAATGCCTTTTTTAAGTTGTTAAGCCATTATCACTCTGTTATGTTTGATATATATGTTAATGCCTTTTTTAAGTTGTTTAGCCATTATCACTCTGGCAGGTGAACTGCCAATGGAAACTAGCCTTTTGGCTACAATTGTGTACATTTACATTTTAATGTTTATTAATGGACACTGTCCCTCTTCAACAAATAAACAAACTGAAACTGAAGGAATGTTCTACAAAGCTTAATCTGACCTTCATTTGCTCAGTTCAGTTGTTGGCTTTAGTTGTTGTCCTTCACTGTATAATGCTGTGTTTTTTAAGGTGACACATGTTACTGAAACTTTCTATACTGTCACTTAAAAGACCATTACTATCCCACTATCCTTACAATCACATTACTATCATTTTATTACACATTTTTCCTACTGATTTACATACAAAAAAATCTAATGTTTAGTTTTTTTTAAAGCCTAAGAAATAAGAAGAGAGAACAAGTCACAGCAAAGCTATCTGTAGAAATCAATATGCTACCAGAATGCAGTTGAATCCAAACTGTTAAATATTAACTGACCTAAAAACACTTGTTACTTTGTACCAAGTCTGATAAGGTTTGGGGCTTCCTCTGTCGGTACCAGCGTTTGTAGGTCTAAAGTTTTTCAGTGTCGGCAAAATCGATAATAAATGATCTTTCTTCCTATCACGTTGAGCAAACAGTTTAGTTGACTGTGTAGTCAGTCAGTCTTGCATTCTGCACTTCTTACCTCATTACATTATTATCATTTTAAATAAAGCGCTATAATGTATACATTATATAGCTATAATGTATATATAATAAAGCTATATATATAAATTTGGACCATTATAAAATGCAACGTTTGCAAAAGTAATGCAGTAATGAGGTAATTAACTGACAATCGATTTTAAATAGTTATGTTTTCCACTTTCCATTAAAGTAACATCCTGCTATTTCTTCCGATTTTCCCATTTTACATTTTCCCAGTTTCCCATTACATTTTACATTCTACTTTCTATTTTACATTACACTTTCTGACTGTTGATCCAAAATGCTTAAAATGAATGGTTAAAATACTATTTTGAGATTTACTGTCACACGTATATTCTAACAGACAGTCCTAGAGTCAGATTCAGTTTCCTCCACCTGGTAGACAAGTGAGCAACACCTTTAAAATATGACTGTTGAATGTTGTTTGCCTGCTTTGGGGTAAAACCATTAATATATAACAATGTGAGGCAGCAGCCTCTTGCACACATGCAGGGAGAGCCTGTAAACACAGACACACACACCTTGCCAGAAGGAGAGGAAGATGACGGATTTAATGGTCAGGAACTTGAGCACGGGCTCGTAGGGGCGCAGCAGGTCACTGGTGGCGAAGAAGAAGAGGAAGAGCGCGTACAGCGACAGGCTGACGGAGAAGTTGTAGATGATGGTGATGTAGAGGTACCCTCCATTCACGCTGCAGAGAGGGGAAAAGAGAGAGGGAGAGGGAGAGAGAGAGAGAGGGGGAAGGGAGAGAGGGAAGGGAGACAGACACAGAGAGAGAGAGAGAGAGAGAAAGAGAGAAAGAGAGAGAGAGAGCGAGAGGGAGGGAAGGGAGACAGACAGAGAGAGAGAGAGAGAGAGAGAGAGAGAGAGAGAGAAAGAGAGAGAGAGAGCGAGAGGGAGGGAAGGGAGACAGACAGAGAGAGAGAGAGAGAGAGAGAGAGAGAGAGAGAGAGAGAAGAGAGAGAGAGAGCGAGAGGGAGGGAAGGGAGACGGACAGAGAGAGAGAGAGAGAGAGAGAGAGCGAGAGGGAGGGAAGAGAGACAGACAGAGAGAGAGAGAGAGGAAATGGCATAAAACATTTACATCAACCTTTAGTGGCATCCACCTTCAAAGTTCACAGGGACAGGCGACAGGGAGCGTACGCAGCCCATCGACGGCTCTACAGTCTCCTGTCATGTCTCAGCCCTCCTGAAAGCGCTGGAGGAGCGCTCGAGGCACACGCCACGGCCCAGCACGGCCCAGCCCGGCACACACACCCCCATCACTACTCACACGGGCCCCCCTGTGATGTGCTCAACACTCCTAAAATAGCCCATCTGTGACCTTTACGTCTCTGTAGCATTGGCCAGTAATGGAGACATGAATACAAATGTTCAGTCTAACCCTTAAGTGTGTGTGTGTGTGTGTGTGTGTGTGTGTGTGTGTGTGTGTGTGTGTGTGTGTGTACCCCTTAAGAAAGAGCGCAGCATGGGTACCCATGACAGAAAAAAATGAAAGAGTTGGATGGTGAAGTGAAGTGAAGTGGAGTGAAAATGAAAATGGGTTTGCTCACTTAAAGTCCCCGTCGTGGTACTTGCCGAAGGCTTGTAAGAGGATGGTGATGACGGCCATGATTGGTTTCACCACACAGAACTGAAGGGTGGCCTGAATGACAACAGTGAGGAGAGAGAGAGAGGGAAGGAGGGGGGGTGGGGGGGGGGGGATGAGTCAGTGAGGAGAATAATGATGACTTTTTGAGCTGCCTGTGTCCATGCTGTCTCCGCGTCCATAGCTCCAAACTGTGAGGACGTCGTCTCAGGCGTGCTTACAGGCATTTCAAACAAATTGGTTCTTCATGTGGCGGCTAACATAACAGAACTGAAGAAGGTGTAACAATGGCGTACTGAAGTTAAGCTATTACTGAGATACAGATGAGCACCCAGCTCTGATGACTATAGACCTCTCGAAAGAATGGTTTAACAATGGTAATGTGATGTAATGGCGCTTTGATAACAGCATTTTTTTTTAGTCTCGTGTCCGCGGCGAATATCAGCTTGTAATCAAAACCGCCTCGGTTCATTTCAGCCTGCTATGAGAAAAAGATGGTATGGTGCAGCACTGGAAAAAACATTCCACGTAGGCATCTCGGCGCAGAAAGGCACATGTTTATCTGTTTTCATGCCATTAAATGTTCATTTCACAGCCTGCACTTGGTTTTTGAGGGGCACTGCTCTTCAATCCAATTTCCACTGGTGTTAGACTGGCTCTGTGCAGTCTCCCCAGACAGAAGGTAGACAACACCTGCCTGACACTTCAGATTATTTAATAGTGTTGACAAGTAACTGCCTTTTTCACCTAGTCTGAATTCCTTTCACTCTCCTCTCTCTTTATTACTGAATGAATAAAGAATCTCTATACAAAAAAAAAGACTCTTCAAGAAAAATGTGGGCAGACAATTTCTAAGCCTGTCAGTCGGCCAAAACCGACTGACTTCAGTTCTCCTTCAAACTGTCAAAATGAGAGGGGGAAACAACAACACCACCACCACAATAAGAAGAAAGAAACTTTGTTTGAACTTTCAGTCAATGTCTCGAGGTGTTTCATTAAAGCAAAAGAAAGGAGAAGAATAGCAAATGCTGCTTTTCTGAAGAGCTGGGGTGATGTTTTAGAGGAGGGGCCTACCTGTTTGCAGAACCGGAGGAAGCCAATGGAATAAGTGATTCCCACCAAACAGCAGGTGCCGTACATGCAGCTCGACCTACAAGCAACAGGGTTGTAACACACAACATCAGATACACAGTTAAACAGCATCTTAAAAGTTTAAATTATTTATTTGTATTAATTAATGCCTAATTTAAATTATAATTATTATGATTATAAAAATACAAATTCTACTTGTTTGGCATTAACAAGTCACTCCAATTTAACCCAAGAAAGAGGAGTAATGTTTTCTTCCTTGTCATGCATCTTGATTGGCCAGATACTCTACGTATAAAGCCTATTTTGCATGAGGTAGATAAGGAGATAAGGTGTCTGTCTTGTCTGTCGTAACAGGGCTGATCCCTACAGGTTGAATGCCACTACACTGTTCTTCCTCTCTTAAATCAAACGGCGACATTGTGACGTGCAGTGATACAAATATCATGGGTGTGGCATTTCCTTGTGTAGCTGCGGTAGAGTGTGTGTGTGTGTGTGTGTGCGTGTGTGCGTGTGTGTGTGTGAACAGACTCACAGGCCAGGGTGACACGTTAGGCCTGCACAGTCTGTGGACTCAACAGGAAACAGGAAACAGGAAACAGGGGACACTTACTGAATGAACTTCCCTCGGATCTCCGCCATGATGGCACTCTCTCCCCCCAGGTACTCAAAGGACAGGCTCAAGAAGTTGTAGATGACAAACGCTAATATGGAAGAGAAAACAGGAGTGAAGTATTGAGACATGTTGCATACAAAATCAGAATCAGAATCAGAATTCTTTTAATGGCCAAGTATATTCACACAAACAGGAAATTGACTTGGTGTGGTTGGTGCATAAGACATAACACATAACATAACAACAAAAAAGCATAAACAAGAACAAAGGACAAATGTTTTTTAAGATAATAATAAATAATTTGGGCACATGAAGGGCAAGTTAGTTTGAGTACGTAAACCCAGAGCCAGTGTGATGCAGGGAGCTTGTTTGTGAGCCCAACTGCCGTGGGGAAAAAACTGTTCAGGTGGCGAGAAGTTTTGGTCTTAATAGCCCGGAACCTTCTGCCGGATGGGAGACTCGGAAATAGGTGGTGACATACGGTAAGCTATGCAATTCAAACAGCAGGAAGAAGCACACATTGGAGCGCCATTGGAAACAGTGAACGTAGCAGGTGCCACAGAACTCTCCTATGGTAACACCAATCAGGGTTCATTATGCTTTGCAGCCCGGGGTTATCCGCCGTTAGGCCTTCAGTGCTATTTTTAGGAAGGCTTAAATGAAGCTCGAGGAGAATCCACGCACGGCTATATACTGATAAAGACTCGTTTCGAAAAATGGTCTGCTTGGGCTCAAGATAGCATTTTTGGATCATCACTGCTTTACTGAAACTCACCTAGCAGTAAAGCAGTAAATCACAGGAGCACATTTTCCACAGTTTTTTTTTTTTTTACCCCCTTCTTTCCTTCCTTCCAGCTCTCCACTTAAACAAATCCTTCTTAATCTGTTTAGTTTGTGATTCAGTTCTGGGCTTGTTCCACTACACCTATTCCTGACTGTGACAGGGCAATAATTCTGGTGGAGAAGCAAAATAATTTTGAGTGAGAACGAAAAAAAGGAAACTGTACTGAAGATGAAAAATAAGCCCCCCAATGTTTGAATTAAAAACTACAAGTCTTTTAAATGCCAAACTCTAAAAGAACATGTCAAACTATCTTTTTTCAATGTCAGTGACAGTGTCTAACATGATACATTTTTAAATCTACTTTTGCAGATGTCAACCACTGAAGAAAGCGGACATAATATTCCTAACTTTTAAAACTCACAGACATCCTTTTAGAAGACTGTCTTGAATTAAAATAATAAGCAACCACAGTACCCTTCAGAATTTCCTAAGTTCTAAGTAACATACCACAAAGTATTTGTCAGAATTAATGAGATTCAGAAACTTCTTTTGAAACTCTGAAGCCCGGTGTGACAGGCTAAGCAGGTCACTTCCTGTTGGCTCAGGCTGTTTTTCAAGTGTGACGGTATTGTCATTCCTATTCATCTCTACGGCAGTGCACGTCAGTAATGACAAAATGGCCCTCCCCTTCCCCATCCTGAAATGACTGACAGAACCTGACTTCACACAGAACAAAAATTCTGAATGCGTTTCAATCAACTGTGTTGACTGGTAGGGGGAAACTTAGAACATTAACTTTAAATGACCTCAGCGAAACACTCTCAGTGCAGTGTACCCTGTAAGAAGAGACGGTAAATTGTAGCTTAACACCTAGCATCAGGTAGAAAGCCTTAAGGTGTGAAAAGTGACACAGGTCTTAGAAGTCCCTTGGGAAGGTGGGGGGGGACAAACAGGTTGGGTCGGTCCTACTGTCTGCACGGCCCTCTTGTTTTCAACTGCTAAATGATACTGGCCGCCCCTCCGCCCCTCCGCCCCTCCGCCTCTCAGCTCAGTTCTCTCATTCCGCCCCTGCTATTACGCTCTAGACATGGCTGCTCTCTGTGGCAACTAGTCTGCTTGTCAGGTCTAGTTTGTTGTGCACACAATCGTGTGGTCCAGCGGATTAACTGGTATAATATGGTGCGAGAAATGATAACATCTCGAGTTCCACTCCCATGGGGCAACGATGCTATCCAAACACCGTGTTCCAACTGCACTGTGGGTAACGTTAGCTTAGAGTAGAAAAAAAAACGCACTCTCAAGCTTTTCTCATTGCCATTTCATTTAGACCAGTTTATTCACACACGCGTTTCGGCCTAAGCCATCGACTGTGTGTAGAGTGGGAACTTGAGCTTCAAGTGGTGTGAGGAGGATGAAATGGTGTTTCTGAGGGCTGGCTAATGATGTCTGAGACTGGTGAAAGATGCCGGGGTGTGGCGGCGGCGGGGTTACTTTACCTTCGTAACAGTCCCGAACGGAGTCAAAGTAAACGTAATACTGGTCGTTGCTGATGAAGAGGAGGCTGAGCCACGAGTCGAAGGCGTAGATGGGCACGATGAAGAGGATGCGGATGATGTAGCGCTGCTCGTTAGGCCTGGTGTATGATCTCAGGTGGGAGTAGATCTGGGAGACCAAAAAAAAAAGGGCAGAGAGGAAAAGGAAGATAGATCAGTTATGGTTGAGATGAAACAGAGATCATTAAAAGAACTTTTTTTGAAAAAAAAAAATCGCCTTGAGAGAGAGAGAGAGAGAGAGAGAAAGAGAGAGAGAGAGAGAGAGGTAGAGAGATAGACAGAGAGAGAGAGGAAGATAGAGAGAGACAGAGAGTGAGAGAGAGAGAGAGAGGAAGAGAGATAGACAGAGAGAGAGAGGAAGATAGAGAGAGAGGAAGATAGAGAGAGAGAGAGAGAAAGAGAGAGAAAGAGAGAGAGGAAGAGAGAGCGCGAGAGAGAGGAAGAGAGAGAGAGAGAGAGAGAGGAAGATAGAGAGAGAGAGGGAGACAGCGTCGCTGCTTTAACCTAGAAAACCGCCCGTGATAAATTATTAAGTTGCGTCTGTGAGCAGTTTAAAGGCAATGCATCCAAGGGGATTGACTGAAACAGGGCTATGAATATAACACCGTCTTCTGGAATTTTTCCAAAGGCAACGTTTGGGCCTAAACACAGGAATCAGCCAGGTCTGTGATAAGAAGGGGAAAAGGACGAATTAATATTAAAATGTATTATGGACAGAAAACTGCCGACAGGGGGTCAAGAGGTGACCTGATCGGGGCTGGTGGAAGACGGAGAATATGCAAATAGAAATCCAACTGTGCAGTAATGGAGTAATCAGGTTTTTTATTTGGCTACTGTATCACAGATTGGAGTATAAAAATGAGGCCCATTTTATGCACACAGTAAGCCGTTATGCCTTTTCTTTTCCCCTCCCGAGACAGTTGGGCGAGACAGCTGTCAGCTGCTCCTGCATCTCTCTCGCGCACACCGAGGGGTCATATAAGAGGAATCCCAACACAAAAACAAGTGTTTTCTCTAATCACACTAACAAGCTGACATAATCGTTGTCATTTCGCGGAAAAATTGATTTGGAACTGCACGATGATATTCCAGAACCACTTCAAGCTAATTGCTGCCGCTAATCTTCTGGGACAGGGTTCAAAAGAAAGTCAATCTAATAGAGAAAAGACAATCCGAGCACTAACTCTTCGAACATACTAAAATAGACACACATGACGGAACATGATTATGAAAGTCCGTCATGACATCCATCTCTTGTATAACATCTTTCACCAGACAGTCCCATTTCTGTGGTGACGTTATTTAGGGGTTCTATTTGATTTCCTGACGGATAAAAATAGGCCACTATATGGCCTCTCCTGGTATCCCCGCTCCGCCCGGGCCAGCTAACTCCCATGCAATGTGATTAAATGGCCATTAGGACCGTTGCAGGGTGAGGGTGGAGGTGTGATCTATGTGGCGCTGCAGGGAGCTGGGGGTGCAACTGGCTGCAGACGGATGTCCTCCATTTCGTCTGAATTAAAGTGGTTAAAAAAAAAAAAAAATACACTCCAGGCTCCACAATGCTGACCTGACAGAGTGAAGGGCTGGGAGGGAGGGAAGGAGCCGCACTAAAGATAATAGCTTTGAGGCCTGACTCAAAACATTGCAGCTAGCAGAGGCAGCCTCCGCGCCAAGTCTGACGGAAGCTAATTTCAGCTGGTTGGGCTCACAGCCTGGTTCTGGCTGGGTCCGGTGACATTCCGCTGCCGGACAGCTGGGAGAAATGAAACGCTCCAGCGGCTTTGGCGAAGAGCTCCCGTGGAGAGTCAGCGAGGCTGAGAGTGGAGATAGCAGTGGTGTTTTGCCGAGCCCCTCTCTTTGCAATGCACACAAGAGTCGGCGTGACGCATTGAAAGTAAGGCGGCTCCGGTGCAAACTAGGCTGCGTTTCCTTTCTATGTGACTAAATTAGAGCGTGCACTGACCACAAAAGTGTGTGAGAGAGAGAGAGAGAGAGAGAGAGAGACAGAGAGAGAGAGAGAGAGAGAGAGAGAGAGAGAGAGAGGGACAGGGGCCAACCGAGTTGAGAGGACCCCAGGGGCTCGTCTCGTGACACGCAGTGAGAAGCTGCTTTGGTCTCCATTTCCGTCCAAACAAAAACTGCACACTTCCTCTAACAAAAACACACCACCTGCACCTCCATCATCATCATTACTTCGATCAGGCATAATACCAAAGGCACACACAACGGGCATGTTTTCTTTTCTGCAAGGCTTCTTGAAGGAGCTCAGGGGTAGAATACTAACGATAACCGCCCCCCCCCGAACCACCCTGGGGTTGGCTTTATCCCTGGCAGATTTACATACGCCTCCCTTATGCGACCTCGCTGCTGTTACTGAGGAGGAGGGAGCCTGTTTACCATGCACCACACAGAGGCAGAGGCAGGCTGACAGACCATTCTCCAGGTAGATTGAGGAGCGAGGGACAAGGCATTATCTAACTTGAGAGTAATAATTACGACGAGGGGGAGTGGAGGGCCTGCAGATAGAGAGACCTGGCTGTGTCATCCTCAGACGCCGCTAAAAGTAAGCCAATTCAGTTTGGCGCCCTTGTCTCCCTTCAGGGCCCCCCCCCCCCAATTTTCTCTTCAATATGCCGGGGAAGGAACGGCATTCTTCGCAGGCAATCAAAAAGTGTCCTCCAGGTGCTCTGCGGAGCAGCACAGAGAGAGGGAAATCAGTGGTGAAAAATCTTTCCTTTCCTGGGCACCCCTTCACCGCCACTGACGTAGTCCTGGCAGCTCTCGGTTACATAACCCATGGAGGCACACTGCGTGGATAACCTTAGCTCAGAGTTCCCTAAAGGGGTTACACACTGCACAAGAAAACTGTAACTAACGCTGCTTTTTAGCATTTCTGCTGAATTGCATTTCTTCACACTGGTGAATAACTGGTGAATAACTCCCTATGTACTGGAAGATGAGCTTTGGCAAAGATCACAAAATTGCCTTAATTTACGTTACAAAATACCTCTTCATCCATCTTCCCATTCCCATATGCTCTCAATTCCAGCTGGCATGTAACAGTCAGGCCTTCATCATTTCCCATGTTCATTATGAGGCCCTAGCAATAGATTCCTATGAATGTAATCTACACTTCTGCATCGTCACACGTTTAAACTGTGACACAAACAAAGGGTGTTGGCAGCCATCATTTTACCATTTTTAGTGCAGACTACTTTCCCCCAAAGAAGAGGGAGTACTGCTGGGATCACCCACAGAAACGTGTTCAAGACATTAATTATTCACATTATAAGTGGTCACACTTGCATGGCAGGAAACCAGTTAACTGCCATTATATGTGAGAGTTATCATTTTGAATATTTGTTTCCTTTTGGAACAAAACAAGTTTCTAATGGTATTTTAACGATTCTTTAAATGCAACTTCCTGAACTGCTACAAACCTTAGGTTTGAATAGCAGGGTAACATAATATTGACATAACGTATGAGCTCACACTGAACACAAACCTGTGCCCTTAGGTTTATGTTTCTCATTGTGTTGTGTGTGATGTGTGTGTGTGGTGTGTGTGTGTGTGTGTGTGCGCGTGCATGTGTGTGTGTGTGTGTGTGTGTGTGTGTGTGTGTGTGCGTCAAAGGAAACAATCAAAGTAAAGGTCAGGAGAAACAAAATGAAAACATTTCCCATCTATAAAATGAAAGGCCACAAAAAAAGTACAGCACAAATTGTTGAATAACAATGTTACGGATTCATAACATGCCACACACCATTCCAACTCAACTGGAGAGGTTGAAGAAGAAACAACAGAAAGGAGCCAACTGTCAACTCCAAAAGAAATATTAAACACATCTTCATCTGGTACCTTTGACTCAAATTCAATTTCATACGGCAGATGCACAGGGGAGTCAAAGGTAAACAACTCTGTTCAGAGAACAGGAGATACGCTGCACTTAAAGGCAGATCCAGAACTGCATATAAAACCATAAAACAAGACATGCCCCAGTTGGGTTGATAGCTGAGGCTTGAGCAAGACACAGTGCAAACACTCAAATGCATTCAGGAGAGATAACATGAAGGTAATCGTTGAGATAACTGTAATACTTGACATATCACAAAATAGAACATTTTTCCAATTTAAAAAATAAAAAGATAGCAAAAAGATAGTAAAAGTTTCTGTTGTCTAACGCATGGGGGAGAGAGATGATGCTACTTGTTCCAGCCAAAATAAAATCATTTTCCTATGTGAGATTAGTATAAGAAATCCCTCTCCGTCTTTCTAATCAATAACTGCTTTGTTTGCATTCCGCTCTTATCGGCTGCTGCAGTCCCACACCATTCAACTCTGCAGACTATTTCAGGTTGTCAAGGACAGTTGGTCATGCTCTCATCATACTAATGGGCTTCTGTTATAAAACAAAGAAAAACAGCGGCGACCCAAGGAAAAAAACCTGTTTTGAAGTCGCATTCATCATCCAGAAGGACGGTCAGGACCACCTGCAGTAGTGGTCTGCCCTGTTACTGATCATGTTTAAACAGAAACACACTCACGCCATACAATAGCTGAAAGAATGCATATCTTTGGGCCAAGGCAGAGGGACACCTAAAAGGCAACGGTGAAACTCTCAAACACAGAGCTCTGATTACCCTCCGCCCATTTGCCTTTATTTGCCTGAGCTGTGAGTGTGAGATGACTATACCTCACTGGGCTCCACCCAAACTACACTGATTTGTTTTCAGAGGGGCCTCATTCTCCTAGTCTTCCACATTGGGCCTATATTGCTAAAACACATCGGATTGTCCTCTATGACACACGTGAGCCTGTGTGGAGTGTTGCCAGGAAAAATTAAACAATACGATTTTACAGCTGGAGGTTATGAATGAGATAGAAGAGTGATTGTGAAAGGCCCTCAAGGAAGGAAGGGCAGAAAATAAGCAAATATTAGACCATAAAAGCTGGCATAGTTAAAAGGAACGGGTGGTCAATCGACAGATACCGAAGATATAATTTAAGCTTACCTGATGACAAGTGATAAGCAGTGCCGACCACACAAAGATCCCAGAGAGAGCTTGAGCAGCGGTAGTGTTCAAGAAGATCTCATGCTGAATGATTGTACCATTCTCGGATGTGATCAATGTCATGTTAGACTTATCGTTCATGCCTGGCACAATTGACGAAGCACGTAAAAGTGCCTCTGTGTTGTTGACTGAATCCAGCAGTGTAGTGTTCATCACCTCATAAGACATGTTCATCTGGAAACAGGAAATTAGGCTTTAGAGGGACTTATAAAACGTATATAGACTGGCCCTTAGGCCATAACACACAAGCCTACACACAAAGCACACGTCAACTTTCATTTTTACTATTTCAGGTTCCTTAATTTACAGGCATTTCCTACCTGACCTTTCCGACCAACATTTCATTGACCGGAACTGTCAACAGGTAGACTCATCTCATTTAAGTCGTAGGCTAGCCTAAACTTCATGCGGTGTAGGATAAGCCAAAGATGCACACCTACATTTGTAAATTTGTAATTTCTTAGCGATGCTTGATTTTAAAACAGTGCCGTAGCATATCACATAGGATCATTCAATCGCAGTCACTTACCTTTACGTCCTGACGACAAACTCGTTGTTCGCGATTAGATTGCCTACTTCGAACGGCAGTTTTCTGCGTTAAACTAAGAATAAAAATAGAAATAATCCCAAACTGGAGTTTAAACGCGAGAAAAGAAACAAATGCATTACCCCAAAATATTAAGTAAGCAGTAGGCCTATAGCCAAGAAAACCACACACTAGGTTGTAAACTACTTTCGGAATAAGTGAGGTTGCCAATAGCCATAGGTGAAATGGCTTCCAGTACTGATGCGACTGTCAGCACTTCCTCGTTGTCAGGTAGGCTATTCAAGAAGGTCGAAGTCCACATGAACTCTGTTGTAGATCCAGTTAATTAATTTCCTGTCGACTATAGACAACTTCATAAACATATTTTGATGGCAATTGTAGCTCTAGTCCATTAACAGGTTAATGTCTTAAACTTTGTTGACGTCTAAACATTGAGCAGGTGCACAACAGATGACTGACGCCCATATCATGTGACTTGTACTTAGCCTTCATCGTGTGACGTCACTGACACAAGCAACACCTGCCAGTGCCAACATCTAGGTAGGTTTACCGGACTACATCAAGGTGGGGTTACCGGACTACATCAACCATTGACCACAACATACACAATTATATAATGAAAAGTATATTTTATTTCACATGTGAAAGTACACAAAATAAATTACAGTACAAACATGAACTGTATTTATAACTTATTGTTGTTTTTCATAGAAAATCTACCTAGGCATAGATTAAGCTCAGCCTAAGAGGCCACTGAAATAGTTTTCAAAGAAGACAAGTCTCAGGGTAAGTAGAGTGCATTACAGTCACCAAACTTGGCAGGTTTTGATTAGCTCTTTCATAATCTTAATTGATTCAATCGAGCTATCTTTCAGGGCCAGTCCAAGAAGCACAGGCCTATTCCCTGACTCTTGTGAGACAAAGCTTGCAAGGTGCTTGGCACAGACGTGGGTCAAAGTCTGTTGGAACAAGAAAAACAGCTACATTAGGTATATTTATACCGTTACATTAGGCACATAGTTTCCCCCTACCCTGTGCTTTCCAGAACTATACGCCAAAACAATACATTGATACATTATACCGCCAAATGGCAACAGTGACAGAAAGTAAGCAATGAATATGTAGGGGTACACGGGCCAACTGAAACGTAGCGTACCTCATCTTTTCCCAGCAGAACTTTGGTTGTATACATGGGTTTGCTGATATCACCAGTTTTGGAGTCAGGAGTTATTGATATCAATGATCCGATCTTCCCATACTGTGTAAGAACTACGAATATGTAATTGCTGAACTCTGTGCAAACAACTTGGGTGGACACGCCGCCGATGGTCTTCTCTGCCTGTTTTGATTTGATCAGTGGTTGGGCATTCATGATAGCTAAGGTTATCTGTAAGAAAAGATGCAAGTCAGGGTAATGTCTATAGGCTTTTGCAGTTTCAGTCATTCATTTATTCTATTTTTGCCTGACAGGAACCATGACTTAAGTTAAATGTGTAACGGAATAATAATGTAATCAATGACATTTTCCGTTAACATATTAACGTTAACTGACTCACACTATCATACAAAAATATTTGCAAATAAACCACTGCACGCTTTGCTGAGGGAAGCTAAGTTAACGTTAAACCATGCTAACCTTAGCTGTTTGATAAAACGGATGGTAAATAAATTCCGAGGATACGACGACTAATGTGTCTCTAAACAGGAGCAATAACAACTGATTAAGTACAACAAAAGAGTCTTTTCAGACGATCATTAAGACTCTGGTGACTTTTAAAAATAACTAACATGCGTAAGCAATGTTGGTTTCATCAAAGATTACTTCCTTCCTTTTCTCGCACATGCGCAATACCTTAAAGGGGCATAGACTATTTTCTGACCCGCTCAAGGACTCCTCATTCTTGCTGCACCAATCGTCCGTTGATAAATATATACTGTCTGGCTTAAAACA
>NC_137916.1:28907348-28914848 GCF_963457725.1 Sprattus sprattus | reverse complement strand
TCCAGCCTTAAAACTACAAGGAAAATTAGCCAAACTCACCTGTGGCAGATCACTCACATCACATGCCATTTTCAATAACGCCACCATCAGTGATGAGATACTCATCATTCTGTGTGAAGGCACGCCTACAGGTTCTCCCCACAAAATACAGATCTCTCCCTCTGGTTTCCATCTATTCATTCCCCCTTATGCATGCTACATGACCCCACACAACAACTGGAGTCAGTAGCCCACATCATGAACAGTTGCCCTTCCTACAAAGGACTGTATATTGCCAGACATGACAGAGACTGGTGGACCTCATCGCTGCCCAGATCCCCTGTGCCCCTCAGGAACAACTATACAAACATACCTCTGTCAAGTCCCACTGGTTTAACTCATCCACAAACTGCTTTTCAGGAATTCCCAACACACCAGACATCATTTGCATATCACAAGAGGAAAAAATAGTCAGACTCTTTGAAGTAGCCTGTGCCTTTGACCTGTTCATGGAGGAATCCTATTGTACAAAAAAATTGAAATACCATCCTCTAACATCTGCCATTGAAAGCTGTGGCTATAAATGTGTCCTCATTGTTCTTGTCTTTGGCAGTCTAGGCCATGTGCATAGGCTGGTGGTCAGTGGACTTAACATCAGTGGACTAAGTAAAAGAAGGGCCAGACAGCTAGCTAAGTACTGCTCAATATCATCTGTTATAGGGAGCATGTTCATCTGGAAAAGGAGATGTTTCCTGTACCCTTAATGATGCATTCCATAACAAGATGTTTTGTTGGTCAAATAGTTGTTGGATAATTCATCATATTTGGTTCCTAAAAAATTGATATTAACTTGTAATGTGGAATCAAATAAAGTACATAAAATGTGTGTGTGTGTGTGTGTGTGTGTGTGCATGTGCATGGCGCGTGTGTGAGAGAGTGAGAGTCTGTGTGTGTGTGTGTTTGTGTGTGTGTGGGGGGGAGGCAAAGGCCAAATGTACACCACAGACGGTCTGGGCCAAATGTGTCAGAGAGATAAGGGAAGCCATTTTGTCAGCAAAACTCCAGGTAGGGTTGGATCTATACCTGGCACTGTAGAGGATACTCAGTGGCATCAACACACTTCTGTAATTGACTAGCTAGCTTCCTTACATCTACTCTCCTCTGCACTAGTCATATTAATTAAAATCTATGTATTATTAGTCTTGCAGGCAAATATACTGTAGAAGCTACTTAGTGCATCAACACACTTCTGTAATTGACTAGCTAGCTTCCTTATATATCTACTCTCCTCTGCACTAGTCATATTAATTAAAATCTATGTACTAATAGTCTTGCTGGGGCAAATATACTGTAGAAGCTACTTAGTGCATCAACACACTTCTGTAATTGACTAGCTAGCTTCCTTATATATCTACTCTCCTCTGCACTAGTCATATTAATTAAAATATATGTATTATTAGTCTTGCAGGGGCAAATATACTGAATCTAATGATTTTGTCAAGCTTTCCCAGGCTGATTCTTTAAAATTGACACACAGTGTAGTCCTGCATAGAGGAGCATATTGTATTATCACTGACAGTGACACACGAGGTGCAGAATCACCACGGGGGTTTTCAGCGGTAGGCACATTTCCATTACATCCTGTGAGGCTCGTTCAGACCCAATGAGTTTGGAAATGCTCATTGTTTTTCTTGATTAAAGGCACAATTTAATAAACTCTTTCCCGACTGTTAACATTATAATGAAAATAATATCAGTAAACGAGCTGCGAGATGCTTCATCCCTCAGAACGAAAAGACATTAAGAGGCTCCAGTTGTAACATTTATGGGATTTGTGCGCACAGGAGATGACAAGAGATGTGTAGTAGAAGTTGGAGCATACTAGCAAACAATCACACAACTTAAGAGGACCAAACCAATGAACCCTGTGTTTATGATTAGCCTACACCCTGTGCTGCTGTGATGGGTTTAATATTTATTTCATGCTCCCCTCTAAGAATGTGGATAGAATTTTACTGTTTTATGTTTCCTGCGGAGGAGATAAGCGTGATTACACGGCAGGATTTAATTAAAAGTACATGTTCATCCTCACTTGTTCACTTCTGCACATACCTGCAGTTCTTTCTTCCAACTTGCAAGCGGTAGTAGTCATTCATTTTACAGCTTGTTTCTAATGAGGAGGGGATTATATAGCTGTGGTGGACATGGTAAATCCTTTTATATATGACTATGACTAAAATGGGTATAATTAATTCTTTCAATGTATTCTTTATTACACAGCTAAGTATTTTCGACTGAAAGGTCATTGTAATGAAAATGATGGAGAGACTATGACAAATAAAGGGAAAATTCATTTAAAACTACTAACAATTGTTTTACCAAGCCACACATTTCAGGTGCATTTGCAGTTTAACAAACAACTAGTGACATTACATATTTTCGTGGTGGGCTAAGGCTTGGCAGGTGGTCGTGTTACTTTTCATGCCAGACGGCTTGTTCTTGTCATGCTATTGTCCCCTGTCAGTACGGCCGTGTCAGAATCAAAGAGTGTGTGTGAAGGTTCAGGGCGTGCTCCTATAGTGCTGGAGGAATGAGCTCAGTTGGGGTTAATAGGAGTCTCTCTGGGTCACTTGCCTCACAGATTACATAGAGATTCATTGATATGACACACTGCTCCTGCCTACAGTCATAACTCTCATCTCTCTCTCTCTCTCTCTCTCTCTCTCTTTCTCTACACGTCTCTCTCTCATCTCTCTCTCTACACGTCTCTCTCTCTCTGTCTCTCTCTCTTTCTCTACACGTCTCTCTCTCTCTCTCTCATCTCTCTCTCTCCCTTTCTCTACACGTCTCTCTCTCTCATCTCTCTTTCTCTACACGTCTCTCTCTCTCTCTCATCTCTCTCTCTCTCTTTCTCTACATGTCTCTCTCTCATCTCTCTCTCTCTCTTTCTCTACACGTCTCTCTCTCTCTCTCCCTGTCTCTCTCTCTCTCTTTCTCTACACGTCTCTCTCTCTCTCTCTCCATCTCTCTCTCTTTCTCTACACGTCTCTCTCTCTCTCTCTCGCTCTCTCTCCCTCTCACGCTCTCTCTCGCTCTCTCTCTCCATCCCTGTCTCTCTCTCTCCTACTAGCTCAGTCAGTCACTCTTATGCAGGCACAGCCTGACGATGAAAGAGGGATGTTAGAGACGCTGCAGGTAATTATCTCAGTTTCCAGGAAGAGCTTCACTTCCTCCCTCTTTGTAAGACGGCCACCATTATGGATTCAGCTACGTGCATTTCAAGACTGTTTACTTGATGTGGAATGTACCATTAGCTCTCTTTGATAGCATTTGAATTTGCATTCTTTCTCTTTATGGAACTTAAAAAATAACTTTTCCCCACAATTTTTATTGCAGATTTGCAATTCTTCAGAATGGTTTCATGTTGTATATTTCAAACAATTCAACTAATGAAGATTACTTTGGTAACATCTGGTGTGAAGTGTCATTCAGTACTGAAATAATGGACTTGCATGATCATCTCTTGGATTTACCCCTCTAACCACCCCTGTGCAACACATGTGCACACACACACACACACACACAAAGACACACACACACACACACACACACGCACACACACACACACACACACACAGACACACAAACACAGACACACAGACACACAGACACACACACACACACACGCACACAGACAGACACACAGACACAGACACAGACACAGACACAGACACAGACACAGACACAGACACAGACACAGACACACACACACAGACACAGACACAGACACAGACACACACAGACAGACAGACACACACACACACACACACACACACACAGACACACACACACACACACACACACACACACACACACAGACAGACACACACACACACACACACAGACAAACACACACACACACACACACACACACAGACAGACACACACACATACACACACACACCATTTCATTCCCCTTGTGGCCACTAGAGTGCTGTGCTGCATTGCAGATAGTATACTGTGATTCACAATATACTGCTTAAACCCTTTTTAAAAGCCTTGACACAATAAACTTAGCACAATCTCTGACCTCGCTGGTTATTTCCAAGATATCTCCCCTAACAACCACATCAAACAACTCACCGCAAGTCGGATGTCATGTTGGCGCCAGTCCTGAACTAATGGCGTTGGCTTTCTGAAAGAGATTCCTTTTCCTTGCTGATGCTCATTCTTGACTGTTAATATGCGGATAATGGTTTGCTATGTCCTAACCTTTTCAGTTCTACATCTGCACGCAAATGCAACTCATCAAAACTAAAGACTAATGTGGAGATATCTGAATCCAAACAGCATACTTTTAGATATTTTGACCAGACAATAACATTTTCTACAGAAATAGTGAGAGTAACATTATGAAAATACAGACATATTGAGACATTATGATAATACTGAAAAATATATATTTTACAACATATACACATGGTTGGTTATTATATTAACTTTAATGGTCTTAGAAATCACCCACTACATACAGCACATGTATATAATCTTAGCCAAATGAAGAGAATCAGTGTTTTCATTGACATGTGTAGGGTCTCTGTACCTGAAGCCGGCTTCCAAATGTATTTTCCCCGGCATAACACAAGTACTAATATTGATGTAGCTGTGTTTCAAAGTATACATAATCTGAAGAATCAAAGAATACTGCTCTCAAATATCAAACTCCAGCTCTGAGATCCATGATCTAAAGCATGTTTCTGGTCCTACATTTTCATTTGCATGCATCCGATAGGGCAATCATATGATTGCGGTTAGTCAGCTCTTGGCGTGTATGGGCTTTGATTAAAAGCCCTATGATTAGGTCATGACTACCCTGATGGAGTCATTATGCTCAGCGGTGTGAGTTAGGGGACGGGTTCCAGCCTCCAGAAACATACTACTGTGTGTGTGTGTGTGTGTGTGTGTGTGTGTGTGTGTGTGTGTGTGCCTCTGATGGGAAGCTCCTGGTGGTGCAGGCTGAGGGCCCACTGTGGAGAGCTTGATGAGGCGTCTCCAGCGCTCTGTGAGGACCAGTGAAACAGTCAGCTCCTCAGTCCAGCCAGAGTGTGTGTGTGTGTGTGTGTGTGTGTGTGTGTGTGTGTGTCTGTGAGGACCAGTGAAACAGTCAGCTCCTCAGTCCAGCCTGTTTTCTCCCCGAGCTTCACGTCAGGCTGACCTTGCAGAAATCCATCTCCCTCCATGGAGCCAGAACTCTCAGCTCAAGCTGTGGGCTAAGCATGCTGACCACATGAACGGTGCCAGAACTGTTTATATATATATAAATATATATTTATATATATTTATGTGAAATGCCCTTACCAGCCCAGGAGAGAAAGTGCATATGCAGCATTTGGAGCTGCCCTGGACTGCAACTGCTCTGAGCCACTGGGTGAAGCTACATGAGATTTGCCTGGGATATAGGGGAACAGAGTGTGTGAACCCGACAGAGTATTTATGAAATCCGTTTTATGTGACATTGTGACCACCAGCTTTTGGGAAAACACAGTGGCTAATAGTCTCAACACACAGTGCTATTCTGTCTCTTCTCTCTCTTTTTGCTTTTTCTTTGCAAATGGAAGGTCTCTCCTTTTCCTGTTTCTCTCTTTTGCAATACATGTATACAGGAACTATGGCAACAGAGCAAAGGGGAGTGCTAGGAGTCTCTTTGATCAATTACTATGTCTGACTGTCTCTTTGATCAATTACTATGTCTGACTGTCTATTTTGCGGGGATATGGTGTGTGATGAATTTGACATTCAACCTGACTTTGACATTCCACACAGATCCAACTCACAGCAGCATGAACTGATTTTCTGTCTCTCCGTCTTGTCACTGCCACACATTGTTGTTGACAATGTTGACGGGGTAGTCTTGGTTGACTAGCCAGCTCCTCTTTCAGTGTTTTTTTTTTTAGTTCTAGACATAATCATTCCCAAACTCAATTAGACTCAAATTTGACGCCAAGACAGTCAGCCAGCAAATGCTGTCAGTGAAAGTATGACAGGTTCAAAACACCAAATCTGCTTGATGAGTTAATTAAACCGTAATCTCCCAGAGAAGCTGGCTGACATGGATAGTATTTACCCCATAAGATAGGAGAAGGTAATAAGTAACACCACTGTGTGTGTGTGTAGATGTTTTGAAAAATATAATTCCACAACAAATCGCCCATGTGTGAAAGACCTATAAAAAGGACTCATTGGGGGGCACTGTGGCGCAACCAGTAGCCCTGACCAAATACAGGCTTGATGCCCATGGAGGACACGGGTTCGATTCCGGCCTGATGTCATTTCTCCTGTCCACTCCCCACCTCTTCTCCCTCTTCTTCTTCTTCTTCTTCTTCTTCTTCTTCTATGGAGTTTTACGGCAGCTGGCATCCATGATGTTGCATTGCTGCCTAACTCTTCTCCCTTTTATTTCCTGTCCCACTCTTCACTCTTCACTCTTCACAACTATCAATTAAAGGCCAAAAAGCCTTTTAAAAAAAGGACTCATTGCTTTGGTGGTGAGAGTTTTTATTATGACCTCTATGACATCCACGTTTTTGCCCTCTGACCTTTGACACTGCCTGCTTAATGTATTAAATGCCATGACTTTGGTCCCAGTGAATAGACTTATTATTATACTCAGGGGAGCTCCTACAGGAGGATCTCTCTCTCTCTTCCAGGCTTTATTTTCTCTCCATTTCATTATGGTTAAATGGAGATGTCTGGCTTTGTTAGCATAATGCTTGTTATTGTCTCTAATGATTTTAAACTAAACAATAATTGATAGCTGTTTAATTAATCATGGGTCTGAAAGTGTACTCGAGGAATAACCTACAGGTATTTAAATTATTCAAACATAAAATGGCTGCTTTGCTCTGTTGGATTAA
Organism: Sprattus sprattus; assembly: GCF_963457725.1. Classification (NCBI taxonomy): domain Eukaryota; kingdom Metazoa; phylum Chordata; class Actinopteri; order Clupeiformes; family Clupeidae; genus Sprattus; species Sprattus sprattus. The sequence continues at coordinate 28,907,955 of NC_137916.1, read as the reverse complement.
GCAGTAAACGGGTTGGCACTGCCTTACAATATGTGTTGAGTTAAACGATGCATTGGTTAAATCTGGCTGACCATATTTAGCAATGCTTGCTGCAACAACAATAATGTTATGTACTAGCCTGGAGGAGGCTGAAATCACAAACATATATAAATGAATGTGTGTGTGTATATATACAGTGCCTTGCATAAGTGTTCACCCCCTTGGATGTTTTACCCTTTTATTGCTTTAATAAATAAATCATAAAATAAATCAAGTTAAATACAAAAAAGCCCTCTTTCATGTCGAAGTGAAAACAGATTTCTACACAGTAATGTCAATTAAATAAAAATATGTAATGCAAAATAAGTGATTGCACAAGTATTCACCCCCTTTAAAGTGACTGACCTTTTTCAACAGAGGTCCAGCCAATTGGTGCTAGTAGTCTCACAATTAGTGAAATGGGGATCAGTGTGCAGTGAATGTGTCTCAAGTGATTGTAGTATAACGACACCTTAGTCTGTAAGGTCTATTCACTGGTCAGGAAGGATACAAAAAAATGTTCAAGGCACTAAACATCCCTGGAATTCTGTTAAATCCATCATCAGGAAATCGAACGAAGAGCCACTGT
>NC_137916.1:28864848-28902348 GCF_963457725.1 Sprattus sprattus | reverse complement strand
GGGAAAGGGCGTAGAGGCTGAGGGAGATGGAGAGCCGGGGTAAATAGCCTCGCTGTCAGATTATCCGTCATTTGCTGCACTGGCTCCCTGACACATCACTATGGCGAGGAGTGTGTGTGTGTGTGTGTGTGTGTGTGTGTGTGTGTGTGTGTGGAGGCTGTGCTCCTGACTAAATATTCACAGTAAGTGCCTCTGCAGAGTTCATTAACCTGAATAGGCTGAGAGGACTTAAATCCTTTGCATACACGTGCAAGACGTGCTTTTAGCGCTTGGATATATCACGCACTTCTGCGTTGTTCTACTGTGGCTAAGTGCTTCTGGGGGACAGTTGTGATCATTGAGAACAAACATCTCTCACTGGATCAACATTACAACCAGAGAAACATCTTCACCCAAAAAAAAAAAACTAAACATTGAAAATACTGTATAAGCTTGTATACCTACAGGCTACAGAGAATATGATCGCATGGACCTAAATGCTAGGAATGCTTTCACAAGGCATTTCATTTCAAAGATGAATAGCTCTCTCCTCACATGTGCTCAAGGTTAGTGGTTAACACCACACCCACAGGCCTATCAACCACGGTGCAATGTCACACAGTGAACTTTCACTGCACCAAAACGCTTCCCCGCATGTCGGCTAACACTACAGCGTCAATGCCAAGGCACTGATAGAAGAAGAATTAACGCGTGACTGACGTTGCACAGCCTTGTGTCATCTTTATGAACATGGCATCAATTACTTTTAGGGGGTTGAAAGAGATTAAAACTGCTCATTTCAAAGCTAATTTTTCAATTATTGGCTCCCCTGAGGGGACTATTATACCTGTAGAATACACGGAACCGTACAACAAAATAAACCAGGAGCTGACTCTGTAATAACAAAATTATCATCGTTAAACACTGCTTTGCCATGCTTAACGACATTATGAATTCAATTTCATGACGATACTCCACATATGTCAGGTGGTGGTAAAAAGAAAAGAAAAGGAAAAAAAAAAAAACACTGTAGCAAATTTCCGAGGCTATGCGAGAGAGTTCTGTATTTTCTTGGGCCGTCTATTTATCTAAAGGTAAATTATTTTACAGTTGAATGCACTGAAATCCCATATTCCAGATGTAGCGGAGCAGCATTTCCATACATGAGCGCCTTGAATGAGCACAATCTCCTCCAGTGGGGACGGGGTGGATTTGTGTTACTCAGCAAATCAAGCTGCCTCACGAAGCCTGATTTTTAATTCCCTCCATGGCACCACAGTAAATTAACAACGCCGCTGCAGCGATTGGAATGAGTGTGTAGGGACTGTCATCGGTCACAAAGGCATCAGGACATCAGTGTGAGTGTGTGTGTGAGTGTGTGTGTGTGCCTGTGTGTGTGTCTGTGTGTTTGTGTGTGTGTTTGTGTGTGTGTGTGTGTGTGTATGTGTGTGTTTGTGTGTGTGTGTGTGTGTGTGCGTGTGTGTGTTTGCAATGGATGGACATGGGATCTTGGTCCGCAGTCCTCTGTGGTATTTTACGTTCTCCCAGCGTGTGATTTGAGAAAGCTTCTCTGCTGAGACGCAAACACGTCCAGATCTGTGCTGGTTTTCCTTCAAGTAGGCCCAGGGTCCAGGGAAACATAAATCTGGTCATTTAATATGCCCACTGAACAGGAACATTGAGTTTGACTTCACCTAGTCTTATCTGCCTCCCAGTCCTTTTGCGTGTGTGTGTGTGTGTGGTTAGTGTGTTTGTGTGTGTGTGTGTGTGTGGTTAGTGTGTTTGTGTGTGTGTGTGTGTGTGTGTGTGGTTAGTGCGTGTGTGTGTTTGTGTGTGTGGTTAGTGTGTGTGTGTGTGTGGTTAGTGTGTGTGTGTGTGTGTGTGGTTAATGTGTGTGTGTGTGTGGTTAGTGTGTTTGTGTGTGTGTGTGTTTTGTGTGTGCTCCAATTTGCTCAGTGCCTCTGAAAGGCATGCCGGGTATCAGTGAAGGACGGCAAAGAGTATAATTACAGATATGAGCTCAGCCACAAAAGAATATATCATTTCATCACAACATACAGTACAATGACGGTCCAGACATCAGGGTATAAACAGTAAACGCTTTGAAACCTCTGCACATTAACTTGTCTGCACCCTGAACATAGACGCATCCAAATGCACTAGTTTTATCCTCTTTATCTTCTTTCGCTGCTATTTTATTTCGATTTCAAAGCTGCTGTCAGAGTTTCATTATCTTTATTCGCTGAATCTTTCTCATACGGCCAGCCATAGCAGCCTCTGGCAAAGGCACCAAACTCTATACATTGGAAAACAGCTAAAATAAGTAATAAACTTTTAGGGTTTGGATTAATGTTTGACATGTGTCATGTAATGGAGATCTTGAGGAGGAATTGCTTATAAATGGTCTGAGAGACACTTATTATATACGTTGGTATTGGTTGATATCCCTCTGGGTGCATACAGCATACAGTTTATTTAGATCAGAATTGGAGGACGGGATTAGGAATTGCAGCAATTTTCATACATATTCCCTTCATTTCAAGGTTCTCTTCAAATGCATCTTGATTATTTCATTTGAAATCCACAGATTACAGGGCCAAAATTATGAAAATTGTGTCACTGTCCAAATATTTCCAGACCTAACTGTATGTTGACTTGGTATGGTCAAAGTCCTGGACATGATCTAAGTAGCTCTCTGTAGTAATCCTTGCAAATGTACGTAAATATCTCATTCTATGTTTCATGTTTCATGTTCAGCTGTTACAATGGGATGACATGAATGAAGTGGTACTCTTCTCTTTTTGGGCAACAGACATATGTTTTTTTGGTGTGTTCAGAGGCATTATCATTAACATTATCTGAGTAGCAATCTGTAGTAGCTCTCAGCTGGAAATTGTGGCTCCCTTGAAAAAAAAAAATCAAAACCTCTTCAATCTAATTCTTGAAAATCTGTCTATCTGGAATGTTCCAGAATCATGTTCCAGAGTCCCGGTCCAGCACTGGGTTCCATGGTTACGCACCTGGTATCCACACTGATGATGCCAGAGCAATATACCCCTCCCAAACTCTCAAAGCCTCCAATATGTTACGGGGCTACATGCTCAGGCATGCCAGTCAATCAGTTGCTAATTTCCTAAACCCCATGAAGTCTTACAGTCCCCATTGGCTGTCATTTTTGTTTTGCCAAAGCTACTGAACACAGCTAGAGACAAAGTCTAGATGGATGCAGGGAGGCACTGAGCTCTAGCAGTGGACCTGAGGGCTTATATATCCACCAATAATAAAATGACTCATGCTAAATGTGTTTCTTTCATTGGCAATAAGCAGCAAGTTTGTTGAATGTTGCGCTGCCAAGGTTGCAGCAACCCTGCTGTTTTTGTTTCTTTTATTAGTATGTAGTTCAAATCTCACTGGTTTGCTTGACGTAGACTAGAGAGTTCAAACTAGAGGATTAGGCCAGTCACAAAGTATCCACTGATATCCTTGCACAAATAAAGCATACATTACCTCCAACAACAACAACATACATTTCCTTCAACCAGTCAGTCCAATTAGTCGAACAAACTGGAGGTTTGATGGAAGATGACAGGACATGTCCCCATAGGCCGAGCCTTTCTGTCCTGCAGGCCGTCAGATGTCATGGCCTTGGCTTTGATGTATCACTCTGGAGGAGTTTGAAGGTGCACATCCACAGTGAGAGCTTGTGGACGGGAGGATTCGAACTGAGCCAGGCGTATTTGATGCTGTCACCCTTTGGTCCTCAAGGCTGTTGCTAAGCAACAGTAAACGCTTATTGTCCATGTAATGTTCGCAGACAATTCCACAGCTGCGTTTCTTTTTTTCTTTTTTTTTTTCATTCGCAAGCCCTGCAGTGTAACCAAACAGGACGTCACGACAACAAAAAGCAGAAAAGGTAAGGATGGAAGTAAAGTACATCTTGCTCACTGTGATGTCCTCCATTGTTGTGTGTTTCGGAGGGGGTCAGATCCTGTTTCGAAGAAGTTGTCATCCTACCTACTTGTTAGTTTGTTTCCCCCAGCTCTCATTAACGGAACCATCCCAGCTTCTCTTTTTTTCACAGTATGGTCTGACTGCCACCTTTCAGTGCACACAGCGTGTACTGAGTGCTTGTGAACGTACCAGCCAATCTACTTTCATTCAAGTTTTCCTCTCTGATCACACAAATATTGGCTTTCCCACTGTGTTTGGCTGGCTGTATGATATACGATGGCAGAGTGCAGGCTTGCATCTCTTCACGTGCCGTTCGTCACGTTAATGAGCCAGCACGCGTCAAAGCCATTTGTCATAACCGTCACATTTTTCAAGTCGTTTCTGCCGCTGCAGCATCTACTCTGTGTGCTGTTTCTGTGTGGGAAATGTAATGATACTGACTTCCCCTCTCAACATTGTTTTATAGACCACAAGTAATGGAATAAGAGCAATGACAGTGATAGCAGTATCTTCATTTTATTTTTTTTTATTTCTAGCTTATTTTATTATTTACTGTTTTCAAACTAGCCTTGTTGAAACTTAGTTTACTCCAGTCTGATTTTTACTTTAAATGTTTTAAACTTATCGCAATGGATATGTTTAATGCATAACTTATGATAAAGTCATGAATATGATTTTTCCTTCAAAAGAGCTTGTCCTTATTTTGGTGCGGTTGACTTGTTTGGGTTTAAGATGAAACTGAAAGTATTTTGTGACACAGGAGACTTATTATCTGATAGCATCTTCCCTCCTCTTTCTTGGGGTTGATGTGTATACTTTCTGCCTCACTTCTTGTGTAAACAGTATCTGCCATAAGCACGTTAATCAATTATAAATGCACTGGATATTCAGTTTCTTGAAGAACAACTCCTTTTTAACTTCCGTATAATGAAAACATTACACACGAAAATGCTGTCAGTTCTCGGTAACAGAACATTAATGAGGTCTGCTGTGGTTGGGAGAATGGAGACAGCCAAGAATAGTTTCTGTGCATCATCCTGTAAGCATTTGTGACATAAGACCACGGCACAGACTTGGCCTTGAAACACCAGGTTGGAGGTGTGAGGTTTAGTGCTGTGGGTGGTGTCTGTTAAGAAAGACACTTTCTCCTGATGTTGCTAGGCTCGACATGTCGGCAGTTAGCAGACGGATCTCTTTGAGTTGCCTCTCTACCCTTTCATGTACAGCCATTTGCCTCTGAGGAGACACTTGGCCATGGATGACTTAAACGTTAGGGGTAAGCCAGGTGAGGATGATGAACCTGGCAAAGTCAGTGCTATTGCACTATGTTTGTATGTGTGCACTTGACACAGACACATATGCCGGGGGGGGGGGGGGGGGGGGGGGGGGGGGGGCACATTGAGGATGGATTTGATCGTGGTGCATTAGGACCACACTGAACAGAAGTGCAACTGCGTAGTCGATTCACATACAACAACTACATGGGTGGAAGCAAGTTATAGCGAGCTACTGTTCGGCATTCCAGTCGTAGAAGATGTCTTCTTCCCCCGCTTTCAGCAAAGAAAACAACACGGACGGCTACCATCTTCTTTTCATCTTCTGTCTGTGAGACACTTTTTAACACCAGGTGTAAAAAGCCCCGATGAGTCACAAAATCCAGAATGTGAAAGAGGCTAATGGCTTTTGGGATTTAAGTACTCAGTTTTTTGAACCAGTGCAACAATTAATTCATCGTCAATGTCAATGTGTCAGCCTGCTGCGTGTCTCCTGACAGTAGCATGTCAATTAGCGAGCTCCTGTGTGAACAGGCACAGCATTACAGGCCTATATTAACACTCACATATAAGTTCAAGCTTTATGTTTTCTATATGAAACCTGGAATTGGGCAAAAAATGATTTTAAAAAGTAATGGCTTGTATCTGATCTGTATTGCTAGTTATGTGAAACCCCCATTTTGTCACCAGCACTTGGTTGCCCTCGGTTACACCTTTTTACCCCTCTCACAAACACAGTATAGTCTAGCAGCATTTGTTACACATCAGACAGTAATGGCCAGTCACACTCTCTGACAGACTCCAAAGGAAAGAACATTTGTAGTCACTCTCAATATCCTCTCTCAAGTTTGGCCTCAAATTAAGCTCAAACAACATGGGAGTTGCAATTTCACCTTGCCTATAATCTTTAGTGAGAGTTATGTAAAACAGGCTCTGTCTCTTTCAATCGGCCTCTGTGTCAGACTACTATTTAGCGGACAAGTGGTCTGGACACAGGGGAGGTTCGCTGACTTTCATCTTAACTTATAATGATGGGATCAAAATGACCAGCCCAACGCTCTTAATTGTTCCGTTTCAGCAGTTAAGAGGCAGCAGAGACAGTGGTGAGCTTCAGTCATATTTATTGTGTTCAGAAGGCATCATATCAGCACCTTCTGACAGTGGTACAGGAGGTAGAGAAGTCGTTTAGTTATCAGAAGGTTACTAGTTCGATTCCCTGTCGAAGCGTCCTTGAGCAAGACACTGAACCCCTAATTGCTCCTGATGTGCAGTGTGCCATCAGTGTAAACGTAAAAAATGTGTATACATCTCTGTAAGTCGCTCTGGATAAAAACGTCTGCTAAATGACTAAATGTTAAATGTAAATGTAATCTAATAAATAAAACTCTAATCTAATAAAACTCGTCTGCCCCTGATGGTCCAGTTCTCCTGCAGAAGCCTCTGGGGACTAATGTGTTAGTAAGAAGAGTCTTGTCAGTAAAGATCGAGGAGGAAAGCTGTGAGTTGGTGAAGCGAAGCAGGTCCGTTCATGGCATGGGACTCATTTCACTTTCGTTCCCTCTCTCCGCTTGTTTAAAGGTTAAAACATGAGTAAGCTTTGAATGCTGGCGGTGTCTGGTATCGCCTATGACGTTATGAAAAAATAAAAACCTCCTCTGCTGAAATCGAATTCAAATTGGGTGCATTGAATTGATGAGTCAGTTAATTCCCAGATCACTGAAATGCAAACAGAATCACTGAAAACAAAAATTAATTTCTCAGATGTTTAAGGTTTCCACATACAAATGGGTTTACACTGTCACACACAGTTTTGGCTGGGTAATGGATTCTGCCAGGACTGCCACAAACCATATCCATTAAGCAAATGCACACACGGTGTTAGTATTCCACACATCACGCCCTTATTCATAGGTTAAAGGCACCCAGTGCAACTTTCGAGGCTTAAAAATAAACATTCCATTTCTAGTTTTTTTTTAGTTTCAATAACTCCATACCATTACATATCGACATTCAAGGAGCAAAGATGAGACGTCGTTGTGTGGTGAGAACTGATAGAAAAACGTAAACAACAACATCACCGCCATTTTCTTTATTTATTGGTGCCACCAATAAATAAAGCAGGATTCCAGTCAATGGAAAAATGGCCTCTTCCCACCGGCGATTGTTGTTGTTTACGATTTTCTATCAGTTCTCACCACACAACGACGTCTCATCCTTGCTCCTTGAATGTCGATATGTAATGGTATGGAGTTATTGAAACTTACTACGTGTAAAAAAGACTGGAAATTGAATGTTTATTTTTCGAGCCTCAAGTCTCGAAAGTTGCACTGGGTGCCTTTACCATGGTACTTCTTGAAAAAAATGTGGCATGAGCGTTTCAACAATGTAATACGGTATGCAGCATTACTCATTCTCTTTCTTTCACACAGGTTCTTCCATTTGAATCTACCTCCATGAACTAACTAACGGTTCTCTAACACCCACTAACACTTGGGTCATGTGGATCCTGTCAATTACTTATTAAATCATAATAACATTACAATGGACTGCTCTTGAAAAGGACCTCCTTGTGTAACATTAGCATAGCTTTTTTTTCGTCAGTATGGCATGAACCCAATATCTGGCCTTCATCAACTTTTCACAAGAGAGGCTCTGGCAAGAGCATCAACCATGCAATTCATCATCCAGTGATTTTCATGCCTCTAAAATATTGATCAAATCGTTCATGATTTGGTTGTGCTATATAAGCCTCCTGTTGTTTTATTCTATTAATTTTTAAATGGAAATTTCCATTTTAAAATCCCATTTACATTTTTGGAACCCATATAGCTCAGGGATCAACTGACACAGGAAATCATTTGACAATCTAGGGCAGTCATTTGGAACATTTTAGTTATCATTCAGTCAAGGTAGAAACCTATTTTGATGCATTTTGTGCTGAAATAAATCCTTGTAGATCTTCAGTGATCATTTAATTCTAAAGACATCATTAAAAACGAAATAATAAAACATTCCCTTTCCTAACTTGTACCATAAAGATATTCCTAGGGTGCAGGCATGCTGAGGGGATTTTTTTCATGGGGTACCAGCACGGTGAGGAGTTGTAGTGTAGTGCATCTCATACTTCCATTATGTTAGCTTCCGCACCAGCACTCTTATTTGATTTATGCTATCTTTCAGTTTTTAATAACACCTACAAATTCAGTCTCACAGACAATGAGGTTGAACCTCTCAAACAAAATGTAACTAAGTTTGTGTGACAAAGTGTGAGAGCTTCTCAATAACCCCTTAAATGATTCACCGCTGATCCCTACAGCCTTCTGAGAGAAGACACTTACATCACTGTACATTTTGCATTGCTATGTAAATGGTGTAGACCTTTATTATATTTACCCAACACTGCCTACACAATATATTACATCATTTGAACTGCGTTCATATCTATTTCTAAGGATTGAACCATACAACATTGCACCCTTTGTTGTCTGATAAGGCGAATGCATCCTAATGGAGCCTCTTGTATTAACCACATTCACACGAGGCATTTATGCTGCTTCATTAAATCACTGTGGCCCTGTTTCATTCAGGAAGTTGGAATGCTCCATTGTTTAACACAGAAAGGAAGTATATGAGGAAAGCCGTCGATGGCCATCGAAACTCAAGTGTGTCGTGAAGCACTGGCTCATCAAGGAATCGCACGCTATTAGAACAGACCCTTTCCCCGGCTGGATCATCAACCTCTTCTATCTCATAAAATAGAGGCAAGACAACTTGATATATGCGTCACGTTTCAAACACAGAGGCAATTTAACGTGCTTTGCATAAATAACGAGCCAAGGGGACATCCAAAGGCGGAATAAAGACAAGTGAAGTGATACAAATAGTAGTAAAGTAAAGAATATCATTAAAAGAACATATGAAGTCTATAAAACATAATAAAAGCATCGTGTCTGACTGTGTGTTTATCTCTTAAGGACCACCGACTAGAGAACCAGATCAAGATCAATAGCCCACAGGCCTTCACTGTGAGCTTGAGATATAACTTTCCTGTCGGGAATGACTAGAGGTCTACTTCCAGAATTCAAGTGCATATACTGTATATATAACACATCTAAAGTGTAGTTGAGTGAATTTGAACAGTTAACAAGAAGCATCTGAGAACTGTTGGGTCTGAAGTCTAGATATGATAGAGGCTGCAGTAAGAGCACCTTTGCTATCATGAGGAAGTCAGTTACAGAGCAGAGCAGCAGAGCAGCTAAAAGCTGCTTCACCACGATTAGCTCTGATATCTGGTTTTACCAATGCATTTTTTCTCCAGTGATCTGAGAGCTCAGGTGTATACAGCTGAAATATATCTCAGAGGTGATTTTGTCTTGTCCGTTTTAGTGATTTATAAACAAGCAGCAGTGCTTTAAAGTCTGTACTTTGGCTTAAGCATTGGAGTCATGTGGTCAGTTCTTTTTGGACAAGCCGAAGCTGTTAGATAGTGACAGAATATTAATAAGCTCGCTAAGGTTGAAGAATGGACCGGAGGACGAAGTCAGGTTTCTGTAGGTTTATTCACACAATAACAACCAGGCAACAGCCAATCAGAGCAGGAAACATCGAAATGTGTTACAGATAGTAATGATACAAATTAACAGTGGAATAGCTATTTTGCAGTTCCATCAATAGTCTTTTTTAGGAAGGCCTGTAAAAAGACCATTGCAGTAGTCAACCCAGTTGGAAGCCTTCTGTATAAACTCCTCAGCACTCAAAATGATTAGTTATTGCATAACCTTTAACGATGTCAGAGGGTTTGTTTTAATCTAGTCAGTGCTTTAATGGGTGTCAGTGGATTTCTTGGGCTGTAATCCAGGAGAACAATTTGAAAGGCATATTGGAAGCGCATTAAGTTGTCAACACAACCGTTCTCCACTAAAAGGGCTGGAGAACATGTTATTAAGGCATGAGTTAGGAGAGCACTTCATCTGGAACAGGAGTCTAAACAGGTCAACAATCTCAAACGTAATAATCTGTCTTAAAAGATTGATTCACTTTGATCCCCCCCCCCCCCCCCCAGACACATACACACACACACACTTGGTAATCAAATTTCCCTTCTTAGAAAATGTGCTTTTTGTTTTTTAATTCTTCCACATCCAGGGAGGTTAGTGACAATGCCATGGGCTGTAAACTTCGTGTGGACACTGCGCACTGTGGACAGATCTCCGAAAATGGACTTGTAGCTATTCCACTGTTAATTTGTATCATTACTATCTGTAACACATTTCGATGTTTCCTGCTCTGATTGGCTGTTGCCTGGTTGTTATTGTGTGAATAAACCTACAAAACCTGACTTCGTCCTCCGGTCCATTCTTCAACCTTAGCGAGCTTATTAATATTCTGTCACTATCTAACAGCTTCGGCTTGTCCAAAAAGAACTGACCACATGACTCCAATGCTTAAGCCAAAGTACAGACTTTAAAGCACTGCTGCTTGTTTATAAATCACTAAAACGTACAAGACAAAATCACCTCTCAGATATGTTTCAGCTGTACACACCTGAGCTCTCAGACTTGTAGCCTTGAGATTTCCATGCTTTTCTACAATTTTGGTTCTCTAAACCCCCAGACAATTCTTTGCTCTTCTTTCTTTTGTCCATGTGCAGTGTTTTTGTTTTTTAATTCTTCACACCACACCTTGTTACCAGGCTAGCACACTGACCTCTGATTACACAGTAATCAATGGAGCCTAACAGCATTCTCAGCAACAATTCCACCCTGCGGTCCCAATCGATTCGACCCGGAGCCCTTGCGTAATGTCGTCTCACCTATCTTTTGTAAACACCGGCTTTCACAGATTGTTCTGCTCGATGGTCTCTTATAGAACGCTACCTCCCAGCGATTTCAGAAGTGATGACGCAATTGAAGAGCGCATACATTAATGTCAGAGATAGGTAATGATGGGGTTGGGTGCATCTCTCTTTTTTCTTCAACCATCTGCAAAGAATAAGTGTTCCAGTCACGTGCCTCGGACATGAGTGGCTCTTGATTGTGCTATGGCGCTGTCCTATGCACAGTGTGCTTTGTGTACCCTACATATAATTAGCGGTGGGTATATGCTGAATATGTACGGTGCCTTGAATGAACACTAATGCTTGCACAAAGTTTCCTTTCAAGTTTGTTGAAAAGTTGAAAAATTGCATTGAAAGGAGCAACACGGTGGGAACTTCCTTTAATAGACCCCCGTCCTCCCCTCTGCACACCACCCCCCCACCCCCACCTCCCCACCCCACCGCTCTCCCAGATTATTATTTTCACCCACGCACCTGCTATAAACGCAGCATGTATGCAAATTCAGTCTGCTTTCTGTTGAATAAATCTGCTGTGGATTGAAACTCGGCTGCCGCCTTTGAAGTCAGTGTGGAGGAGTTGGGCATTCTACCCCTGGTGATGTGGCTTCCATGTGTGTGTGTGTGTGTGTGTGTGTCTGTGTGTGTGTGTGTCTGTGTGTGTCTGTGTGTGTGTCTGTGTGTGTGTGTGGACAGGGACACACGGAGGACAAGATGATCATCATGGCATGTGTCAGGAAAGTGCAGCTCTCTCTGTGGTTTAGCTCCGAGGATTAGATACCACGATCCGGTCCCTCTTAGAAGAGGGTCATGCTCAACAGAATGGCTACTTAAAAAAACATGAAGGAGCTCCTTGAGGAGCCAGATCTTTTCTGGAGTGGTGTGCTCGTACCTCGGGAGATATCGCTGCCCTCTCCTCTGTATGTATGATACCTGGCCCTCTGAAATAACACATTTGTATAAAGGGGGATACAACCCTTAAATATTATATAAGTCATACAGCAGCACAAGGTGGGTTTGGCATCCTTTTATCATAGAAGGCATAATGGCATGATGGCATGATACACTTCACAGCAGAGAGAGGCCAGGCCTTAGCCAATTTTAGGACAACCCAAGCTGTGTTTTCTGTCGATTTTATGTCAAAAGCTTTGAGAAATGTTCTATTTCATATCAAGAAAAAACTTTGAAAATAATGTTAAAACACACTGGAAACTGAACATGTCTATTTTATGTAAGCGTCTTCTTACAGAGCAGGGTAGTTTTTTTTTCTTTCTTTCTCTCAGCCTTTGAGTTCCTTTTCATCCATCTGGGAATTCATGTTTACTGTGTTGTTTCGGAAGTTCTGCAATTTTGCAAACTCAACACAAAACTAAAGTACAGAAACTCCATGCTAATTATTTTCCATTGCACGCAACATTAATGTTGGTTCTGCACGTTTAACAGGACCCTCTAATAAGCCAATGTATGAGAACATGTTAATTATGAATTCAAACAAAGATTTTATTAATTACCACCGGGTAAACATTGACAACACGGATTCAGAACCCCCATCACAAATAACAGCTTGTGTATGGACAAAGAGATAAAACTAATGAATTACAGATGCACTGGAAGGTCCTAATACGAAATAGGACACAGCTGTTCATTTCTCCCAAAAAAACAACAACAATGCTTTTATTTCGCCTATTTCTTGGCTGCAAGAAGCCATTTTCTTCCAGGCACATTCTCTATTTGAGAACTGGTTTATAACAGTCTGACACTTTGTGACCTTGTGAAGTGGAAGGTGGCACTTTGCCTGCGAAGGTACAAAGATCTTGCAGTAATGCCACAAGCTGTTTATTTGTGTTTTCTGGCCTATGGATTTGTACCGTTAGATTTGCAGCTAGTGTGGGGGATTTGTTGGCCATGTGTAACTCTGTTTGGAACATCCTAATATGAATGACTCACCAGACATCTGTAGACAGAAGGTTTGAATTATTCTTTAGTGCAAGCTAAATTCTGCATGGACATTATGAGATTATGACTGCATGTGATCGCATTATTTTATTTTGACATTGAATGTTTCGGATTGAAAAAGTTTCAGATGACCACGGTCCAAGGCCTGGGGGGGGGTGTCTATGCAGAGGGCTATGATTAAATACTGTGAGAGAGAGAGAGAGCTGTTTTGCTGTCGTAAATGAGCAGCCCAAATGTTACTGAAGACAGAAAACACTAGGCTGGAGGTTTTATGTTTCTGAACATTATGGGACAGCGGATTGCATTCGAGAGGAAAATACTGTGGAAAATACTATTAATCTGATTCCACGAAATTATAAATTGATCTCCAATATTACCAAGCAGTATAAGCTAGTGACACGATGTAATGGCATACGAGGAGTTGTATGAATGGTTAATGAATGAACAGTTTATTAAAACGATAAACCGTATGCTTAAATGTAAGGTTAAAAATAATGCACGTCACCTCGCTACTCACTGGCTGTCTGTAGCTGCTTGCATTAAGTTCAAGTCACTTATGCTTGCTTACAGAGGGCTTGCTGGTTCTGCTCCCACATACCTAAATGCTCTTGTAAGGGCAAATGTTACACCCAGGATGCTGCGCTCGTCTAGTGAGCGGCGTTTGGCACTGCCGTCTGTGCAAGCGCGGCAATCCAGACTATTCTCATTTGTAGTTCCACGTTGGTGGAACGAACTGCCTTGTACTGCCAGAGCAGGGGCGTCCCACTCTACCTCACACACACACACACACACACACACACCCTTTAGCACTACTAGAGCAGGGGCGTCCCTCTCTTCCTTCAAGACGCTTTTGAAGACCGAACTCTTCAGAGAGCACCCCCCTTCCTAGCGGGCACCTTGACTAGTGCTTAACTTGCACTTACAGCAGTTACATGTCTGCACTTCTTTTTCTTTTCTATGTAGTTATTCTATTTCTTATATAAAGTAGTATTAATTGTTACACCAGGTTTTTTTTGCTCTTATCTTGACTGTTCTCTCCCTTATTTGTCGCTTTGGACAAAAGCGTCTGCTAAATGACTAAAAGTAAAATGTAAATGTAAGTTGGGTGCCAATTAGACCTTATACAACTACTAAATGACCACCCTGAACTGCAAAATCCAAAATACTGTGTGTTACAGTTTTCGGCTGTTCTCATCCTGCAGTCTGAGACATGTCAGACCTTGACCGAAGCCTACTGTGTTCAAAATGTATTATTACCTCCGCCAAGGAGGTTATGTCTTCACCCCTGTATGTTTGTTTGTTTGTTTGTCTGTTTGTTTGTTTGTTTGTCAGCAGGATTACGCAGAAACGCATGGACCGATTTCCATCAAACTTTGTGGGGAGATTGGGTAATATAATGGCAATAATTGATTCGATTTTCAGATGTCAAGGTCAAAGGTCAAGGTCACAAGGCGGAGGTTTGCATTCTCTGAATGCTCCCATTCTTGTTAAAGTATAGTATAGTATAGTAGATATCTGCTGTGGCCCTTCCTGATCTCACTCTGCTCCCCCACACTGACAAAAGACGTCATTATCAGAGCGTTGCTCTCCAAATGCTTTATTGAGCCGTACAAGACCAAATCAGCTTGAGCAGATTTCATGGCAGTCATCCACTGCATACATGCCTGCATAATGCTCATCATCAGTGCTTCCATGGCAGATACTGAAGAGCTAGCTGGAAACAGCCACGCCACACCGCCATCCATCAGGACACAAAAGGAGATACAGGAGGGAGATAGAGCGCCGGTGTTTTTTTTTAGATAAGATATGACAAGGAAAAATCTCGGAAACCACACGTAAAATGATTGCCTCTGGAGCACAGACCCTGTCAGGGAGCACTTTAACGCAAGACACCCTTTAGTACAGGGCCGGCTGACAGCTGGCAATCACCTAAGTGCACAGTAGCTGCACCCCCTCGGCTTCTGCCCATCCTCCTAACTGCACGGGCAGAGGTGGCACCATGGGGGGGAGAACTGGACACACATCCCAGACCCCAGATAAATAGGCAGTAAGAGAAGGAGTAGGATGAGCTCAGTCCAGTGTTCTGTGTGGCAACTCTGTGTCTGTCTGTCTGGCACCTCTCTGTCTGTCTGTCTGTCTGTCTGTCTGTCTGTCTGTCTGTCTGGTACCTCTGTCTGGTACCTCTGTCTGTCTGTCTGTCTGTCTGGTACCTCTGTGTCTGTCTGTCTGTCTGTCTGTCTGTCTGTCTGTCTGTCTGTCTGTCTGTCTGTCTGTCTGTCTGTCTGTCTGTCTGTCTGTCTGTCTGTCTGTCAGTCTGTCTGTCTGTCTGTCTGCCTGTCTGTCTGTCTGGAAGGTTTCTGACGACTGAGCAGGAACTCCGCCCACACACTGTGAGGTCACAAAAGGTCACAAGGCGACACATTTTGGTGGACAAGGTGTTGCCATGACACATCGTACAGCATTTTTGACCAGTTACTTACCAGAGGATAGCAGTACAACCCCCCCCCCCCCAAAAAAAAACCAAAACATCCAGTTTTGTGGAGCATGGAGAGAGATTGCGCTAGATATATTGAGTGAAACCGTGCCTTATTTCTGTATGTCTCCATTTAATTGGGACACCAGAGCAATCCAGTAAATAAAAAAATCACGTCAAAAGACTTACTGGGGGTAGTCTTAAATCTTCTTCACTCCCTTTTATTTTCCTGTCTGTTCATTCATTTTGACTGACAAGAGAAATGAGTAGCAGATGAAAAAATATCACAGGCTATATTTTACTGACATTATTGTGTTCTCAACACTATTTTTCATTGACTGACGCTTCCACAATAGATGTGCTCTTTCGGAGTGGAAACATAGCTGAAGGAATAACTCAATGAAGAGGTGATCATTTTGGACCACAGGAGAATTATTTGATTTTTCAATGAATGTGAAAAACAAAGCCAAAACATCCCCTTCGCTTTCCTTCCATCCACGAGTGCCTATCATCACCTCATCATAACATATTGTTCAAATGGTCTGTTAATTTACTAAATCCTTTCTTAAAGCTCTTGTGCTTGCAGTCAAATTGAATTTTAACACTGGAGATAGTCTTTAAAACCAGCTTAGCTCCTACACTCAACTGCCAAGCAACACAGTCATCAGTCGCTAACATGAAGTACATAACATTTTTTTTTTAACGAAAGTCCCTTGAAATACCAAAAGGCAGGAAGCCTCTAATCTCAAAGCAGCATGTGGTTCAAAGTAGGGATTTAATGCTCACAGGTTAAATTAAATTAACTATGCCGAACGTCCGAGGCAGACTCGCAGTGCTAGGGGAAATGTCAGTGCCTTTTTACACAGACAGGCTGTGCTGAGTTCTCAGACTGCCCTGTCCTCTTTCTCTGATGTTTTATGTCTGTCTGTACTGTTTACGCTCTCTGAGGAGTAAAGAGGGAGAGGAAAAGACTGGAGAGAGGACAGAAAGATGAAGAGAAAAGGCTCCTTCGGAAGTGATCAGTTTTGGGATTCGTGTTGTCTGTTCTGTGGGTCTGGCCACCCTAAATGCTGGTTTAAAGGCTTGCTCGATGTCTACCAGGACACTATAGGTTTATGTCTAGCAGGACACTATAGGTTTATGTTCTTTTGACATTGTATTGAGTCTCACAGAGTCTGATACTCCACACAGTTCCTCCATTTTTATGAGATTCTCCCTCCACCTCCATTGTGAGAACTCAGCCAGTGTGAGAACTCAGCCACTGTGAGAACTCAGCCACTGTGAGAACTCAGCCACTGTGAGAACTCAGCCAGTGTGGGAACTCAGCCGTTGTGGGAACTCAGAACTCAGGCAGTGTGAGAACTCAGGCAGTGTGAGAACTCAGGCAGTGTGAGAACTCAGAACTCAGGCAGTGTGAGAACTCAGAACTCAGCCAGTGTGAGAACTCAGAACTCAGGCAGTGTGAGAACTCAGCCAGTGTGGGAACTCAGGCAGTGTGAGAACTCAGAACTCAGCCAGTGTGAGAACTCAGAACTCAGGCAGTGTGAGAACTCAGAACTCAGGCAGTGTGAGAACTCAGGCAGTGTGGGAACTCAGGCAGTGTGAGAACTCAGGCAGTGTGAGAACTCAGGCAGTGTGAGAACTCAGGCCCTGCGGATGCAGCCTGACCTTGATGGATCACCGCTGTGTTCCACTCCCACAGCGCTTGGCACCACGGAGGCACCGTCCCCTGCCTCCTTCAGCCTCCTCCAGCCAACCAGCACAGCCTTCAGAGGGAACCGTCCTGGCCCATCACCGCTGGACCACGGTGGTGCCAGTTTAAAATGGCCGTGACACCAAAATAAATTCCATTTGCTTGCCTGAAAAAAAAAGAAATCTACCCAGTGTCTGATCCGAGATCAGTCCGTATACCCGTCTTCATAAACAACCGAACAAATGAAGGTAATCTTCCAACTTGGCAGTGGTGGCTGCCGCTCAGTTGGCCTGCAACCACCCAACATCTGGCATCGGGGCATTGCCCTCCCGTTCGGGGAAGAGGCACACACACTGACACACACACACACACACACACACACACACACACACGGCTGGTTGTGAGATGCCACGGGGAAGAGCCGAGGTGATTGTTCACTCAGTTGTGTCAATCTCAGGGGGTGCCACTCTGCTTTCAAGCCCAGGGAAAGAAGGGCCTTTGCCAGCCCAACACATGCAGTCAGGAGTGAGCTCCACACACACACACACACACACACACACACACACACACACACACACACACACACACACACACACACACACACACACACACACACACACACACACACACACACACACACACACACACACACACACACACACACACACACACACTCACACACACACACACACACAACACATGCTGTCTGGAGTGAGCTCCACATGGCAGTAGCAATGAGCTGGCGTCTCTGCCATGGTGCCGAAGCCACAGTGGGGAATAATCCAGCTTTCAGATGTTTTGTGGGTTTTTCTTTTAGAAAGTTTCATGGAAATTAGAGGGAGTTTCAGCACTTGCTGTGCTCGACGCCTATACTAACCCAATTAAACAGCACACTGGCTGCTTGCTGTGGTGCACACAGGTGAGATCTAAGGTAAAACAGGACTTAATTGGTCCAAATTAAATTGGATAATTGAAAGAGTGAATGAAAGGTAACCGTGGTTGCTTGATGGTGGGGGCAGAAAGGGGTATAAGCTTAATATCAGTTATCCCCCTCCTAGCTTGCCCCTGGTTGCATACACCACCCAAAAGTAGAAGACGTCATTGCATTTTGAGTAGGGACATGAACTGCCTTTTAAAAAAGGGTCCAGTTTGGTTTCACCATTAACCTTTTCAGTCTCTTGCCATGTGTGCCATCTGCATACTATAATTTCAGTCTTCCTATGAAGTCCAACTGAGGGAAAGTGACAGTGAATACTGGCCTCCTCAGGTGATAATCTAGGGACCTTGTGTGAATGGAAACAAAATCAGGTAGGGATATAATTAGGTTCAAAGGGTGCCTCATAATTGCATGTTTTAATTCTCTTGAGATTTACGAAAGTTACGTATGCACCAGGGTGAGGTTGCCATAGCTGCCAGTGCAATGTGAACTGCTGATGATTACATATCCTGAGGGAGAGCCAAAGTACCAGATGCACCGAGGACTTTGACAGACATGGTGGAAATGAGCACACACACACACACACACACACACACACACACCCACACACACACACACACACACACAGAGGGAGAAAGAAAGAGAGAGAGGACTTTGACAGACACCGTGGAAATGAGCACAGGATATTCAAATGTCTGCTTAGTTTACATACTCTCCACTGGAACTAACACGAGATCTCTGCTGTTGCACCATGAACATCACTGAAGAGGCTATATTGCTTGATAAATATGTGATCCAGGTTAATCCCAAAACACTGGCCATGTCAAAAACACAATATTACAGTATTGCCTACACCAGTGAAATACATTACATGTAAAATATGCTTTGTTTCTGACATTTTCCATTCGTTAAACAACCTTTACTTAGTCGACTTTCTTATACCTAGAGCTTGATACATGACGTGAGTTTAAACAGTTTATTTAAAGTGAAACTATGCAACAATTTGACACTTTCTGAGATGTTTGAGCTGTACAAGGTTTTATAGGCAACTAGTTTTGGTACCATCCTCAAATTCATTTTGATAGCATATGGTCATGTGAAGGACAGATAAACACCTGTTTCCTCCCCACTAGCCATCCAGGATATGCCCTATGTCATTCTGTGTAACGGGCTGGTACCCCCTGCAAAATGAAATAAAAGCTTTCTCACGCATGACGTTGCCAGCTAAACTGCCATAAGCCACCAGTTAGTGTGTTGGAAAGTTTCTATCCGTGTAAGAAGTGTTTGCAAGGTTTTTGCATGGCTTTTAGGTAGTTAGCCTACTAGCTTTGGAAAATAACTCCGTAATGCTGCTTTAAAGACAAAACAGAGTTCATATCATACCAGTAATGATTCCATGACGCCATTGATCACTGTTAAACACAAACCCCAGCGGGAATCAGAAGGGTTGTTTTGGGTGGACGACACAAAACGTGCTTATCGCTATATTAACCTCAGCGAAAGGTTAACTTTGCTTATCATGGTCATATAGCTAAAGGACAAAATCTGTTTTCCTCATAAAATTATCATTCTAAATGGCTCTCTATTCACAGTCCCCCTAACCTCCCTGACCCTCTCAATAGAGAGTGGGTGTTCTGTGAATTTTAAAGCACCGGTAATGAGGCCCTTTTGTGGAAAGGTTAGAAGGTCTTTACCTTAATTTAGCCATTGTGACAGCCAACAATCACGACACTGGGCAATGGATTATCATGTAATTACCCGAAAGCTGACTTCATTGAGCTTTTGACCACTGTTTTTTTTTTCATGACCACTGTTTGTAAAGATTTGATTTCTGATGTATTAACACATCATTGTGCTATTTCAAAAATTGCACTACAGACCAGCAAGTATATATTTTCGGCATGAACTGAAGATAATAGATTATAGTTAAGAAAAAAGAGAAGGCACAGGATGTTTTGACCAAAATCGGCCTATGGTGAAAGGAGCTTGATTAGGACCCATCCCCCCTCTGGAACCTGATGCCGGTCTGTAGTGCCCCATATTCACTGAGCACAATTGACTCTGCTCAGCGGTGCAGATTGGATTTTTGAACTGGGGGGGGGGGACGCTAACATTTTTTAAACGTTATTTACTGATGATTGTCGCCTTACGTAGGGAGAGTGGTGGGGACGGATCAGGGTCACTATGAATCTGGGGGGGACATGTACCCCCCCCGTCCCCAGTGCTTTCTGCGCCCCTGCCTCCGCTGCTTACTGCTGTTGCATTTGAACACACAGAGGCTTTGCTTTCATCTAGACAGGCAGCCTGCCTCTGGAACACACACACACACACACACACTGTTTCCTCATGATCTGAGACGCCACACATCCCAAAGTAAGCTAGGCAGATGGGGGAACAGGTTTTGTTTTGTTTCGTTTTTTTCACCTAGCAAGGATGAGATAAACAGATTTGTGAACGGGGGTTCATCAAAACCTTTTTAGGATCTCTCTTAATCATTCTTAATGTATTCAAGTCAAGTCGTCAAGGATGCTCATCGTGTGAAATTTTCATTGAAGGAGTCTCATCTGTGTGCATTGTTCATTCATTATTGTTCAACACACACACACACACACAAACACACACACACACACACGCACACACACACACACACACACACACACACACACACACACACACACACACACACACACACACACACACACACACACACACACACACACACACACACACACACACACACACACACACACACACAGAGCAACACAATGTGTGAGAGAGAAAGAGGGTGTCATGGAATAACGTTCCTCATGTTATTCTCTCATTACTGACATGAGGAGGGGGACCCAAATGATCCAGGATCACTTTGATCACTTTGACATTCCCATAAAGGTGAAGTCTGTGTTGGATCGGATCGCTGGCGAGGAGGGAAGAGCCCATTCCCAGGTTTCTGGCAGTGTCGTCTCCCATTATGTCACAACACAGCTCAACACAGCTCTGCCTCATACCCTACCCTTGCCATAGAAGGGGAATACACAAGGGGGCGAAGCTGTACAACCTGGGTTGTAAACACACCCTAGATGTTTATGTTAGGATATGGACGAAATTCGTTTTTTTTTTTTTTTGCCAGAACATGCATATGTTGCCGTCAGATGTCTTCATCTGCCTAACAGCTGTTATGGTATAATTTAGAGTTTATTTCACCTTCCAGCTAGACTGTCACCTAGAAAAGAACAACAAATGAAAAATACCCTTAGCATCTACACTCAAATATTGTTCTTTTAATCATACACTGATACATCAAAGACCAGCTGCCATCTTCTCTTTGGTATACAGTGGCTTCTCTTTACTACTGAATGTTTGTCCAGAAAGTACTGTGTGTGTGTGTGTGTGTGTGTGTGTGTGTGTGTGTGTGTGTGTGTGTGTGTGTGTGTGTGTGAATGTATTTCCAGAAAGTACTGTACCTCTTCGCTCATCCAATGATTCCATATCACTGTGGTTTCTCTTGAGTTTTCCTTACGAGCACCTTGTTTTTGTTTTTTCCTTACACAAGTGGAAGCTGTAAATGACAAGCTCTTAAAGAAATGACCTTCTTCTGTAAACATATGGCTTACTCGTGCGTGAGGACATAAATGAAGAACTAATCCGCGCGGTTTAGAGGGGAAAAAAGGAAGTGAAATATTATGCTCAGCCACAGTCTGTAGATACACACACACACACACACACACACACACACACACACACACACACACACACACACACACACACACACACACACACACACACACACACACACAGTCTGTAGAGACGCCAGCAGCAAAATTAAATTACTAATAATGTAAATTCCCTGGCTAATTGGCACAGCACCATCTGTCTCCTGAGCAAACTAATGAGTAGGCTGTGTTAGAAATATGGAGAAAAAAATAATTTCAAAAAAATACTCCCCCTTTAAAAAGTGCAAGCTCATTTTATGCAAAACCATAAAGAAGACGTAATGTTTAGACAGCAGTCACGGTAAAAGTTTGTAGGAAGGAGGAGGAGGAAGAGAAAGATGAAGAGGAGGAGGAAGAGGAGGAGGAGGAAGAGGAGGAGCCGAGAAGGGGAAAAAAGTGGACTGTGAGAGAACATGGAGGCTCCCGGGCAGGTGATTGACTGATTAATTTCTCGGCTGGTTGTACAGATCTCAGAAAGTCTTCATCAGCGCCACTGCTTGTCCTCTTCGCCTTCCTCTCACCCTCTCAATGGCTGACTGCACAGCTTGATTGTATGCAGATGAGTAGTACTGATGAAGTCATTATGGACACACACACACACACACACACACACACACACGTACGCATAACTACAGGGTTCTCAGGTCTGCCACTTGAGTCCCATGCAGTTATTAACAATCTGTGGGAGATGAGACCCTGCCTTTTGCTCTTAGAGATATCAAGTCTGATTGACAGGTATCTCACCGCTTGCCATTATTGTGGATTTTTTTAATTCGTTTTTGTCATGCATGGAAATCATGTGCAAGCATGAAAGAAATTAGCTCTGATGGCAAGATTAGCAACATATTATCGTAATCAGCAGAATGTATAGGCTTTTTTTTCACAGTGTGAGTTCAGGATAAGGTAATGTTAGTGCTGTTGAAATAGGATAGCCTTTTAATTTAATTACCTACTGATGAAATCAAGTGTGTATATCCGCAATCTCTAATTAAGAACGTGTTTGTGTCTAATTAGTAATCAGAATTTAATGTGGAGTCATGCTTTCAAGAGTTGCTTTGAAGGTACTTCATCTTACTCTGTTGTTCGTTAGAGTGGCACTCAGGAATCTCTACTTGGACACGTAGTTCAGAGGCGCAGATAGCACTGGGGACGGGGGGGGGACATGTCCCCCCCCGATTCATAGTGACCCCGATCCGTCCCCCCCACTCTCCATATGTAAGGCGACAATCATCAGTTAATAACTCTGCACAGCTGATTAGGCGATGTTAGCGCCCCCCCCCCCCCCCCCCCCCCCCCCCCCCAGTTTAAAAATCCCATCTGCACTGATGACGTAGTTGAGCGTAACTATAGCGTTGATGACCTTCATTAACAGACAGGACAAGTTTTGCATTAGTGGTTGGAAGCATGATGCTGAAATAAAGCAATGTAGAGTATGGGATCTACACGTTCATTTGGCGGTGCCTCCATATCTGCACGAGGGAACAAAAGATATTTGCATATTAATCAATGCCTATTCTGTACTTGACTGGACCGGCCATCTTGTTGCCTTTAAAATGTGATGGGGTGACTCTGTTCTGCACCCCTGGCATGTCACTGTTAATCATAGAGCATGGCTTTACTGGTGACTGGAGTGACAGAAAAATAATGAAAAACATCTTGTCGGCGTATAACAGGCAGTTAATTTGTGCAGAACAGCCTTCTGTGTGGCGCCACTGCCGATCGGTGAGGTGGAGCGCAGCAGAACATTTTACACGGAGGAGGCGAAGACATCGTTTCATACGGCAGTGGAGGGATGTTACGGAGTATTTATTAAAGGCCAGCCCGTGCCTTTGGTGTGTCATGGAGTCGTGTGCTCTTGAACTTGACCTTGAACTCGCATAGACACACACACCGACAGGGCAGAACACCGCCAGTCTACCTGAGGAGACCAGGTAACTAAAGGCTTACTTTTGGGTGCAAATTTCTGGGACATTTTATTCTCCTAGGAGTTTGAATGTATTCTATTCCTTTTTTTTCTCTCAAATAATTGGAAGAACTGAACTGGAAATCGACCATCTCCTGGCCTTTTAATGTCCTCTATGGTGTCATGAAAATGCCTCGAATATCCTCATGTCCCTCACGCCAGACTGTGAAGCAATGCCTCCAGTTGTTTTTTCATCTTGAAGAGATATATCCCCAGCCTCCCCGGCTCCCGGGCCTCTGGTATACGTCTCAGTGATCCCCGCAGCCGGCTAAATGTCACGCTGGATGCAACCACAACACAGATGGAAATGGTGCAAATAGCTTTTTAATTTTTTACTATCAAGCGCGCTCAAGCTAATTATGACCACAATCCCCCCCAAAAGCACAACAAGCCAATAAAAGCCTAACAAGAGAACAATTACATGGATGTCTGAATCAATAAACACTTTGTTTTGTTTTTCCGTCGTGTCCTAAGTTGACTTGGCCAGAAGTACCCGGAGCCTTGGATGCAGAAATAGGAGAATGTCTTCAGTTTTCAGTTTGTTTATTTGATGAAGAGGGACAGTGTACATTAAGAAACATTAAAATGTGAATGCACCCAATTATAGCCAAAAGGCTAGTTTCCATTGGCAGTGCCCCTGCCAGAGTGAAAATGGCTAAACAACTTTAAAAAGGCACTAACATATATATCAAACATAACATTGGCAAAAAAATAAATAAATAAAATAAAATAAAATAAAATAAAATAAAATAAAATAAAATAAAATAAAATAAAATAAAATAAAATAAAATAAAATAAAATAAAATACATTTAAAATCCCAACATATAAGTTCTACTGCTTACCCACTAATGATCATATTTCTGGTTATTTATTAACCAAGTTTTAAGATTTATTTGAAAGCTGTTGAATGAGGTTGATTCTCTGTGTGTGAGGGAAAGAGACAAGACGGCTGACTTCCTGCTGAGGCATGACCCTATGCTTCCCTGTACAATGGCAGGGGAACAATATATAGTAATGGCACACATCCATAGTAATGGATATAGTAATGTGACACAGTGAACATTTCTCGAGGCATTCACAAAGGGCTTTTCAGGGACAGTCATGTTAAAGAGAACACCTAGAGACTTGTTCTTGATTGAAATCAAAGAAAATGACTAAAATGCTCACAAATGATTTAATACCCACGCAACTAATCCAATAGCTGGATATGATATCTGTGCTGTAGGTCACATAGTGCACTTCCCCCTTCAGTGGTCTATTTACTACATGAAACAAACAACGAATATGTGTGACCTTTAATACAATATTTTCTATTTATTGAATATTTATATTAATTTTGCATGTATTCAACAGATCCAACCTACCCAACCCTCCCCCTCCATCTACCCACATGGGAAGAGTGAGACAAAAATCTGCACTGTCACATCCATGAGGAGTGGGCTTAAGGTCTAAAGATTATCCCTTAACCCTGACCCTAACCCGTTTCACAAAGTAGGGTATTAGAGAGGTGGGAAAAACTATTTTTAAACTGTTTACGTCTTTAACTTATATGATCTTCCCTGTTTTATGCCCCTTGGATGGGGTGATTTATCTCTGTTTATCTTCGTTGTGTGGTCTATTTTTTCCTGTTTTGTTGTGATGTAAAGCACTTTGAACTGCATTCTTTGTGTGAAAAGTGCTATATAAATACAGTGTTACTTAACAACTGATTTTCCTACTAACACTGGGACCTGCTGCTGTTTCTACCACACCGGGGTCTGCTACCGCCTCCCCTGTAAGCAAAATGACGTCCCCTAGACGTCCTGTAATGGTCTCTCTGAACGTTCTAAAAACATAAATGTGTATGGTTCCCGTGACAACTTTAGGACGTTTTTGCACGACGTTCCAAGACCGTCCCGAGGACGTTGCGGTGACAACTCTGCCTCTCCCTCAGCACTCCCTCTACTCGTGCCAGCAGCTCCACTGACCGACTGATAATGAGAACAAGCTTGAATCTAGTTTTTATTTTATTACATTTTTTAGTAGTTTATTTACTCTAGTTTGGTCTCACCCTTGACTGCATCTGTTATTTCACATCAAATTAACTGACACATGTAATTATTGAGGCATTTATTTACTTGTCATTTTATGCTAAAAGCTAACATTGGCTAGTGTCTGATTTACACCAAGCGATTTTCACTAGCGCAGGCAAGTTTCCAATGTCGGAATCAAATCATGAGGGTTTTACTAGAGTTGTGGCGCGCTACCGTCATCTAAATCGTTTGGTGTACGGTGCTCATCCGAGCTGTCTCTCACCCACCCCCACCCCCCTTACTTCACGGGCTCGGAAATTGGTGTTTGATATGCCCATTCACACTGTACTCTTACAGGCTTAAGGGCGAAAAACGTGTGCCAAAATAAAGCGGCGGTGTGTCACTTCCTTAATGAATGATGACGGACCGCTTTCTGCGACTCCATGTTTCTGAGGTGCAGGAAACAGAGATGTAGCGAGAATGTGTCATCTCCACTCGGGCGCCCTGTAGGCTTTTCAGTCCACTGACTCCGTATGCTGCATTCTTCACACATGAGAGCCGTCGACCCGAGACAGGGGTGTGTGTGTGTGTGCGGGGGGGGGGGGGGGGGGGGGGGGGGTGGTTAGGAGCCACTCTCAGAGGGACAGTCCCCGGCGCACCTCTGGTCTCTGGGGGCCCGGTGTGAACATATGTGAGTGTGGGCCATTGGGCAAAGAAAAACACACACACACACACACATACACACACACGCTCGCTCGCACACACACTCACATATACCCACACACACATGTGTACAGCAAAGCATTTGGTTCCTAAAACGGTTGTCACAAGGGTGTTACAAATGCTAGTGGTGGGTGTATTACTGGGGGTCGGGGAAATATGGTTTACGGCATTCTGTGTAGGTAGATCACATTTGCCGCCCGGGAGACCTTCCTCTCGGAGCAAATGGTGCTGAGAGCAGATTTATGCCTTCACCAGAATATGTTAAATATAGTCCATGCTACGCAGACACACTGGATTAAACAGCCAGGCCCAGAATGCCTCTTGAGCTGCTCTGTGTAGTGTGTGTGTGTGTGTGTGTGTGTGTGTGTGTGTGTGTGTGTGTGTGTGTGTGTGTGTGTGTGTGTGTGTGTGTGTGTGTGCGTGTGTGGGTGTATTTTTCAAGCGTGTGTATGTGTGCGTGTGTGTGTGTGTGTGTGTGTTTCAAGCGTGTTTGTGTGTGTTTTTCAAGCGTGTGTGTGTGTGTTTTTCAAGCGTGTGTGTGTGTGTTTTTCAAGCGTGTGTGTGTGTGTGTGTGTGTGTGTTTTTCTTTGCCCAATGGCTGGTGTTGTATTTAATCTAACTGGCCAGCAGGAATAAATGGAGGTCCACAACTGGATACAAAACCGACAAACTTTTAATAGCAGAAATCTCTCGTCACTCATCACTCACACAGTACAGGCTAGAACCGTTGGAAACGTTAACCAGACGTGCAACTCGCTGTGCACTTTGGGAAATGTAGTAACATACAAACGTACTGCATTATCAAAACAACAGTATTTATAAAACAATCAATCAATCACATTGATGAGGCAATTATGCATATTAAAATACATCCCAATACAAATTCCTTTCAGCTTAACTTAACTTCAATTAAATCAGTAAATAATTAACTAAAAGTCCATCAAATGTAAACTAAACACTTACAACAGTTACAACAGTCCGAGAGAGTAATGGAGAGCCAATGCCAGGGCACAAGCATGCATAAGCAAAGCCATGCAAGGATTGTGTGATCTTTGAGTACATTTTAACTGGAGTGATTTAAAATATGCTGTCAGCTGCCTTCCATGAGAACATAGTACACACTATTGGTTAATATAATTTGAGTATATAACTTTAGACCCAGATTGAGTGTGATTAGGTGTATTGTTTCTAGAGTCTTACCCTCTAACCCACTAAGTTCTCATATAATATGCTTATATCAAGTTCCATGTCAGTGACCCTGATTAGTATCCTAAACCTAGCCTTACAACCAGGTGCATCTTGACTTCAGCATTCTAATGAGTTTAATGATTATTGATTACATAGGGCCTCAGGCTATCCAGAATAAACTGGGTGCACATTCTGAACTATATACTACTGGCAAATAGGGCTGCTCCAAATGCAAATATATTATGATACACTCATATGCACGTACGGGTTTTTACTTAAAATGTCAATAAACGGATCGGTAGTTATCATTGCACATCTATTTTTCCGTGCATGTTCATTTTATGCTGTTGGACTTGGCTGTGTGCTTCCTCTGCCATTGCCTTGATTCTCTGCGTCTCTGTGGAAAATGGCTCTCGCCTCAGGCAGTGAAAAACACAAAGCAGCCTGTGCTTCGAAAGAGAATAAGAAAGAGCAAGAAGGATGGAACGAGAGAGTGAGTGAAAGAGAGAGCAACAGAGAGAGAGAGAGAGAGAGGGAGAAAGTGAAAGAGAGAGCAAGAGAGAGAGAGAGAGAGAGAGAGGGAGAAAGTGAAAGAGAGAGGGTATTTGAAAGACACATTAAAGTGGTGGTCCATGGCAGCAGCAGACAATGAGTTACACCATGCACTCTGAATCGGTAAGCAGAAACATCGCTGGAGGAGAATCTGAGAGTCAGCAGTTTGCCTCCCCTCCATTCTCCCAGACAAGCTCTCATGAAGACAACGAGATCCCTCACTTTCAAGTAGTTACTTAAAATATATGCATGTACGGTGAGCGGTAAGGTTAATGATGAATAACAGCCTAATGGATAGATAGACCACATCCAAGTTGGATAGAGGAACACATTTAGCACTTTTCCTGTGTCTCAACACTAAACCAATTTACAGGAAGGTTCTCCAGTCAGCCAGGAGTAGGCTAACGGCACGTCCCCGATGGAAAAAAAACCCCAAACAAATTCATCCGAGGTATGAGTAATGTAAATGGTAGCAGAGATGTGCTTTGAAATGCTCACCACGGCCGGCTTGCAATGGAAATGGAGCTCCGGCGGCCCTTGTCTCCCTTTGCACATGCTAATCAGTGCTATTGTCTCATAATGCTAATGTTTGTCGGAGGCCAGAGTGGAAGTGCATCTCTCAAATAGCACACAAAAGGTGATTGATGTCATTGCCCAGGGGCAAATTACTCTGCAAATAGAATCTGGGCAAAGCAAAGATACAATCATATTATCTTACTGTGATATTATCTTGCCTTACCCACCGGTGGTGTCTCTACCAAACAATTAACATGAATGCATTCAGGGAACAGACTTTTTCGTAAAAGGGCAGTTCAGTGAAAAGAACATCACAGAGCCCCCAAAAGATACACATCTGTGGTAATTAGCTGTCAACAGTTTTTGGTGGTACTTTCAGTGGCTCCACAGACAAATGCACAAGGTGTTTGGAACAGACTTTAAAACCCAAATCACTTTAGGCAGTGTATGCCGTGTGTTAGGTGTATTACATACATTTGTCAGTGAATTATCCTGTCTGACAGTGGATTAGCAACCCTTCAGAGCTAGCTCCTCCATGAGTCAGAGTGATCGTGGAACAGGATTTCCGCATTTGAAGGGTTTTTGAAAGAGCAGTGGCCCGAACGTCGAGAGAGTGAGTGGCTCGGTAAATCTCCTGCGGAGGATGAAGTCTGCCAAAGGGTGAGCCAGTGTTACCAACACACACACACACACACACACACACACACACTCTCTCTTTCTTTCGCCGTCATTCTCTCTCTCCTTCTTTCTTTCTCTTTCTCTCCATAGCACGCCATTCTTCTGGGCTGGCTTTCTCTTTCTCTCCCTGGTGTTGTTTGTGTGCCTGGCCATCTCTATGCCTACCTGGATCCCTCCGCAAGCCTCCCTCCTGGTTCACGGTCAGCCAAGCACACCAAAAATTATTTTCTACAAGGTCAACCCGTCCTGTTAGTCATTCCTCTGTGCCTTGTGCCGATCTCTGTGGCTCTCTGTAGATGGTCAGACCTTCTTCTAGCTGCTTTAGCAGTGCGTATGACTGTCCCTTTCGTTTTGTGTGGTTTGATTGTTTGAGAACTAATGTTACATAAAAAAGTCATGTACTGCAATCTCATGGAATGTTGCCAATGCGCAGACTGAGCCAAATATTTAAACACTCTAAGCCGACGGTTCATTCTAAGGTAACTCAGCAACCAGTGTTACCATCTCAAAGATTCAGGGAGGGAGTTGGCACACTGTACTGCTTTACACACACACTCTTGAAAACAGTCATACAAACGGCTGGAATATCCCACTGGAATATAAACTTTCAAACATGTATTTTGCCTTTGGCTACACTGTAAAGTTGTTCTTGTCCAATAGATCTGATGCTGTTGTTTTGCTACTAACTTAATTAAACAGTAGAGCGCAGTAGGGAATATGGGAGCTCAAATTCCATAGAGGCAATGGTTTGGCTTCAGCCAGACGCCTGAAGCAGAAACGAGAAGTAAACCCTCCTTTTCAGGGATGGCCAGACAAATAGAACAGATTCTGTATGAGGCTGGTGGATTAGCTCGAAAGCCACTTCAGTATGAGGGGATACGGTTCTCGAGCAAGAACCCAGTGTCCACGTTTTCCCATTTGCGGGGCCCGTGACACTCTGGAATTCTAACAGTGGCCAAGAGATTGTTAAAATGCACTGTGGCGGCGACAGTAATATAACATGGCAGCCGGGCACGCGCCGCGCTGTGAAAGAGGTGCCCTTTCCTGGACCCATCGAGAGACTATTAACAGTCACTTGGTGAACCGCCGTCCTTGAATTTATAACATTCCTTAGATTGCATCTCCCTTTTGGAATATAAATGATGAAGTTCCGCTTTGGGCTATAAAATATCACTGTCAGACACATAGAAAAACAAAACAATAACGCTGCCCTGAATATAAGATATCTGACAAGAGGTGAGATCTGAGGTCTACTGCTGTAATATTGAATTTGATTGTAGCCCCGGCATTAAAATGCTTATTTATATTCAAATTTTGCTGCATGTTTCGTTCAGGCAGGCGGTCATATAGCTCTTCTTCTTCTTTCACTTCCCCCCCCCCCAGTTTTTGGTTGATGATTACATATATTTAAACTTCACCAATCCACATGAAACTTGGTAGGCCTATGGTTGTAGCCCCACATGTCTGATCTGGAATAGAAGGTTTGTGTCCCTAGCTGTGTGTTGCCCTAACTGTGCTCTAGTGCCCCCCGAAGTGGGGTTGGGTCAAAGCACCTTTTGGGCAATTGCTTGAAAACCGTTTTGCCAAAAATTCTCAAATTTTTATGGTGAGCTCGTAGTTTGTCACCATTTAGGTGTGGAGTGGTGCCACCTAGTGAATAATGGTTAAAGCAAAAATCTAGCCAATCACTAGCCATTTTCATGTGGTAAAGTTTTAAACTTCTGGAAATTTGACACCCTGCCTCACTACCATATTCTTTGGACACACGCCAACTTTCGTGAAATTACATTTGGCTCGCTCAACAAAAAGTCTTACTCATCCCCATGTTCCCACAGGTCTCAAAACCGCAGAACAGAACTCCCAAGGTACTGCTTCACAAACTATCAGTTGACAGCCACCGCATCCACAAACTATAGTTCCTTAAATATTCACTCAAAATAAGCTCTACAATGAACGTTTACTGTATTGTTGCTAGAAAAGTGAAAGTGTTTCATTCTCTATGTGGTATATCTAGTCGTACAATACATTTGCATTCATCCACAATACTGTTTGCAGGTTGGAGGATGTTTCCGCGTTCCCTTTGTACCCCTACCCCCTTTTATGCTTTTTATCTACTCCTGTCATTCTCACAACTGTCAGTCACACTACTGTCATTCCCACAGAAATAGCACGGAGCAAATCACGTCACACAGAAAGTCAAATACAAAGTGATCTAACGCAATCAGTCATCGTGACCTGAGGCTAAGAATCATGAAAAGCACAAAGAAAAAGAAAAACAAACAAAAAAAAACCCACTAGTGGTTGTGACACAAGTACGTCATCATGTAACCATGCCAACAGGAGGAGAACAATGAGTGAGCTGTGAGACATGATTGATGGACAGTGTCAACAGATTCAGAGATGGCTCATCTTCCTACCATGGTACGGAGAGAAGTAATGATACCTCCAGTAAAAGGTAAATGAGCCACATCAATTTTATTATGCCTGTCTTCCAAACCCAGAGGATGAGGGAGACTTCAAAAGTATGTTATGGTGCCTTTAGCTTTGTGTTCAAGTTACTGTGAATTAGTACAACATAGATATACTCCATTTTCATTCACTTCGAATATTCACATCATTTCCACAATCACCTTTGTTATTTCATATCAGTTATTTTGTTATTTCCTATTCTATTTGTGTTACTGTATAACATTTTTGTACCATACACAGCTTTCAAAAACCCTTGTTGTAACAAAAGCATTTTACACATGGTTGAGATCATATTGTAGTGGGTTAAAGGTGGTCCACAAATCGAATCCGATACAATTCAAGAAACATATCCTTAGGCAGTTTGTTCTGTGTGTGCATTCAAAAACACTCTAGTGCTCATACACCTGGCTGTGTGAGCGGGGATTAAAGTGACTCGGACTGAACCTTACACTATTCTAGCCAATAAACACCTTGCTTCAGGCGCATGTGAAGGGAGGGGCATAAT
Organism: Sprattus sprattus; assembly: GCF_963457725.1. NCBI lineage: Eukaryota > Metazoa > Chordata > Actinopteri > Clupeiformes > Clupeidae > Sprattus > Sprattus sprattus. Next base: position 28,869,935 of record NC_137916.1, on the reverse strand, counting down.
TTGATTGGCTGTCGAGCTCAAACGTCAACAACCTTTTGCCAGAATTGTTGACTACTCCTTTAAGGTATTTAGTATTCGATAAGTCTGACAGGATATTCAAACTAATTTCTCACCGCAACACACGCCATCATCGCCCTACTGTGACCCCACTTCCTTTGTCGTCTTTTGCACGTTCTTTATTTGCGCGTTGTGGTGTGTTATATCTGTACAGCACGACTGTACCGAGCACAGTGCAGTGTTTGCTCTGTTAGTCATCGACATCGCAACAAAACAATACACTACTCCGAAAGATGCCATGAATGATGAATGCGTCGAGAGTCAACTGTGTAACTTCGGCGAGAGGCTCTCCATGCAGTGGCGGTTGCCGAGGATGCCGCGTGTTGCCACGGAGCCACGTGATTCCCCTCGGGGCACGAGGGGTGAGCAGATGTTAAGCTAAATATATAATTTTCTTTCACAGCAGGTACCCCACCCCCACCCCCCCTCTTAACAACATTATTTGTGTGTCAAGTCATCAGTGAATACCTGTCAAAATTCAGTCCATTTGCTCGACGGATGTCTTAACATCTCTTAGGGGGGGAGAGATGAAGAAATCCACTGGGGTAACAACCCTTTTAAAAACACAATCGGCTCTGACGTTAAGGAGAGTGGTGTTTGTGCTATGTTCATGCTTTGCTCTGTGAAGACCTCCTCAATGACTCTCCACGCTGATTAAAAACTCATGGCAAACAAGAAAGCTAAAAGAAAAATGCCTGCTGTAGTTGTTTAATTCATTTTTTTTTTCAATGATGAAAAACTGAAAAGTACCGTTACACAACATCGGTCACATCAGAGGATGTCTAATCACTCTCTGAATGGAAAAAGCTCATTATCACAGATTTGCATGCTGATAAAAGATTTACCAAAACACTTTCAAGTATCCCCCACCCCCCTCAGTTATATTCAACCCTATTCCTTAAATTGCCAATGTCTGAAAGTAATGACATGAATGTAAATACATCAATTTGGTTGTTAATGAATGTAAATGAAAAACATAGATTTCGTTTTTTGTTGTCGAATGCAATTTCCCTTTCTGAACAAGAATATCGCCATGGTTGCGATATCTGTTATGACATACACCACACTGACAGGTCAGGACAATTCATACACTCTGGGCATTTAACATTTATAAGATCTAGCTGTACATAGCACATGGAGTCGTATATAACATGTCATCCAGGCCCTGGGACTGAACTGTGAAGCATGTCATAGAACGGTCCCCAGTGCGATGAAATCCATAAGATCTGTAGGGGGCTTTTTGAAAATGTGTTCAGCTGTGTCAGACAGAGTGCTGAGGAAACAACTCATGCATCCTTGAGAGTGGGGACCGTGGCTCGTGGCAACTGAGGCATTTCTGTCACTTCACATCTCTCTTAGCCGGGCTGGGCCCCCGCCGTCCCGATACAACTCAGGAATTCCAATTTCCAAAGGAGTGAAAAGCTGTGCTTGTGACGGCCCGGTTCACTGAGCAACGGAGAGAGGGCAGAAGTATAGAGGCTTAAGGTGGGATTTTTTGGATGAGGCTGGAGGTGGTGGTGGACTGGCCAAACGGCACAGGATAAGAGTGTGTGTGTGTGTGTGTGTGTGTGTGTGTGTGTGTGTGTGTGTGTGTGTGTGTGTGTGTGAAAGAGAGAGGTTCTATCAGCTCCGTGTCTTTCCAAACACAGGTCAGAGGATAGCGGTCTGGAAAATTAGCTCTCTCCGATCTCACTTCTTATCTGACAGGAAGAGATGTGATGGGATCGCCTTAACGCCAGGAGTTAACCACCGTGTGTCTGGTGGTCAGAAGCTAATTTCTCACTTCAGCCTGCCAATCAGTGTGAGTCCTGTGAAGGGGGCTGGGGGGGCTAACTCTGGTGTGTGTGTGTGTGTGTGTGTGTGTGTGTGTGTGTGTGTGTGTGTGTGTGTGTGTGTGTGTGTGTGTGTGTGTGTGTGTGTGTTTGGAGCGATCTGATGGATTCTGTCTAATGAACAGGTCCTGAGCTGCAGATAGGACATCAAACAGAAGAAACCAAGTGTGGAGCTGAGGTATGACATACCTCAAAATATCACTGTCATACTGGAGGAAACTTTAACTTTGTCCCACTGTTGACTAGCATCCTCCAAAATCACGAAAAGCACAACGATTTAGCAGCACGGAACTGTTTGCAAACAGAACACAAAGTCTTAATGTGTTTTGCAAGTGTTAAAGTCTTTTTTTTCCTTACATTGAATACTCTGTTGTCCCGGGAAGTTGTCTAACCTCTCATCCGTCAGTGTCGGCTCTCCGTTTGGAGATCTCGCCATTAAGCAGTGGCAGGAACTTAAAGGTAGTTATACCTTACTAAAAGGAGAGTCTTACTGTTACAGTGCAAACAGAAGACTTTTAAAACAAGGATGAAGGAATTTATACAGCAGACCAAGAGTTTGGATCAGCTTCCACAGGGGGGCAGTTCAGTTTATTAATAACTTTCTGTTTCATCATTTAGTTTTGAGACGAAGAGATAAAATCTTTAAAGAAAAAAAAGACTGGTTTTATGAGTCAAGATATAAAAAAGTTTTATGAGTCCAATATATAAGACAGGATGCATCTCTGCCTGCTTGAAAAGGAATATAAGTAATAAGGTGCACACTATCAACAGATTAGCTCAAAACTAGTTGTTCAAAAAAAGAGAAAACAAAAAATGAATGAAGCATTAATACGCTTTATGATGCCTTGCTTCTATTGCAGTGAAGTGTTTTAGGACCATTTGGTCACTTTCTACCATTACCCGAATGGTCTTTCACTCGAAACCTTATTAAAGTTGAATGAAGTAGGATGAAGCTAAATGTTACAGACCAGTTTGTCAGTGATCTCACCCCTTTGTCTGGCCAGAAGCACTTGCAAGGGCTATCTGTTAGGGCCCGTGGAGCTCAAGGTTACGAAAAGAGATATCCAATGTCTGACATGTCACACAAACCTGGGGGCCTACTCATTAAAGTTTGAGAATGTAAACACAATATTTGGTAATGGTATAGGGCAAGCTCAAGAAACAAGTGACCTTCGTAAGGGTGAGGTCAAACAGAGAAGTAGAGCTCATAGTAGGGCTGCCCGATACTGACCTGCTTCACATTGCATTACAAATTGCTTATCAATAGCTTTATCAGGCTTAGATGTTCAAGTTCAAGTTCAAGTATTTATTTGTCATATACACAGAAAAACAGAGTCAGACTGGGCATTGAAATTCTTGGGACAGAACACCGCACAACAACCTACCATAGCATAACATTAAATAACATAACATAACATATAAGTACTCTTAACATAAATTCCACATATAATAAACATATAATACATCTACAAAATCTACAAAATAAATATACAATACCATCTGCTAAACATATAATACACATATAGTAACCTAAACTAACCTAAAGACAAATCAAATGTGCCTGGTATCAGGTAGTGCAATATTACTGTAGCGCAAACAATGGAAAACAATGGATGTGCATTCTAACCAAACAGCAAGAGACACTCCCTAGTGTTGCTAAGCTCTGTAAGGACATTTTGTATTTTCCACATGACAATAATTCTCCAAAGGGTCAGGCTTAGATGAAAACAAAAAAGAGAAAAAATAAGTTCTGTTAGGACATTTTGTATTTCCAAATGACAATACTACTCCACAAGGTCCATGACTGGCCGTTTCTGAGACTCTGGAGGTGATTCCAAGAGCCTTTTATGTGCACGACTCACAGCTGTTATATAAAAGGGCAGTCTTCTTTGAAACAGAAACCTTTCCATGAAAGATACTGTAAAACAAACAGTGGCTTGGCTCAGCCTTATCTCTGGCTACCGACTCCTGGGAGTCGAATGAACTGTGTGGGTGCCGAGCATACACACAAAGGGAGATTAAGTGAGCTTGGGGTACTTTTTTCTGTTCGTTTCAGGATGGTGTTAGGGCAGTCTGTTTGTTGTTGTTGTTGTTGTTTTTCCAGGTGTGTATCTGTTGCTATTGTGCCATGCATCTCTCCATCCGATCCTCCCCAAATCCGTTTTTTTTTTTTGTGTGTGTCCCGGAACAAGAGGAGGCGATTCGGACACTACGGTGCCTTCAAAGAGCTCAAAGCCCCAAGATGATTGAGTCGGTCATCCCTGACTGCACTTCTCATTCTGCCTAGTTCCTCCACAAACTAGTGCAGTCAAACTCAAACTTCTCTGAGAGGTGTGGCCTGAACATGTGCGAATCCTATTCGATGTGTCAAAAAAAATCAGAATTGATTGGGAGTATTCCACTCACAGCGGCCCGCCACAGTGTACCAGTCAAAATCAAAGATTTTTCTACCACCACACAAGACACTTCTCTCGAGCACGCAAAACAACCGTCTGAAGCAGAAAGTTATTATTCCGGCTGAAACAAACCAGCCCCAAACCGATTAGCATTTTCATCATTTCCAAATGAAGGAAGAATAATTACTTTTAACAAAAAAAAAACACACAGCCCTACAGGACCTCATGAATCAATTCATATCTTAATGAACCGTGATTGGAACGTCGAGCTAATCTGCTCACAAAGAGTGTACTGATCGAGGTTAATGGACACGCTGGATCATGATTAAACCTCCGAAACAGTTGGAAGCCCCACCTCCAGATCATTATCAGACTAAATCTAAAATATTGTGACTCCAGCCATCTGTGTGTCTGTGTCTGTGGAATACTGTGCCCTTGTTTGTATTGTCCATATGTGTATGTGTATGTGTATGTGTATGTGTATGTGTATGTGTATGTGTATGTGTATGTGTATGTGTATGTGTATGTGTATGTGTATGTGTATGTGTATTTGAGTGTGTGTTTGTGTTTGTGTTTGTGTCTGTGTCTGTGGAATACCGTGCCCTTGTTTGTATTGTCCATATGTGTATGTGTATGTGTATGTGTATGTGTATGTGTATGTGTATGTGTATGTGTATGTGTATGTGTATGTGTATGTGTATGTGTATGTGTATGTGTATGTGTATGTGTATGTGTATGTGTATGTGTATGTGAGTGTGTGTGTGTGTCTGTGTATGTGCATAAGTGAAGGCTCTGCCAGTCC
>NC_137916.1:28837348-28854848 GCF_963457725.1 Sprattus sprattus | reverse complement strand
AGTACTGGTATAGAGGCACATTAACTCCCTCCTCAATTTCCTGACTGAATTAAATTAAGTAAAGACTGTTTGCGTGTGTGCTATTATTCACCAAGTAGCATGTATCCAAGACCCCCCATTAAATTCATTAGTTTTATGTTGCCTAACTGTGTGGTCTCTAGAGGCATATCTACGGCACATAAAACTGCCTGCATAACAGGCAGATGCAGAGGAAAGCGATAGCAGTTCTGATGGCACAGGGTTAAATCCTCTGTTGCCCACACAAAGAACGAAAAAGACATGCAACTTCAACATACTGAGGAATTATTTTACATCTCCACACAAGGCAAGGCTTCCTTACAGGCACCTTTGACACAAACTGACAGGTGGCTTTATAATACCGTCCCCCCTGGAAATCTGTTGCCCGCATGATTGACAGGTCTCTCCGTGGCATACCTATAGCTGAGCTGCAAAGTGGCACTCTGTGATTGTGTGGGTCTGAGGAGAGCGCAGCAGGCTTTCCCCCGCCAAGCACTCTGATATTAGTCAGGGTGACATGAGGGCCTTTCCCACCACTGGGGCTGCAGCGAAGGCAGCTGGGCTGGGCTGGGCTGGGCTGGGCTGTGCTGTGCTGGGCTTAGCTGTGATGTGCTGTGCTGTGCTGTGCTGTGCTTTGCTGTGCTGTGCTGTGCTGGGCTTGGCTGTGCTGTGCTGTGCTGTGCTTTGCTGTGCTGTGCTGTGCTGGGCTGTGCTGTGCTGTGCTGCTCACTGCTCACTGCTCACTGCTCACTGCTCACTACTCACTACTCACTACTCACTACTCACTGCTCACTGCTCACTACTCACTACTCACGACTCACTGCTCACTGCTCACTGCTCACTGCTCACTGCTGACTGCTCACTCTGAGTCTAACTGATCTCTGCTCACTACTCACTACTCACTACTCACTACTCACTACTCACTACTCACTGCTCACTGCTCACTACTCACTGCTCACTGCTCACTCTGAGTCTAACTGCCCACTCACAGTTGGATGAGGCTGCGGTCGGCCTGGGCATTGCTGATGTCTCCTTTGCTCATTCTTTTTGACTGTATTCTTTTTTTCTGTGTTCTCTGTATTTTCCTCATGGTTTATTTTACACGATCATATGTGTCTCCGTCTCTCTCTCTCTTTCTCTCTCTCTCGGGGTTCAGGCCCTGGGCCCTATAAAGCGCTTTGAGACAATTGTATTGTTTAAGCGAGATATAAATAAAATGCCATGTAATTGAATTTAATAAGCACACATTCTCTCCTGTGCTCAACTCTCCCTCTCTCTTTCCCCGACAGACAACTTCACCTGCTGCAGCCCCTGGTCATCCCCCCTCCTGCCCTCACCAGAGAAAGTGGAGTGGAGGTGATGTCAAACACCACGGGCCATAAATAAACCTAAAGAGGACAAAGCCTTAATGACAGCAGGGAGATGAGAATGAATGACTGCCAACAAAGGGCCTGCAAAAAGTTTAGCCACCTGTAATTGTGATGGAGCACAGAGGACTGCTGTTGTTTCTGTCTGTCAGAGACAATCATTCGGTTCACCTTCAGCAGTGTCGCCTAAGTGTACTGTATAGCATCTGATTCTGTAATACTCTCAAGTATTTTGCTAATTAGCTTGTTCGGTCAATGCAGTTGAAAGGACTGTGGATTGCCAAGGTGCATAACGCGATCCGATCCCAATACTTTAATAACTGGCGTTTTCCATTGTGTCCCAAAGGCGTATAAAAAGAAACTGGACAGACTGATACTTTGATACCCCCCCCCCCCCCAAATTGACGCTACAGTGGAAGACAGACATGTATGAACAGTGGTCATCCACGGTGAATAGTGTGTTTCGCCAGTTTCCTAACCTGTGTTTATCTTGGCTACACGATCTAGTTATCTTTAGGGTCGGAGCACTTGTCGTGGTTAAAGCTGCCCATAATATCAATGTTTTTTAGCCTACTTCCAAGTAAAAGGAAACTTACGGGAAAGAACACAAGCTTGAAAGTTCAGCGTTATGCGACTGACAAACATACATCCCATCTATCTGGGAAATATATTTAAAATTCCATATTTCTGAAAAAAATACTTGTATGAGGGTATGCGAGAGGATATCACATTACAGCAAGTCTCCATTTGGTCTTGTGTATGAATGTGTTTCGCGTGGCACACTCCATTAGGGAGATTTATAATTAGCCTCAAGCCCCATGTGTTGAACCCGCACCATTAATAGCCTAGCGGTGACAAACAATCTTATTATGAGATTTAACTTCGCCCTAACTAGACCTCTGGATCAGCATGCCTTTGTCGTGTAACCTACTTCTCTCTCTACGCGCCTTCGCCGAAGTAATAAAGCGAAGAAAAACATTTCAAACGTGGGCTCTATAGAAAAGCTCTGTCGGCTCACGGCTTGAAGGAAACTGTTGACTCCTACTCTGTTCCGAATATATAGCGGCTAAGGAAGGAAAAACGTTTTCAATCAGGACTCTGCTGTGAATTAATCACTCACTGTTTAATGGATCTCTGAGGTTCGGGCTTGACGCAGTGAGGAGCTGCAGCTCTTTGTATTCCGAGATCAAGAGGAACCCTGGATTTTCAGTTCCGAAATCTGCTGCCGCACAAAAAGGTCTTGGGGTTCATGGTGACATAGGGACCCTGGTTTTAGTTCCGAAGAGACAACACGGTTTCTGCGCCTCTGCCTATAGCAGGTTAGTGGACGATTTTTGGTGATAAAGATGGTACATATTATGCTATACAATTCTTCGCTGGTCTATTTAAAGCAAAACGTCAGCTGTGTGTGCATGAACGAATGCAAAATATGAAAGGTTAACAACGTTTTGTAACTACAAATGTAAAAGGAGAACATATTCTCAGACCTACGAGTGCCCATTTAATATCACTTGCTCACGTTTCAGCTGGCAGCAAATTGAGCATGGTATCGTTGTACTTTCGCTCAGTGAGACGTGAAAAATGATATACGAAGTTAAGTAACAGGATGCATTCATGAAACTGACACAAACTTTCCATTGCATATATAGCGATATATTTACATAATGTAGGTGTGTGTTCAAGGTACGTTTGCCCTAAACTGTGAATAAAAGTCACCACTGGCCGTTTTTACATAAATGTTAGAAAAAACATTTAGCCTACATGAACATGTTTCAGAAAAAAGATGAGACGCTTATTTCATGCATCGGGACGTCTCAGTGATACACTCCCAACAGATCCTATTCTCGTGGAAGGCACAGCCGTTTACTTCATGTTACTGTATCATTTCAAGCGAAACGTACACGGATCGGCGACGCAACACCTACGGGATCTCTAAATGGCTTCAGCACCTTGGACAGCAGACAGTGGCGTTTACCACTAGAGTTCGCCTGCAACCATAACATTTCCCAGTCGTTTTCTGCCCGTGATCTTCGTCCCTTCTGTGTATTTTTGTGAACTACGTGAGTACTGTGCGAAGTCTCATATGTGCATGTCGAAATCTGACAATGTAACAGCAATAGCTGGCATCAGCTAGCATTTGGATAATCTAGTAATAGGTTCTTTGACACTGAAAGTTGTATTTACTTGACTATGCATTCGTTTATTGCTTTAGTCTATCACTGGGCATAGAAGTAAAAAGGGCTGTTGCAAACCTGCAAGTTATGCTATGTGCTATGCGATCTGTCTGGTTATTTGCTGTTGGGGAAATTGCGTACGGAGCACATTCCGAAGCCTTAGCCTTAACATACATAAAAACTGCTGACTGCCTATACACACTTTAAGGATGTAATGGTGTTTGTGGAACAGAGTTTCTCTCTATTCGTGCATTTAATTTGACGCTAAATGGAGTGACGCATGCATTTAACCCTTCAACTTTTACATCAGATGTTCCTTAGATACGCACGTACAAAAGCGAGTATTTGAAAGGCGATTTAAAGGAGCGAATACTGCTTTTGAAACTTTCATGGGAGCAAGATCACCTTTGTTGGTACTTCAGGTTTTGAACAAAAGACGCCCTTACTAACTAAGTATTGTTGACTACATTACATAACCGTCTGTAATGAGCGCTACCGTCGTATCTTAAGCCTGTAGGCTACGTGTAAGGGTATCTGCTAATAACATTGGTCTGTCATGGTACCAGCATCAGTTCTATAATGCTTCTTCAAATAAAAGGACGAGACATTCACTTAAAAATACTTGCGACAATATCAGATATGCGGTGCAAGCTTACAAATCACAAACAATCTTACATCCATGTTCACGTTTGTTGTCTCCAGCAGGTGTCTGGCGAGTTTCATATTTGTTGATAATAAACGGAATGGCATTCATCTCTGTCGTCCGATGAGCTTGGTGCATGTTGTGAAAAAATGAAATAAGCTATATGCTAGATTTCCTCGAAAGAGGAGGATTGCTCAGATGTCATGTACCAAAACAATATGAACAAGTAGTGTATAAGTTTTACCGAGTCTGTTTTAGCAAACAATTTTTAAATAAAGAGAATAAAAGCTTACTACTAATGCGCTAAATAATTCTCCGTCTGTGTCCGATGAAGTGTAACAGGTCGGGCGAAACACTCAGAAAGTTACTCTCATAAGGTTTAATGAAGCCACGGAGGCCGTCGAGGAACACTGATGGACTTTACATTTGAATGGTCTTTCGATGGCGACATTAGAATAACATTTAATGTTTAGGAGATATGGTTTGTAAGAGCAACAGCATGTTTACGTGAGAGAAAATGGGCATTTCATATATACTTTATGCAATACTGCCGTGTTGCTTAATGATTTTGTGAGCTGTCGGCTGTCTCTCACTAACTTGTGCGCCTCCGTCTCTCACTCCGTCTTTCTTATCTTGATTATGCAGCTTGAAGATTGAGTCAGCTGTTTTGTATGCAAGTTGCCTTGGCTTGGCTCTTTGTGGAAGAGAGTGCGATCGTGCTGCGGATACAGAGAGAGAGAGAGCAAGAGAGAGCGAGATAGAGAGAGAGAGAAAGAGAAAGAGAAAGAGAGAGAGAGTGAGTGAGAGAGAGAGAGAGAGCGAGAGAGAGAGAGAGATAGAGAGAAAGAGACCGCGCGTTACAAGATGGGATGGAAGAGGAGATACGATTCTGCTGAGCACCTTGCTGTTGGACATTTTAGGTTCCTTATAGCAGCAAAGCGTCTCCTAAATGACTAGTTTTCGCTCACAAATTAAACGTCCTCTCTGTTTACAGTGCTGTTTTGCTCCCTGAGGCAAATAACACGTACCTGACAGGACGTACAGTATGTTTGATGCACATATACCCATAACGGTATTCGTAAGAGGGATGTCTGGATGTTGAAGACCACAAAGTCTTCCATCACTGATTGAACGCTGATAGGAGAAATTACATACTTCTGAACACGTCTGGTCTGTCATTGAGGAAGAGCGACATTCTTTCCAAATCTCTGTGCAATCTAAGTGAGGTCCAAGGAGGTAAATAATGCATGAATCAGAATTAAATCTACGAATAAGAACATGCGATGGTTATTAGCCATAACGCTCTAATCAAAAGGGATAATCAAATCGTAAAATTTCGGCTCAGTTCAGTGCTGGGATAAAGAGGTCCGAGTCGATTACGGAGCACTGGGCATTTCTTGGAATTCCCGATTCTTGTGACCTAGTGGCACTGTCTACCAGAAAATTGGCACTGAGATTCACCGATAAATGTAAGTAATTCCGGTGACGATTTATTTAATCATTTTTTTGAGAGGAATTATTGCAGACAAATGTTGAAGTTGTGTGACGGCATGAGCTAGTTTGCTTAGTGCATGTTCTATGTTTTATCTCAAAATTACTGTATATTTTGTAAACATTTTCGTATTGTGCTAAAGATCCCTCTCTTGTCCCTGTTTCTAAAATGTGAAGAATCATGAAGGTATGTCGTAATCCCCTGAGGTGGGGGTTAGTAACGCTTTTAAAAGGAGGCAGGGGGGGGGGGGGGGGGTTGTGTTCAGAAGCCAAAGGTATTAAGAGAAGTAAAATGGGCAATTCTCGTGGAGTTAATTGAGGGGATTGGCTCAAAAAGTCAGTTGAATGAGAGAAAGAAGTTGACCATTGTTCCAGGCAGGACAGAGAATGAAGGAGCTGTCCAAGGTTCTGATTTCCGGGGAGAGGTTGTGGATTAAGGTGCATGTGGGCTTGCGGGCTCTCTCTCTCTCTGTCTCCCTGTCTCTGTCTCTCTGTCCCCCTCTCTCTCTCTCTCTCTCTCTCTCTCTCTCTCTCTCTCTCTCTCTCTCTCTCTCTCTCTCTCTTTCTTTCTCTCTCTCTCTCTCTCTCTCTCTCTTTTGCTCTCTCTCATGTAATATACATCCATGGACGAAGCAGAATACCAGTCTGTGAAACCTTACACATTGTGTAGTGATTTTAAACAAGATGACACATTCCATTCCATGTCCATTTTGGGATGAAAGACATTCTGGACATGATAAATGCCTGTCTGCAGCAGATGAGGCTAAACATGGCACAGCTAATGTCATTAAAGCCTTTGCCTATTGGGTGCTGCTTTCTTTCACCGCATCATTATGAAGAAGACACGACTGTTGAGATGGTATCTCTGTGAAAGCATACAAATGACATTAACAACTTCACCTTGAATGAGCAGCAGCTTGTGTGACTCATAAGCTGCATATTGCAGTTGCTGGGCTGATGCCTGTCCTTTTAAAGATGGCAATGTATTTCCATGAAACTGTTGGGCTCTCTATGCAAGATGGCAATGACAGAACTTGTTTCGGTCCAAGACGGGGCACAGGGTCAGGGGCATAGTTCCAAAGCTTTTTTATTCTGTACGTCATGGTAGGGTGTGTCAAAGTTATCAGCAAAAAGCTATGGCCCTATGAGTGTGCCACTGCATCAGAAATACAAGAGGAGACTTGTCCAGCAGCATAGCCAATAAAGACAGGAAAAACTGCCATGTGTTCCATCCAGGTGGGAGTCGGGGTGTGATGGATCTTGGTTTGGTGGCTGTCCAGTGGAACAGGCTTGATTAGTAACCATTTAATTAGCGCTCTTATGGTCCAGTAATGACTTCATTCTATCCGTGGAAAGCTGATCTGCCTTTGGCAGCTGCCCTCTATTGGGACACAATCCCACGGCAAACAAGCCGGCGCTCTGAGGCAACCGAGGCGGCGCTGGCTTGTGGCTGGGGCGTATTGAGCAGCGCGGGCCTATAACCTCCTCTGCAGTGCTGCTGCTCGGTGTGTAGTAATTAGAGGCTGGGTTGCTGTGCTAGGGCACCCGCGGGCTGCCATCCGAGGCTTGATGAATATGCTGTGCATGAGGAGCCATTAAAGCCAGTGATACATAACAGGTTTGTCAATGCTCTCTTCAGAGGCTCTGCTATTGATTGAGGTTTTGAGCGAGTGCGTGGAGCAAAAAGCGTTCGCAAATCTCTCTCTCTCTCTCTCTCTCTCTCTCTCACGCTTCCTCTCTCCATGTGTGTATACCTCTAATGTGGATTCTTTCTGCTCGCTCCTCTCCATTCTTTTCTCTCTCCCTTTCTCTTACTGCTATTCAACTCTCTCTCTCTCTCTCTCTCTCTGTCTCTCTCTCTCTCTCTCTCTCTCTCTCTCTCTCTCTAGCTATCTCTCTCCCTCTCAGTGCTGTCATGGGAGAATATGCACACATTGCAGATAGAAGAGATTGCAGAGTTTTCTGAGGTTAGAAGTTCACCAACATAATACAGTATGATAAACTATTGTGAGATCGTGCCAAGATGTGCCGTACAGTGGGAAGAAGTGACATGTTCTGCCAAAATAGGATTTATTTTCTTGCAGAGCTATTTGTAGAGATAGGTCACAATGTTTACTTATCGGTTCATGCATTTGCAACGTCTATGTAGAGTCGGACCCAAATACAACAAGAATAGCGAGAACGGAATGAGGCCTTGAGGGATAAGATGCCGAATAGCTCGTTTGCATTTGGAGGAAGCTTGGGCCCTTTATTGCTGATCATGTATGATAATGCCATATTATTGTGTTAGGAAGCAGACTAGAAAAGCAATTACTGCCTGGTAACTGCTAATATGAGCGAATCGGTGCGCTATAAATGCTTGGCAGGAACATTCCAGGATATTGCCCCGGTGTCTCTAGCAGAGAATTCTCACCAGAAGAATGTGTGAGTATGTTATACAAGCAGCTCAACTCATGTCTCTGAGAATATGAAACATGTTTGCCTCTGCATAATCACAAGTAGAACATTGTAATTAAAAAAAAAAAACTGTATGTGGAAATATTTATGAGGTCTGCTCACTGCTTACCCAAGACTGAAACAAAATGACAGTGAGGAAAAAGAGATTTTTATTTTAGGTTATTGTCTTGAGTAACTGTCTTCCATTAAATATAGTTGGCCATACCCACACTGTTATTTTTCTCATTTTGTAATTACTTTTGTTTTTTACTGACACACACTCACTCACTTCATACGCGCGCATATTTTAAGAAAAGGGCTTCCTTTTTTCCACACCAATCACTATAATTAGACCTCATGGGAGTCACAAACCTTAGAATTAAGTCTGCAAAGTCCAAAATAATTCTTCATTCCGCTGCACTCAAAATAATTCACACAAATGTATTTATGTTAAAGGAAGGCTGTCAGGATTTCTTTGAAATGAGATAAGATGAATATTTTCTTTGCTGAATTTTCCCACGAGGCAACTAAATGCAACCAGTGTGAGAAGTATCCTCTGGGACGGCCTAAAAGAATCGCTGGAGGTGTGTGTGTGTGTGTGAGTGTGTGTGTGTGTATGTGTGTGTGTGTGAAGACTCGTTGGAGCTGGGAATGTTGAGTTTGTTATAAGCTATTCGGAAGTGGTATTCAATTCACATTCCTTTCACTGAGTTCCTCAAGCTGTATCTCAGCTCTCCTTCAAGAAGTGAGCCAGCAGGCTCCTCTTTGTTAGATTGCAGTGCAACGCGGGAACGTCACTTTGGAACGCAAACCAAAACCCGTGTTGCAAAGAAAAACCAGAATAGGTGTAAGAGGATAATTCTGTTTTATTACAAAAAAGAGATGTGAGAAATCGGCGAGTCCTATCAGTGATCATCCTCACTAGTGGGAGCCGAAGTCACAAGCGCTCAGCAATCTGGAGTCTTTGTGAACAGGTGCTGTTTGATGGAGATAGCCTGAATGGCCATCTGCTATGGGATGTTCCCAAGCCTTCCAAAGAAATAAATTAATTAGTCAATACATTCTGTGGTCTGATAGTTACAGAGCTTATTACTGTAATGTGTCACCTGGTGCTTTTCCCTTGCAGATGTGGCTGTTGCACATTTGTACCCTCCTACAATTCACCCTGTAAAAAAGAAACATTGCAAGGGGTGTCAAGATGTATGTGCTTTAGGGGGGCACTGTGGCGCAACCAGTAGCCCCGACCACAGTTGGGCTTGATGCCCATGGAGGACACAGGTTCAATTCCGGCCTGATGTCATTTCTCCTGTCCACTCCCCACCTCTATAAATCTTTAAAAAAATAAAAGATGTATGTGCTTTGCGCACACTGACACAACGAAGAAACACACACTGTACATGATGTATGGCGTATCCTGTAGCGAATGATACGTTGTTATTTTTGTTTTGCCCCCCCCCCCCCCTCCAGTTTGCTGATGTTTTTCTGTTGATGCTACAAGGCCTGCTGATTGGTCCAAATGATTCGTCAGTCTCTGATGATAAATCACACATTGATTTATCTCCCCTTTGTGCCATTCCTCTGGAACACTGTAGGCATCAGCGCCGGGTCATCTCGGTCCCCCTCTCAGAACGAAACTATTCTTTTATATCCCACAGATTCGTCTTCCTGTCAGTTGCAATGGAATGAAAGGGGGGCATGTTTCCTCCGTGACAGGCGATGACTAACAGATTGGGCTGGTTTACTGACCTCCCCATTCAACACCACGGGAGGAGTCAAGGATGCGTTCGGGGAAACAGCTTATTGTTCTTGTTGAAAGATATCAAAGACGATGCTACCCCCCCCCCCCCCCCCCCCCCACCTCCTCTCCGCACCAGAGGATCTGAAGGCACAAAATGTTTTTTTATTTTGGCTTTTTTGACTAAACAAAATTGGAGATAAAAGCTGCACTGTTTGAATTTTCAGTAGAGCCTTTTGTGTGTGTGTGTGTGTGAAGATAAGATTGAACAGATTGTCCCTAGATGTACGTTTGTTAGGGATGGTCTGTCGGAGGGGATGGGAGGAGTGACTTCTATCAAACAGCACATGCTTGGTCACAGCTCCTCTCTGGAAAGTCTCACAACCTCATAATATTGCTACAATGCCCAATAGGCTAGGTGCACGAAATACTCAGTGTGGGCTGTTTGTTTCCTGTTTAGCCAGGTGTATTTGAACCTGCCGCTATTCTGAATGTAATTAGCGTCTACACGGACCTGGTTAGGTGTTGCACCTAGTGAATCAGCGTTACGATAAAGAAGGACGTGTAGACACTAATTACATTCAGAATAGTGGCGGGTTCAAACACACCTGGCTAAACAGGAAACAAACAGCCCACACTGCGTATTTCGTGCACCTAGCCTATTGCTACCCCTATCTACAAACACTCCTCACTGCCTCATCACATCTGGCTCGAAGTGATTAAACGAGTGCAATGGCCCCAAAGTTGTGTATAGTTTAGTTTTCATTGGCACTGTGATTAATCACCCTTATCTAACAGTTGGCGTCATAATAGAAAGTTATGCTGTGCAGGTGTACGGGGCTATTAGCAGTGGGCATTTTCCTCCTGCTCCATTAAAAGGCATCATCGGACTGAAGGACCGCACTGGGGCAGTTAAAGATGGCGGCCGTATCACGTATCCTATGGGGCCAGTTTATGAAAGAGTTAAGTCACAGCATCTGCTCACTCCACACAAAGCAGCATCTTCTAACCCAAGTATCTGCCTTGACTGGAAATGGACCAGCGTAGAGCCACGTGCCTACAGTACAAGGCACTCAGTATCAATCATTGAAGAGGGGGCTTTTATACAAAGGAACTGGCAGCGTAGACAGGGCCGGTGGTTTTATCAGAGGCTGTGTGCTCCCTCGGAAACTGGACCAGTGACCTGTTGTCCAACGCTAATTGCTAATTGCGGTCACTCAGTTCGACGGGATATGTGTGGGGCTTGTGTCTTTATCTGAATATTTCTGATGTACAATAGATCGCTAGATAGAGAGAAAGGGTGCAGAAGGTGGGGGGGATGGAATCATCACGATTCCAGTGATGTAAAATGCTCTGAGGTACAAACAAACAAACCATGAAAAAAGCGACCATCCCACTAATGTCTTTCATTTATTCTACCTGTCTGTGGCACCATTAAGGACCCACACCAACATCCTAAGGCCCACAGATAATTAAGCAAAAATGTCTCTTAAAGCCTATTGACTTCAGACTCACACTAGCTGCCAAGATAGGTTTAATGCATCCTAAGATTTTAAAGGCCTCTAAGCATTTCTGTCAAGATGGTCCATAAATTGGAGATTTTGGTTGGCACAGGCTTCGTACTTACCTAAGCGCAAGCAATCTGCCCATAATTAAAGGCTGGGGATTGTTTTAAATCATCAACAGGAAACCCATTTAAGCATCTCGATGACTGAAAGCATCCGTCTCAGGAGTTAGCGTAGAGAAGTGTACTGCTGGTCAGCAGGGAGAGCAATGTAACCATAGCAACTGCCTCTAAACTCAGAGGAAGCATGTTAGCATGTACTTATTAAAAATGTGCCAATACTCATACAGTGTACTCGACAGTGCGCTTTAATTACACTGTTTCAACACGGCTCACTTAATGGCTTATAAAGGGCTGCGTAATGCGGGGCAAACTAACCCACGTAATTACTGCACAGCACAGCAGAGCATCGATTTATCTTTTTTAATGCATCCTCAGAATACGACATATACATCAACTGAGAAAGTGAAAAGTTTCACTTGACCTCTATAAGTCCATACGATTAAACATATAAAATCAGGCTAGAACGTCCCGCATTTGCTGTTTATTTATTTATTTGGTTATGTATTTATTATGAATGAAAGCACAATTTTACAGATTGAATTCATAATACATCATCGAAATGACTTCAATGATGGATACCGTAGACATTTTTTACTTTTGACTGATGTCAAAAAGCGGCCTTTCTGGACTTGCCGTCTGCGTCTCTCCGACCCAAGAACACCGAACAAAACTACAAACTTTCATTAAAAAATTAATTTAGTTTCCTCTCCCTGGCCCCTTTATCGCTCCAGCCTGTCACTTGCTGTTTGCTCTGGATCGTTGCAAGCATGTACAACCACTGCCTAGTCATTTCCAAAGAAGTGTGTGTGTGTGTGTGTGTGTGTGTGTGTGTGTGTGTGTGTGTGTGTGTGTGTGTGTGTGTGTGTGTGTGTGTGTGTGTGTGTGTGTGTGTGTGTGTGTGTGTGTGGGCTTCTCCAATGATGATCGATTGCAGGCTAATGAAGGTGGACACAGCATTGAGTTTTCAGGGCAGCAACTTCACAGTGCCATACCAGCTGAATTAAAGAGGTAGTGGAGACTTAAATGTGTTTTTTTTTGTTTGTGCTGTAAACCTAGTGATATGACTGTACCGTGATGGAACACTTTAAAGGTGGTGTTAATATTGACAAAATTACCATTTTTATAAAAAAAACTAGATTAGCATTTTATGGGTTGAAAAAGGCTTAAAAACGCGTTTTACTTGTTTAAATTAGCCCCGAACTTTGCAAGGCCAATGTGAACGTAGAGTCAACTGGTTGGTACATATCCACGCTATGACGTTTATGTGTTAATACTGATGATAGAGACTGATCATTCACAGGAGCTTACACCCCCTCTAGGGTGTAGAGTACGATCAAGATACGCAAAAGTGACCTATAGTTCATTGTGCTTGTGTGTGACTTCAGACAGTGTGTGTGCTTTGAATAAGAGATAAAGACACCAGTGAAGTCTTGAGTTTCATTCTTCACTACAGCAATACGGCTCCTTTTTTATTACCTAAAACCCCTGCATTGATACTATTTATTGTCGACAAAGTAGGTAACTTCAAAACAAGTTGAAGTGCGTTCATTGAAAAGGCCTTTGCATTGTGCTGCTAGAGTATCTAATTAGCTAGCTAGCTACCACCAGATACCAACAATGACAAAGCCTTGTAACCGGTGCTCCCCCCCCCCCCCCCCCCCCCCCTTTCTCTCTTTCTTTCTCTCTCTCTTAAACTCTCTCGTGCTCACACATGTAACGTTTAAAAAAATAATAATAACATAAAATGTTGTCAGACATCAGACACACACTGACACACTGGACACAAAAGGGATGCACCACCTAAATGGTAATTCACCAAACAGTCCAACACAGAGTCACAATGGGAGGCTACACAACAGCCTCTCGTCCAGGCGTTCTATTAGCCCACCCGCAGCAGCCCGCTACAGTACTGTCAAGCGGTTAATATACTGGGCAGTTAGCAGTCAGGAAATGATGGTACTTGCACTCTTGCACGCTGGGTTCATGCGCT
Organism: Sprattus sprattus; assembly: GCF_963457725.1. Lineage (NCBI taxonomy): Eukaryota > Metazoa > Chordata > Actinopteri > Clupeiformes > Clupeidae > Sprattus > Sprattus sprattus. The sequence goes on along the minus strand of NC_137916.1, from coordinate 28,841,367 downwards.
TACAAGCCAAGTGTCTAGATGGATTTCAGCATGTGCACTCAAGGCAAGAAGCCATTTCCAGTGCAGGTGCAATGTCTCAAAGCTAGCTCTCCTTCTTCTTCATTTCCTCCCATTCATCAGTTCCTTTCTTTTTTTTGCTCTATTCTTGTCTCATTTCTATCTGTCCGTCTTTAAATGATCCGGTCTCACAGGTCTGACAGCTGGACAGCTGGTTGGAACAGAGGTGTCATCATTGCCCCCCCTCCCCCTCCCCCTTCCACTCCCACTCCCACCCACCCAATCCAACCCCTCAGCTACAGCATGTCAATCTGACAGTCCACCTGTTGTGTCCTCAGTCCCTGAGTCACACACACACACACACACACACACACACACACACACACACACACACAGACACACAGACACACACAGACACACACACACACGCACACACACACACAGACACACACACACACACACAGGTACACACACACACACACACACACACACACACACAGACACACACACACGCACACACACACACACACACACACACACACAGACACACACACACACAGACACACGCACACACACACACACACACACACACACACACCTCATTAAGCTGCGCCCTTTCAGCACCAATCAGCTCTGAGTGCTGATCACCCAGTGTGAGCTCTCACGGGGGGGGACAGGCAGACAGGAAGTGGATGGGAAGACAGGGGGGACCAGGAAAAACAGACACACAGAAAGAGAGGAGGAAGAGGAAGACCAAGGAGAGAAGGAATAGAGCAGGAGGAGCGACGGAGAGATGGAAGCAATGAGTGAGAACAAGGAGAGCTGCAGGGGGAGAGGGAGAGGGAGAGAGCCCGACGCAGCAGCAGAACGCTCCTGGGCGGCAGATTGCGGAGCTCACAAGGTGTTATCCCGGAGATAAATATGGCAATCCATGTAAAGCCCTGCGTGTCAGTTACAGCGTTTCACGTTCACGGTGGTCCACCTGAGCTTGGCCGAGCTGTCGCTGCCTCAGAGGATGAGGAGAGAGGGGGGGGTGGGTGTTGGGCTGAGGGACACAGCAGACGGTGTGCTACATGGTCTTTTGACAGAGATCGAGAAGAGCCTAGCTTTTACCTTTGCTGAATTACATGGAGAAAGCCCCTGGTTCAAGAGGTTTTGCCCAATATGGAAGCAAAAAAACACCTCGGTAAATGTCAGCTCAGGGGTTTGAGCTCAAATCCACAGCCAACACTGGTCTGTATTGTTTGCAGAGAAATACTAGTTACACAAATCTCTTCTGGTGTCCTCTTGAGTCACAGGCAGCAGGAGGGAAATGGAGAGGGAGAAAAAAAAACAAGCCTTAACAATTCTATCGTTTGTATTGATTTTCGGAGAACTTCTATTTCTCTGTGGAGCTCTGTATCCGGGAGGAACACACAAAATGGCCCTCTGAGCCCCAGCCTAGACTACTGTGCACAATAACATGGTTATTTTAATTGAGCACATTTACATGCTGACTTCATTTCTTTTCGGATTAGGTCTGCCGGCTGACTATTTATATTTCTGGTTCTTCACTATGCTCTTTGCTGACCCCAACCCCCAATGAATAGACAGCTTCTGTTTTTAGCATGAAAATACTTCTTATGGTGACTTGAATGAAATGTTTGTCTGTAGTTTTACATGCTGTATTTTTGGACGTTCTTTCTTGTCTCGCTCTGAATAAGACTTTTATTCCGCCACTTCATTTAAGTTTACCGCCGGAAAACACAATGCGAAGGCAAGCTTTTAGTAGGCTTCCGCACAAAGGACGAGGAGTGCTGTGCACATATTAACCACACCATAAAAGCCGGAAAATCCAATTAATTCCCTTTTGATATTTCCGTAAGATCTGGGTCTGATTAAAAGCTATAATCCTTTTTGACCACCATATAAATCCACATTATCCAAACTCCAAACAGAGGGGAAAATATTATAGCTGCAGTGAGTCGAGAGAGCGAGAGGAAGGGATGGAGAAGAAGGGGGAAAGAGGGGGATGGGGGGGAGGACGTTTTAGAGATGTCCAAGGGTTTGGACCACTTAGTGTCCCCCGTTACTTCATCAGTGTAACCTAAATAGCTGTATCCTTTGTCATCTAATCTAGATTTCATGCTTAGACGCTTATCTTTGGCTTCGGCGAAGCTGTTTCTCCTCGCTCTTTTTTTAATTAATGCTTTGGGGTCTTTCACTTCTCGTTGCGTCTCAGAGAACCTTCCCAGTCCCCAGCTGTGCTCCAGCGCCTGGCTCCCACCTTATAAATAGATACATGCGTGCGTGCATGCATGCATTCCCACATGCTCACATGCGCAGCTGTCATGCGGGCGCTGGTCGAGGTGACATGTCTGCTGGGAATGTTTTCATAGAGAGTGGTGACACACTGTGCAAGCAGTGGCATGACCTGTCCCAGCGGAGGCGCGCGAGGTTGGTTAAATATGTATCAGCCAGTGCTCCTAGACATTCCTCCAGGAGCTGTGCGTGTGTGTGAGTGTGTGTGTGTGTGTGTGTGTGTGTGTGAGAGAAGGTGGGGGCGGGGGGCACCTCTGTTCCCTTCCCTCCACGGACCCCTCTGTCTCTTCAGTGTGAGTGCAGAGACCTACCACCCCACCCCACCCCACCCCACCCCTCCCCGCCCCCCTCCCCTGTGACAGGCTGCTCCAAGTGAAGCCCACCTTGCCTTCTTTCATCAAGGGTTGTGGCAGCTTAGCTGGTTGGGAATAAGATTGGACAGGTCATGTGACACCTTAAAGTTTTATGACATTCTCATTGGCTGAGATTTTATTATTATACTATTATTATTATTATTATTATTATTATTATTATTATTATTATTATTATTATTATTATTATATTATATTATATTTCACCACTTCATAGCATCACCTTCTTTCAGTCTCAGAATGCGATTCCTTCTCGTTTGCCAATATTACAATACTGTAAAGCTCTCTAAGTAGGTAGTATATATATATATATATATATATATATATATGTGTATTGCAGTTGCAGTAGGAGTGAAGGGGGAGTGATAAAGCACATTTTGCAGTATTTACAAGAAGATAAAATGAATTGAAAATCCAACAAGCCTTCACAGAATCAATAGCCAACATTGCAAATTCCTACCGCCCATTCGCTACCATATAATAAGAACATCTCTGGGGGCGGGCTGTGCCAGCATATGTGTGCGTGTTTAAAATGAGATAGCGTAGAGCCCATGGGATACACATGCACGAGTAGAGGGACATGGCTGTGGCTCGAGACAGGGTGAGGTAACGGGATTCACAGTCCTTCCATGGCCATCCTTCACCTCCAGCTTTTGGCAGGGGCGCCATGGCAAGCCTTTTGTGTGAGGCCCTGGCCTGAGGCCTGGAGGCCTGGAGGTCAGCCCGTCGTGTTCTGAGCCCTGTCTCTCTCTCTCTCTCTCACTCTCTCTCTTTCCCTCCTCTCCCTCTCTCTCTCTCTCCCTCCCTCTCTCTCTCACTCCCTCCTTCTCTCCCTCCATCTCTCTCTCTCCCTCCCTCTCTCTCTCACTCCCTCTCTCTCTCTCACTCCCTCCTTCTCTCCCTCCATCTCTCTCTCTCCCTCTCTCTCTCCCTCCCTCTCTCTCTCTCCCTCCCTCTCTCTCTCCTTCTCTCCCTCCCTCTCTCTCTCTCACTCCCTCTCTCTCTCTCGCCCTCCCTCACTATCTCTCCCTCTCTCTCTCTCTGCTCTTATCATGCCCCCGGGGTTAAGTGTAGACTGCACAGCCACGCTTTACTTGAGAAGTCTACGATCACAGGTAACATTCACACACATGGCCCTCCATGCATGTGTGTGTGTGTGTGTGTGTGTGTGTGTGTGTGTGTGTGTGTGTGTGTGTGTGTCTACGGTCACAGGTAACATTCACACATGGCCCTCCATGGACTGTCCTGTGGCGTATTTCTTTCCCCCTATGGTTTGCCGGTTTGGAGTCAGAAAAAGAGATTTCTTTCCCTCTTTTTTTTCCCCAAACATGAATGAAAGCAATCTCATTG
>NC_137916.1:28822348-28832348 GCF_963457725.1 Sprattus sprattus | reverse complement strand
CCACGACCCTGAAGCTGTCATTGATCCTGCTATCGCGTCTCCCTGTGCCATAAGTATAAAGTATATCAGCCAATATCTGCTCCATGACCCCCTGGGATGCTTCCATTTCATGACCACAGAACTAGTCCTCCACTCCTCCTTTTTTATGCTAATGCTAAAGAGCGTCGCTCTCCTATTGGCCCTTGGTAGAGTCATGTGGATTCCCCCCCCCCCCCCAAGAAATGAATAGCTAGGCAAATTACAGGCGTGTTAGTGCATCAATCTCCTGAAATTAGATATTGATTTTGACATTTAAAACACATTGTTCGAAAGGTTTGTTGCATGCCATAAATAATGATCTGAAAGGCACACCCCTGGTGACACGCGGGTCTTGATTTAGTCGCTGCGCTCCAAGATAGACTATATTTCCATGGCCAGCACTACCGTGGAAACTTCATCTCCCCATTCGTCTTTAATTAGACTCACTCTGTCCCTCTCTCTCTCTCTCTGTGTCCCTGTCTCACTCTCTCTGTGTCCCTCTCTCACTCTCTCTCTGTCTCTCTCTAACTCTCTCACTCTCTCTCTCTAACTCTCTCACTCTCTCTGTTTCCCTCTCTCACTCTCTCTGTTTCCCTCTCTCACTCTCTCTGTGTCCCTCTCTCACTCTCTCTCTCTCTCACTCTCTCTCTCTCTCTCTCTCTCAGTGTCCCTTTGTCACCCTCTCTTTCTCTCTCTCTCACTCTCTCTCTGTCTCTCTCTAACTCTCTCACTCTCTCTGTGTCACTCTCTCACTCTATGTCCCTCTGTCACTCTCTGTGTCCCTCTGTCACTCTCTCTGTCCCTCTGTCACTCTCTCTGTCCCTCTCTCACTCTCTCTATGTCCCTCTCTCACTCACTCTCTCTCTCACTCTCTCTCTGTCCCTCTCTCTCTCTCTCTCTCTCTCTGTCACTCTCTCTCTCGCTCACACTCACTCTCTCTCTCTCACACTCTCTCTGTGTCCCACTCTCACTGCATGGGATCCTATCCCCTGAGGCACAGCATCAGCTCACGATGGCAACACAAACACACACACACACACACACACACACACACACACACACACACACACACACACACACTCATGATGGCAGCACAAACAGGGGAAAAAAACCTCCTACTCTCAGACTTGAATGATGCATTTTGTTGTAATATGAATTTCAGCAGACTTGATAAGCTCTGGGTAGATGGGAGGGAGGGTGTGTGTGGGGTTCTGAGCATGAAGCGCAAATAACATGGTACAGCACAGACCTCACTCTCTCACAAACACACACACACACACACACAGACACACACACTGGAGGGACTGCCTGATATTTCTGTGCTTAAACTCGCGGAAGAAAGTCGAGGGGTAAAAAAAAGAAGAAAGAAGCAAAACTGTCTTGGCTTGGAGATATGTGTAATCACAGACAGTCTAGACGCTCTGTTGTCACCAGTCAGAGGCAAGGCTCCCAGCCAGTCCTCACCCTGAACCTCACTCTCTCACACACACACACACACACACACACACACACACACACACTGGAGGGACTGTCTTGGCTTGGCTCTGTTGTCACCAGTCAGAGGCAAGGCTCCCAGCCAGTCCTCACCCAGAAGCAAGGAGGAGGTCCTCTCCATCACTGCCGTATCCCTCGGCAACCCCATTCACCGCCTCAGACTGATGGGCATGTGTCAGGTGCTTCAGCTCAACACTGTGATGCACAGTCACAATCTGCCGGTGTAGTCCAGGGTATACGCAGGAATACGGAGTATACCCACTTATTTTTCAGTCAGCGTTGCGTATACCCACTTCTCAAAACAGGGCGTTTATCCTGTGCTGTATGGGCTGCTTAAACAAATTATGAGTATACCACTGGGCACAATCTGCCGGTGTTTAACGGGAATTTGAGCTCGGTAAACTGGGTGAAAACAGCGAGAGCTCTGGTGCTTGGTGTGCTGGGTGTCTCACACGCCTCTCGCAGTCAAGTGCCTCTGCTCTGATGGATGTGTGTGTGTGTGTGTGTGTGAGAGAGAGAGAGAGAGTGAGTGAGTGAGTGTGTTATTCTGGATGTCATTTGTAACAGACAGGTAGGAATGTTTAACAGGCTCAGTGTGTAGTTGCTGTTGACCGAATGGAACTGTGTCTAGATCTACAGAAAGTAATGTGTTTCTAAAGCCTTGATTAAAAAAAGCATTATCTCTCATTATTCCCATGAGGTCTCTATATAGCGTGTCTAAGTTTGAAGCTTTTTTGTATAATTTGATTTACCACACCACTGCATATTTTAAGGAGTCAGAGAAATATGGAAAAACAGTCAAGGAAAAAAAACAAAAAAACAATGAGAGATGTCTAATATACTGAGAAAGCGTTTTTTTTTTTTTTTTTTTTAGCATTTAAAAGCTGAAACTGAGGATTCTAATTCGGGCATGTCTAGACCTTTTCACTCTTAATTTCTCGACTTGTCGTCACCCTTGTTTTTTTCTGTGCCCGCATCAGCCGCCATCGCAACGGCTGTTTTCCAAAAGCCAGTATGCTCCGCAGCACGCCTCACCCTTGTTTTTGAGACCTGTCCACGGCTCCCTAATTAGACTCAATAGGGTTCTCCACATAAATTAGAGAATAGCTGAGCATGTGACTTTGAGGACTCTGCGCGACTTTGTTTGGGCAAGAGTAGGAGTGTGTGTGTGTGTGTGTGTGTGTGTGTGTGTGTGTGTGTGTGTGTGTGTGTGTGTGTGTGTGTGTGTGTGTGTGGAGGGGGGGGGGGGGGTAGCTGATGAACTTAACTTGTTTCATTCAAAGTGTGATGTTGCCTCAGGCCTGATCTGGAGAGACAAGGGATGTTTTTTTGCTTTTGCTGCTGCTGTTCCTAAAAGGTTCCCCTAAGTAACATCAGTCAGGCAGGGCAGAATGGCTATCTATAAATAGCAGGCACTAGGACAATGTCCTTTAACAAAGATAAATTGTACTGCCCTAATGGAAGGAGAGCAAAATCAGCTATCATGAGCCTTCACGTCACCCAAGGAGAGAGGCTCTTGACCATCCATATCCATACACACTCACACACACACACACACACACACACACACACACACACACACACACACACTCACACACACACACACACACACACACACACACACACACACACACACACACACACACACACACACACACACACACACACACAATACAGAGGCCCTGGCAAGATTATTACTGTTGAGAGTGCTGACACTACAAGGAAAAAACGTGCTCCGTGATTGATGATGCCATTGCACTAGCCTACATAACACGCCTGAACATTGCAGGACTTATTTCGGTACTAGGTGGCATTTTTTTTATGTGTGTGACCTGACCACTAAAGCCTTTGCTATCTGGGAGTGGTCATCTTTTTTTTTAGATTTGTTTTTGGCCTTTAATGGATAGATTAGTGCAGAGTTGGACAGGAAGTGAGAGGGAGAAGAGGTGGGGGGAGTGGACAGGAGAAATGGCATCGGGCCGGATTCAAACCCGTGACCTCCTTGAGCTTCAAGCCCGAATGTGGTCGAGGCTACTGTGTGAGCTACAGTGCCCCCCAGGAAGTGGTCATCTTTTTAACATTAGAACAGGAAACAAAGACAAAACTCTCAAGTGCTTGATGTTTACTTTAGGCAGCCTCTCATTTTAAAGAAGAAATCACTTGAAGGCCAATCAGTGCTTCATTGGATGGGCGGATTTGTCTCAAACACATTTTTAAATCTCATCAAGACAGAATGAGATGATCAGCACCAAACAGGCACTAATTAGACAAGCCAACTGTGTGTGTGTGTGTTTGTGTGTGTGTGTGTGTGTGTTTATGTGTGTGTGTGAGTGTATTGTGTGTGTGTGTGTGTGTGTGTGTGTGTGTGTGTGTGTGTGTGTGTGTGTGTGTGTGTGTGTGTTTATGTGTGTGTGTTTATTGTGTGTGTGTGTGAGTGTATTGTGTGTGTGTGTGTGTGTGTGCGCATAAGCCTCCTGCTGCTCTTAAAGGAAAATATGTTAGTGGATTTAGTCTTCTAATGAGTCTTGCATGGGCCACACAGTGGCAGCACATTGACAAATCCCTGTCACACTTCAACTAAAGGAAGCCACTCTCAAGGCAAACGGTAAAATATAACAAGCATTGCGTGCAGAACACAGATGGATATGATGAGGAAATCAAATAGATAGATAGATAGATAAACTTTTATTAATCCCGTGAGGGAAATTCAATTGTCAAAGCAGCAAGGTAGTAGGAATCAAGTATACATAAACATAAAAAAATGAGAAATAAAAAAGAGGAAGGGGACATGTAGTATCGTTTTATGACCTACTAAAGTTCCATTTGCTAAAGTAGCATTCTGTCATGCAGCAAAGCACGCAAGCAAACACTGCATCACATGTAGAATTATTTTTAAAAGTCTTCTCTCATTTCCTTTAATGGGGTGATGATGTCACAGATGTGACCCAATGGCTCCATACTCAACCGCCTTACAAGTTTACAAGAAAAAGGCAATCAAATGAAATGTTAAAGGGGGGCTGTCAGGGTCAGCATTTGAATGACACCCACATCACCACACATTTCACTGCTTCCCTTTAGTTTTTTTCTAAATGTGTTTCAATGGTGCCTTTTATCTTAACGGATAAAAATATGTCATATTTTGATGATTGCACATTTTCATAATTAATCATATCACTATGATTAGATGCTGCGGAGGAGGGGCTCGACTTGTTTGAAGTGAAGTGAAATGAAGAATGAGTCCCTTGTGCCCCACTGCGTTCCATGGACCCTTTGTGTAATACGCTACCAAGGCCTTGATCTGCCGCAGCTGTCAATAGAAAAGAGAGCCCTCGCATCGGGCCACAGTATTCAGAGTCATTTTGGGAGATAAAGTTAACTCATTTACTGATACCCTTTGAAGTGCTGCTCTGTCTTAAATTCGAGAAATCAATAGGAGCCTTAAATCTTCAATGGCAAGGCGCGGGGGAAAGGGGGCCGATGTGTGGAGAAAGAGAGAGAGAGAGAGTGAGAGGGAGAGAGAGAGAGAGAGAGAGGGAGAGAGAGAGGGAGAGAGAGAGCGAGGGAGAGCGAGGGAGAGAGGGAGACAGAGGAAGAGAGGGAGAGAGAGAGAGAGAGGGAGAGAGAGACAGAGTGAAATCTACTGTGAGTGCAACATCACTACAATCAAGCATCTAGAGCAGTCCCAGCACTCATAAGCCAGGACTAACTCCACATTGCCATAGATACTGGATCTCTCTCTCGTTGCCAGGCGAGGGGGGTGGGGTGGGGGGCTGGTAAATTGCCATTTCATTGCGGCACAAGGGCTAACAATGGGCCCCTGATGCTGTGGTGAATTTTCAGCGAGTTGCTGAAAGGGCAGTGAACGATCTCTCTGGCACATCTCACTCTCCTGGAGAAAGTCGACATGCGAGCTGAGTGCGAGTATACGCACACACACACACGCACACGCACACGCACACGCACACACGCACACACACGCACACACACGCACACACACACACACACACACACACACACACACACACACACACACACACACACACACACACACACACACACACACACACACACACACACACACACACACTCACACACCCTAGTGGCAATGGTGCGAGGCTCACGCCAGCTTCCACTCTCATTCAGGTGCACATACTGCCTCCGCCATGACTTTCAAAGCTTTCATGAATAATGGAATTGTTCCATAGCAAAACATTTGGATTACCCAAGAGCAAAAACAAATGCCTTTTAAGTTCCATTTCGTATTACTTACTCCTGTAAATTATTCATTTTATGATGGGAGGGCCTAGTTGCAGTCCTGGCAGCAACAGCAAATCCATGAGGCTGCTTTCACTGTTCGTGCCCGTATGCAACTTCATTCACTATCATCCACTGATCTCCTTGTCCATTTGGGAGAAGGAGGAACACACACACACACACACACACACACACTTACACACACACACACACACACACACACACACACACACACACACACACATACATATATATTCTGTATACTTGACATGCAGGCGGAAGTGTGCTTGACAACTACAAAGAATAATGTCTCAAAGGATTTACCACAACACAAGCAGAAATAAAAACACAGGATCGATAGACATACTAACAGACTGCCCATCATCTAGAGCTGCAGATGTAGAAATGAATACAGGCAAAGTTATCTTTCACTTGGTGAGGAACATCTGAATAATAAAAGCTGACCCCGTAGCCTACAAAAGGAACTGCTAACCCACATGTCACTGGGAAAATTGCACTGAATTATTCACTAGGCAGGTATGAGAGACAGGGAATGGGTGACGGAGGAAGAGGTGGGGGTGTGGGCTGTTGAAGGTACTGGTGGTGGTTTCGACTGAGGTGTAGTTTTTAGATGTAGAGACATCTCACAGGTTTTTACTTCTTATGGAGCTGTCAATGGCTGGGATGTAACAGGGAAGAGCTAAGCATTGCTAATGAGATGTAAACAGGACAGTGTTTTTTTGTTTGTGTTGGTTTCTTTTCTTCTTTAGGCGGTGCAGGGACAGTATTGTAGCTCAGAAGGAAGTGCCGGTATCTGGCGGTTGCGTGTCGGATGTGTGTATTGTTTTCATTTTGTGAGCGAAGTGGTGTTCTTGTCTCCCAGAGGCTCACCAGCAAGAGAGGCAATGTTCTCCCTCAGAGACAAGCTTCCGTGAGAGCGAGCGAGCGAGCTGGCTTTCAACAATAATGCGTCATGCACAGCACATCACAGGAAACAACTAACCAAAGAGAGACAAACAGGGCCCATTGTATGGAAAGGAGGGTTTTTTTTTTTAGTTTCTGGCCCTTTAAATATGAGCCTCAATTTAAGTGAGATAAAAGAGTAACCATTTTCTCTCTCTCGAAAGGCAAGAGGCCATTAGACGAATGAGGCTCTTGAGAAACTAAGAGATAATTTACCATTTTCTCCGACCACACTGATGGACCTGGGCCCCCCCTGGTGCTTGCTCCCACGGACAAGGGGAAAAAAAGAAAGAAAGCATTTTCGACTTTTTAAAGAGAATTCATCCATCTCCCTCCGACTATTGATTGGCATTTCATTGCATTAAGTTGGAGGAGTGCCGTCTGGCGATTGACACAGTGGGACTCTGGGCCTGAGCATCGTCTCTGATGGAGGGAGGCGGTTGCCAAGGCACTAATGAGACGGCCAGGATGCAGACTCATGCACGCCGCTCGGCCGGGGGGAGCGCGTGGGGGCGGGAGGTCTGAGGGAGGTGTCAGGTGTGCCGTCGACAGCCGCACGAGGAATTGTGCGTCTTTGTGGGTTGACAAGACCCCGCTACTTCTGCAGTGTCCTCGAAACAGCGTGTCGGATTCCCATCAACACCAAAACGCTAAGCCACAGTTTGGGACTGCGAGGGTCGCTGAGCACGCTCGCTATAGTTTTCCTCCCTTTTCGCAATTCCAACTCGGATTCAAATGATTAAAATCCCACCGCTGCGATCACCTCACGGCAATGCATACTTATGAGCACGCTTCGGAAACCTGTGAAGCACAGTCTCCCTCATTTTTTTAAAAACGATTTTAATTACTGCTCTGGGAAATTTGCATGAAACCAATTTCTATTACCGCCACAAAGTGTTTCAGTTGATGGAGCCAAATTAGGCTGGCCCCCTTTTTGTATTCGCAGACTATTTTTTTCTCAAAAAAATACCTTTATTCATCTTCTATAATCACTGTAACTGGTAAAGTGCATTGGGCATGACATTGGCTCAATCGACAACGTGTTAATTGGACTGTTTTATTGAAATAATGCAGAAATGCATATCCATTGTGGTTCAATTCACTAATCCATTTTGAGCTAGAGAGAGGTGCCTCGAGTGAGAGCATGCCGCATAATGGATTAATTGCCTTGAGCAATTAGCGTTTATTATGTCAGATGCTGAGAAATGGGCCGATATTGGCATTCCTCCACCCGGACTGTTTAGGCCTCGTTATCAGCTTCCACCGTTTGCATGCCCAGCAACAAACCTGGAGGCCGGAAGGTTCTAGAGACCGGCCCGGACTTTGGATTTGCTCTCATTTGTCTTCTTACACACAACTCAACCCCCCCACCCCCAACACACACACACACACACACACACAATGTCTTTGCACTGATGCTGTATTTAGACGTTTGATGCTAGACCACTTTGGCTTGTTTGTTGATGTTGCAGCTCTGCGATGTCTAATGGCACGTGCTTTTGGCCGCGTGTCAACGCCGTGGCTTCATCAGGCCCGTGAGTGCACTACTGGTTCCTCTAAGTCTCTCTAATGAATCAACAGTGGCATGCGCCATCAATACGAAGACTTTGACTAATGCCTCCAGTGCAAACACTCTAACTAGTGAATCTTTCCACTATTGAGTGGTTTCCCGAAGTGAACAGTAAAAACAGGCCACATAAGGCCCTGCATACGGTTAATTTGTTATCGATCAGAGCACATGAGCCGTGCAATTCTGGCCTGTACCTCTCCCCCCCCCAACCCCCAAGTCTACTTCTGCATTGTTGGGGAAGGCACACAACTGGGAATGGGAATCAAACATACACATATAAACCAGTGGCGGTCCGTGCATTTCAGCGATGTCCTACCACTGATCTCAAAAAGAAACTGTGTGTCCTACACGATGTTAAACTGAGTGAATCCGCCTCCTAATACCATCATTATGACGCCATGGCTCTAGAACCATTATATTTATACAGAAAGGCAGTGAGTACCTTAACATAGTCGAGTACAACAGACTTTATTAATATTTCCGGAGCATTTAAAATCAATACACCCGTATTAACAATACAATAAGAGTAGTAAACTCTCAGTTATATGATCGCTTGGATATTACTGTCACAACTTAAAAATAAAAGGCGATTTTCAGGGATAAGTCTACAAAGTTTTATTAAGTCCACCGAAAGCTTTAACAAGTTTGTCCACTAAACATCGCATTGTCCCACCTGCAAAGCATTTTCATTAAACTTCCCATCCTCACGATATCCAGTTTTTCTTGAAAGTTCCGTCTTGAAAATGGCGTTGTAATTGTATCAAAAACTGGAATTATCAAGTTGGTGTAAACTAGTTTATATGAGTTGGTTAATGTAATTATATTTAGTCTTACCAATTGAAACAACTAGCATAAGCATGTACGTCGTTTTCGCATTAGCCAGCTAAACTGAGCACTGAAGCACTGCACCGGTCTGCCTCAGTATCCAATCAAAGGACGTTTACGTGTCACGTTCAACGCGAGGAAAGAAATCTTCCGGGCCTTCTAGAAGGCCCAGTGTCGCCAACTCGAAATCTGATTGGTTGTCACAACTGTCTGTTTCAGTTCATTCAACTTAAATTAAATGAAACAGCCAGTTGTGATAACCAATCAGATGTACACGGGCCTTCAATGTGAATTCTGAAGGCCTCAGGGAAGATTTCTGTTCTCGGGGAAGATTTCGCGGAGCGTGGCAACACACGATAGCTGAAATATGATTGGATGAAAGCTCTAACATAAATTAACAACGCTGGAAGTTATGAAATGAAGATAATGGACTATAGGGAATAATTGAATACATATTTATGGAAAGAAAATATTAAAATTACATTTATTTTATTACATTTATTTTCTGATGATATTTAGGCCAGCAGAGAAGGCCTTGAAGGCCCTGACGGACCACCACTGATATAAACATATAAACATACATATACATACATATAATGGAACATATAAAAATCCACGTTTTCTCCTCCCCAACCGCCTCTAGTTAGGGGGCTCCTCCTCCCGCTCCACCAGTAGTCCACCAAGCTCCCTGGTCTCTCCGACGCTGAGCCCACAAAACTCTCAGTAGTCAGAAGGTTGCTAGTTCGATTCCCTGTCGAAGTGTCCTTGAGCAAGTCACTGAACCCCTAATTGCTCATGATGTGCAGTGTGCCATCAGTGCAAATGTAAGAAATATGTATACATCCTTGTAAGTCGCTTTGGATAAAGTGTCTGCTA